>NC_138551.1:7998851-8173851 GCF_964273705.1 Natrix helvetica
AACCACTTTCAATAACATAATAACAGTCTATCCTTTCCTATTCTACTCCATTCCATTCCACTCATTTTCTCTATTCTATTCTATTCCATTCCACTCCACCACTCTACTCCATTCCATTCTCTATTTATTATATTCTATTCCATTCCATTCCATTCCATTCCATTCCATTCCATTCCATCCTATTCTATTCCATTCCATTCTATTCCATTCCTATCCCATTCCACTTATTTTCTCTATTCTTCTATTCTATTCTATTCTATTCTATTCTATTCTATTCCATTCCACTCATTTTCTCTATCCTATCCTATCCTATCCTATCCTATCCTATCCTATCCTATCCTATCCTATCCTATCCCACTCATTTTCTCTATTCTATTCCATTCCACTCCACCACTCCACTCCATTCCATTCTCTATTTATTCTATTCTATTCCATTCCATTCTATCCTATTCTATTCCATTCCACTCATTTCCACTAGGACTATTTGTATTTGCCTGGGAAAGGAAGGGTTCAAATACAGGCGAATATGAAGAAAAGCAGCAGCTCCAAATTGGGCATGAAAGGAAGAGGGAGGGCAGGCGCAGGGGCTGCTGAACTTACCAATGACAAAGACGGGCATGAAGGCCCCGCAAGGCACAGGGATGGTGGTCGCCAAAGCCGACATCCAGAACTGAAGGGAGACAGAAAGAGAAATGTTGATTAGCAGAAGGTTGTCTTCGTTGTCTTCCTTGGTTTGGGGGTCTTTCAGGATGTTTAGCTTACAATCCCCATTGCCTCCAGCCAGTAGTCCTGTTGGTTGCCCTGGTAGTCCTTGACTTATGACCGTTCATTCAGCGACTGTTTGAAGTTACGACAAGCACTGGGAAAAATTGACCTCCAACTGGTCTTCGCACGTAACGAATTGACCATTGCAGTTACAATATAATAGCAGAGTTGGAAGGGACCTTGGAGGTCTTCTAGTCCAACCTTCTGCCTAGGCAGGAAACCCTATACCGTTTTCAGACAAATGGCTATCCAACATCTTCTTAAAGACTTCCAGTGTTGGGGCATGCTTGTAATTATTATTGTATAAAATATTTGCACAAAATATTTGCACCCAGATGACACTCTGTTTAATGGAAGATGATGTTTGAGTCAAAAAAAAAATGTTTAAAAAAGAAAAACAAAAGGAACTCGAACTGGGGACCGAAAAAGCAACTAGTTGGAACCGTCATTTCCAGCTTAAAAGGAACTGAACTAATCTAGATTTTTCTTTTCTTTTTGTCCACTGGACTACTCCTGGAACTAGTATTGACTGAATTATGATTAGCAAACATGATCAAATAACCAAAGCAAGATACATTTCAGTGATTTGTTCATTAACATTTACGTTGTTCTGTTTATTTGATGATGATACAGATATAAAAACCAAAAAAATAGACTAATGTAAATAGGTAATGTACATGTACAGATTTATCGAATATGTAAGGCATTCTAGTATCATATTATAGTCCAGAAATGGCGAACCTTTTGGACACCGAGTGCCCAAACGGCAGGTGTGCGCATGCCCAAACTGAAAGGTGCGTGCGCGTGCATAATGCGCACAAATGCATGCATGTGCCGACATGCACATGCACCGACATGTGTGTGTGCATGCACAAAAATGCACGAACGTGTGCATGGGTAGAGATGCATGCATGCGCAGCATATCCCAACACCGGCAGTGCGGCAAGAAAGTAACATCTTTTTCTTTTGTGAGCTTTTGTTTCGTCATTTGCGGAGAAACAGAAGCTCACGAAAGAAACGCCACGGAGACCTGGCCCGCGACGGCCAGCAGAGAGGACTAAACAGAGTTTGCCATCACGGTTATAGTCTATTGCGATGGAGATAAACTGCAAAATCCATCCAAATTCGATAAAGATATCCGTCTCAGTCTTTGTCATCATTTATCTTAATGTGGCAATTGAAGAGGCCTTGTTAATCCACCTCTCGTATCTAGGATTAACTGAAGCGCTCTTGACTTTACTCCCTCGTTCTATTTGTCTTCCAACGATCTAATCTGACTGAGACGTTAATTTTAATTTATCCGTCTCCTTCCTTCCCTCCCTCCAGATGCTTCCCTGCCTTCTGCAATCATTTTATGCCACTTCAATCATTACAACTTTTTGTTCCAGTTTTTTCCCCCACGCTGATATGCTACTCATAAAAATATTTTTTCTGTCACCCCCCCCCCCCAAAGTAGATCTATAAAGTTAGCCTGATGTTGAAAAGGCAAAACAAACTCCCCTTCCCTTTGAGGATTAATTTCCAACTGCAGGTAGTCCTTGTCTTATGACCACAAAGTCATAAAATGGGGCAAAACGCACTTGGTCTCACGTAGCAGTGTGTTTCGCCCCATTTTATGACTTTTGGGCCACAGTTGTTAAGTGAATCACTGCAGTTGATAAGTTAGCAATACCGTTGTTAAGTGAATCTGGCTTCCCCATTGACTTTGCATGTCAGAAGGTCGCAAAAGGCAATCACATAACCCGGGGACCCTGCAACTGTCATAATTATGACAATATCCGTTGACAAGCATTCAAATTGTGATTGCATGACTAATGGGATGTGTTGTGGCCCACCAGCAGAGCTGGGAGCAGATTAGGAGGTTGGGGAGGAACCTGGGCCAGTCCTGGAGTCTGGGGAAGGCTCTGATGAGGATTCTGCATCAGAGGCAGAGAGGGGGCCAGGGCCGTACGCCAGTTATCAGCTGCCTTCAGAGTCAGACATCAGTGGGGCAGAAGAACAGCTGGAGCCTGTTCCCACTGTGCACATGAGCAGAGTTGCCAGGAGAAGGGAACAGCTAAGGAACAAGGGTCGAGTTGGGAGTAAGGCCACAGGTGAATGGTGAATGGCTCCTCCCATATGGAATAAAAGAGGAGCGAAAGGGGAGTGGAGTTTGCAGGAGACAATTAGTTCATTCCTGCATTCTTGCCAAGTATTGCGGCATCTGAAAGATATGGGCCTGGCCACTCTCCAAGCCTGGTAAAGGTCAGGAATTGTGAGCTACCTTGAAAGACGGTGGGAGAGGAAAGACTTTGCTGGAGAGGAATTCTGTATTCTTATTCATGTTTATTTTTATTCCCGTTATCTTGGACAAGAGTGACAAACTAATAAGTAAAAAAAAGAGGGAGAGGCAATAGGAGAGATGGGGGTGCCCAAAGGGGAGGAGAGTGAAAAAGAAGGGGTTCCAAAAAAGTAAAAAAGCCTACAGCACCCGGTATTCCCAGGCGGTCTCCCATCCAAGTACTAACCAGGCCTGACCCTGCTTAGCTTCCGAGATCAGACGGGATCGGGCGCGTTCAGGGTAGTATGGCCGTAGACGCTTGATTTGCTCTTGGCTGCGGCTTTTAAGCTGCCTCTCGGCTCCAACCTACGCAACAGCTTTGAGCAGAACTACTATTGGGACCATCATCCCCTGCCAACAAGCCCATAACTGTATCCCTTCTTTTACTGCTGCTGCTGCTGTTTTTCTTCCCCTTCCTTGTTACATGCTGCCCTTCAGGCCAAGTGTCCCCTAAGGTTCCTTGGCTGGGAGAAAAGCAGCCCTGCATTCCCTGCACTGGGTTGCAAGTTGCAAGCAAAGTCGAGCCTTGGTTCCCCGGGTGAGGGTCTCGGAGCAGGAGGGAAAGAGAGAGGGAGGGGTCTTGTAGGCCAGGGGAGATGGGGGTGCCAAAAAGGGAAGTAGGGGGGGAAAGAAGGGGTGCCAAAAGCCTACAGCACCCGGTATTCCCAGGCGGTCTCCCATCCAAGTACTAACCAGGCCTGACCCTGCTTAGCTTCCGAGATCAGACGGGATCGGGCGCGTTCAGGGTAGTATGGCCGTAGACGCTTCAGCGGCTCTTCGCTGCGGCTTTTAAGCTGCCTCTTAATAGTCTGCAAAGCGACCCACAGGACTACAACTACAACCCATCATCCCCTGCCCCCAAGGCCCTCCGTTTCTCTTGCTGCCGCTGTTTTTCTGCGCTGCCCTGCAAAGCCGTTTGGATCGCGCCATTCCTTCTAAGCAAGCGGATGCAAAAGGCTTGCCCACCCGATCTCCCCCCAGCAGGGCTCGGAGTGGGGAAAAGGTAGCGTTGCATTCCCTGGATGGGCTGCAATTTGCCGAAAAAGTGGAAGACAGGCTGGGCGGGAAGCAAGGAGGCAAAAGGGTTTTTTTTTTAAGGTTAAAAACAAAGCGGTCTTAGAATGGGAAACGCAACCAACAGAATAGAATAGGAATAGAATAGGAATAGGAATAGGAAAGAATAGAGTAGAGTGGAGTGGAGTGGAATGGAATAGCCTAGCCTAGCCTAGCCTAGCATAGAATAATAGAATAGAATAGAATAGAATAGAATAGGGAATGGGAATGGGATAGGAGTGGAATAGGAGTGAAATAGAGTAGAGTAGAGTAGAGTAGAATAGGAATAGAATAGAAGAATAGAAATAGCAGTGGAGTGGAATAGGGTAGAGTAGAGTAGAGTAGGAATAAGAATAGGAATAGAATAGAATAGGAATGGGAATAGGAATCGGAATGGGAATAGGAGTGAGTAGAGTAGAGTAGAGTAGGAACAGGAATAGAATAGGAATGGAATGGAATAGAATAACAGTTGGAAGGGACCTTGGAGGTCTTCTAGTCCAACCCCCTGCTCAGGCAGTAAATCCTGTACCATTTCAGACAAATGGTAGTCCAATCTCTTCTTAAAGACTTCCAGTGTTGGGGCATTCACAACTTCTGGAGGCAATTTCTGTTCCACTGATTAATTGTTCTCACTGTCAGAAAATTTCTCCTCAGTTCTAAATTGCTTCTCTCCTTGATTAGTTTCCACCCATTGCTTCTTGTTCTACCCTCAGGTGCCTTGGAGAATAGCTTGACTCCCTCTTCTTTGTGGCAACCCCTGAGATATTGGAACACTGCTATCCTGTCTCCCCTGGTCCTTCTTTTCATTAAACTAGACCTACCCATTTCCTGCAACCGTTCTTCATATGTTTTAGCCCCCAGTCCCCTAATACTCTTTGTTGCTCTTCTCTGCACTCTTGTTAGAGTCTATTTGCAGCCAAAATTTAGGACAGGGGACAGGGGGGAAAAACAAGGGGTGTGGCTGGACTTTATTGTTTTTTCTTTGGAAGACGTTTTGCTTCTCATCCAAGAAGCTTCTTCAGCTCTGACAGGATAGTGGGGAATGGAAGGATTTGTATTCCTTGCAGACAGCTGGTCAAAGGAAGGAACGTAGGAATATCAATGAATATAAATAAAGGAATATAAATGGATGGAATATCAATCCTTCCGTTCCCCACCATTCAGTCAAGAGCTGAAGAAGCTTCTTGGATGAGAAGCGAAATGTCTTCCGAAGAAAAAACCAAAAAGTCCAGTTGCCTCCTAAAAAAAAAAAGCATCTTTGGAACAACCATGGCCTGAATGACTGAGAATCTCTACAGAAGTTTGGCAGGAGAAAGAGGTTTGAAGCATCTCCTTCTAGACAATTGCTCCCTTGTTCAACACTAACGCCCAGATAAGCAGTGATCACTATCACTGACCTAAGCGTAGTACATAAAATTGTCTGCTACAACATCCTACCTGTCAACAGCTTCTTCAGCTTCAACTGCAATAATACAAGGGGCAAACAATAGATACAAACTCAAGGTAAACCGCTCCAAACTCGATTGCAGGAAAGACGACTTCAGCAACAGAGTGGTCAATGCCTGGAATGCTCTACCTGATTCCATTACATCCTCAGTCCCCCCACAGCTTCAACCTTAAACTGTCTACCGTGGACCTCACCCCATTCCTAAGAAGTCCGTAAAGGGGGTGTGCATAAGCGCACCAGCGTGCCTATCGTCCCTGTCCTACTGTCCCCATTTCCTTTGTTCATGTCCATGTTTATACTTATACCTGTTATCTTGTACACGTTTGACAAACTAAATAAAGAAATATTTTTTAAAAACGATCAATACTAAACAATGATCAATCAGTAAACTGTCAGGCCTGCAGCTAGTTCCTTTTGGGATCTTTGGCCTGCCACACTAACATTCTATTATACTACGCTGTTTCATTAGTGGGGAATTGGGAAGAGGAATAGTAAGGAGTAGAATGTGATGTTGTCAAAATAAAATTCCTTTCTAGAAAGCCAAGGTCATCCTTTCTTTCTACACTTCTGCACCTGACTGGATCTGGATGGGTGGAACTGCCAGCATGGCAGTGGGAGATTGGACCATGTGATGGACTTGTGGATGTGGGGGGTAAGATCTTGAACTTTCAACTGGGTGGGGAAAACTGGGAGGCTTTCAGATTCGGGTTTTCCCAGATGTGCCAACATGGCTCTCTTGATAAATTGGAACTTTGAGCAATACTTGGACTCTGATTTAATTTTGGATGTTATTTGGAACCCTGACATTAACAATATCTCAATCATGGAACCACCAACTCAGAAAAACAATCAAACAGTAAACAACAACCTAGTTAAGGACCTAAAAATCAGAAAACAGCCCTCCCGCCAACACTGAGAGGGAAGCTACTCTATATAAACAAAAAACAAACCCCTTCTCCCTTCTAGCACTGATGACGTGACCTAGTTGGGTAATAAAACGCCTGCTAGAAAACAACCAAGCTTGGAGAGCATCAAGAAACTCCACAGTACCAGCAGATTTTGGAAATTAGAAGCTCCTATTCCCAGATGCCATTTGGGGGAGACATCCCAGGGAGAGAGAGAGAGAGTTGTCCAAAGTCACGACATACCTTCATAAGGATGAAAACCACCAAGGTGACAAAGACGTTGGCACGGGGGTGTTTCCAGGCTTCTGAAACCCCACCGAACTCGAATTCTTCCGCCAAGCCCTGCTTGGCCCACGTGCGGTTATCAAATAAGGTAACCAGGGTTTCCTTCTGGGTGAGCTGAAAGGGAGTGAAAGGGAGAAGGGGTTAGGGGCACAATAACTGCAGAAAGCTTTGTGTGGATTTCTCCTGGGCCCTATACAATTCCAGCAGCCTGAACCTTGGCTTCAATGCCCAGAAGGTTAGACGGTGGAATCACTTACCTCCAGAAGATGTGGGTGCTCCAACATTGGAGGTTTTTAAGAAAAGACTGGGAAAGCTTTGTCTAAAAGGTATAAGGCAGCCATGACGAACCTTTTTGCGGTAGTCTGAACAACAAGCTGCCCGGCTGGCAGTCATAAGTACAAGAAACGGTCATAACTCCCTTTCATCGTCGCTGTTGTGACTTCGAACGGCCACTAAACGAAGTGTTGTAAGTCGAGGACAACCTGTAACAGAGTTGGAAGGGTCCTCGGAGGTCTTCTAGTCCAACCCGCTGCTCAGGCAGAAAACTCTACATCCATAATGGTGAATTTATGGCACGCTTGCCCGAAGTGACACACCGGGACATGTCTCCTGGCACGCCCGGCGTCACCCGTTCCTCTTCCAGTTACTGGCGTGCATGTGCGCACGACGGTCAGCTGGCCGAAGCGCATGCTCACCCCGGAAAATGGAAGATGAGCTCTACCAGATTCCGGCACTGTTTCACGGACGGAGGCCGGACTTACAACACTTCATTTAGCGACTGTTCAAAGTCACAACGGCGCCGATGAAAGGGGGTTACGACCGTTTCTCGCATTTATGACTGTCATCAAAATCTAAATGCTTGGCACAACTGACTCATTTATTGACGGTCGCAATGTCCCGGGGTCACGCCTTTTACGACCTTGTGACAAGCAAAGTCGACGGGGAAGCCAGTTTCACTTAACAACCGTGTTATTAATTTAACAGCCGCCGCAAGAAAGGTCGTAAAACGCGGCAGAACTCACTTAACAAACGTCTCGCTTAGCAACAGAAATGTTGGGCTCAACTGTGGTCGTGAGTTGAGGATTACCTGTATCCAATTGAGGGCAAACATTACACTTCTCCCCAGGAGCATCCAAAAGCAAAACATGGGAAAACTAAGGAGAAGAGGAACAGCACCGGCAGTCCTTGACTTACAACAGCTCACTTAGTGACGGAAGCTGAAAAAGGGGACTTATGACCGTTTTCCCCTTTTGCGACCTTTTGACAAGTAAAATCAATGGGGAAGCCGGGTTCACTTAACCATCGTGTTATTAACTTAAGGACTGCAGTGATTCCCTTAACAAGCGTGGCAAGAAAGGTCGCATAATGGGGCAAAACTCGCTTAACGACTATTTCGCTTAACGGCAGAAATATCAGCCTCAAGTTTGGCCGGAAGTCGAGGACTACCTGCAATTGCATGAAGCCAGATTGGATGGGATTCAAAACTCACCTGGCCTGCCATGAATTGCCCGAAACCAGGTGGGAAAGTCAGCGTTGCTATAAGGAAGGTGACAAGAGCAGGAAACAGCAAACGCCTACCGAAACCACAAAAACAACAACACAAGGTTACACGAAACCGCATCACAACTTTGCTTCCTGCTTCTTCCCCCACAAATCCCGGTGCCCACTGGAGGTGCTGAGTGTACACTTAATTCATGGGTGTCCAAACTTGGGAACTTTAAGACTTGTGGACTTCAACTCCCAGAATTCCCCAGCCAGCATGGCTGGCTGGGGAATTCTGGGAGTTGAAGTCCACAAGTCTTAAAGTTCCCAAGTTTGGACACCCATGACTTAATTGATGTTAAAATAAGAGACTAGAAATTTATGGGCGTTTGATGTTAAGCTCTGTAAGATTATTTTTTTAAAATATTTTTTAATTGTCTTACATACCATTTTAGGTCTACATTCACATAATTGTTGTTCTTCTCTACATTTATCATTTTTATACATTTATTATTTCATTTAATAGGTTATAATATATGGTTGGAGTTGCTTTATTTACCATCCCTTCCTCCTGGTGTAACACCAGCTTATTTTCCCTTTCCTTTCTCCCTCCTTCCCTCCTCTACTTCCTTCCTTCCTCCTCTCCTTCCCCTTCCTTCTTCCCTTCCCTTTCTCCTACTCCTACCTTTCCTCTTCCCCTCCCTACCCTCTCTCCTTCTCTTCCTCTCCTTTCCATCCTCCTCTCCTTACCACTTTCTTCTTTCCCCTATCTTCCTTTCCTTCTCTTCTCCTCTCTCTCTTCCTTTTCTATTATTGTTGGTGTCTCTTTCAGGTCTCAATTTATGTTTCCTTGGGACGGTATTTCCGCAAACCCAAATATAATTTGATATCATTTCTTATTCTGTTACCTTCGCTAATCTATTCTAACTATATTTCCCCCCCCCTTTATGTCTTGCTCTTAGATATATACTTATATATTGAATATTTTCTTTTCTGTTTTCTCCTTCTTCCCCCCAAGTGTGTACCATTATCATGGCGATAGTTTGAAATATAGATATGACTGTAAACTATGTGAAGTGATGTTCCAACTCAGTCCACACTTTGTCCATAAAGAGATGCATTTGGGGAGGTTTGGGGAGAATAATAATGGAATTGTTACATAAGTATACACTTAAATGGATGACGTATGTAAAATTATTAATATGAAAGGTGATTCTTGCAAATTTAACGATGAGCGCCGTCAAAATTAAACTGAGCTTGCTCAGATGCTGAAATACACCATGTAAGCTGAGCGGAGACATTGGAAGGTGGGGGGAGAGGAGAGGAGAGGAGGGGAAGAGAGGGGATAGGAGAGAGGGAAGGAGAGGTGCGGAGAAGGGTAGGAGAGAGAGGAGTGGAAAGAGGAGAGAGGAGGAGGAGAAAGGAAGGGGAAGTAGAGATGGCAGAGGGAAGAAAGAAAAAAAATCTCAGCAACGGGCTCTCTGCCCGGCTGCTGGGTAGGCGTGGCCATGGTGGTGTGGCCTAGTCGGTCTCCTGCACCATGGTGGGGTGGGTGGGCGTTTTCACCCTCCCCAGGCTCCGGAAGCTTTTCTCGAGCCTCTGGAAGGGTGAAAACGGTTTCCCCAGGCTCTGGAGGGCCCCTGGAAGCCAAAAACAGGTCGCATTTCTGGCCTTCTGGAACTTCGGGGAGGCGGGGGGGTCAGTTTTTCGCCCAGCCAGAGCCTCCACACGGGCGCTGCACTTACCTGGCATCCCAAAAGGGCAATGTGGAGACTCCTGGGAGGGGAGGGCGGGGCCAGCCAGGAGGTGAGATTTGCGGGTTCACTGACCATCAGCTGTTTCAGGCTGCAGGGACTGCCATTGCCTATTGCCGCTTCCGTGCCCCATTTTCGGCCTCCCCATCCCGTTTTTGGCTTCTGCGCACCCCGTTTTCGGCCCATTCAGATTCCTGCTGCTTGGAATGGGTGGAAAATGGAGTGTGGAGGCCAAATAATGGGGCATAGAGAGGTGGCAATACGCTATGGCAATCCCTTTGGGAGGCCTGACAATCAGCTTCTTGTGCTAATCTGGCTGTGCTGAAACTGGAACAGGCTCTTTGCTGTTTGCTGCAAGGAGGCAAATTGCTGGGAGGCAGAAGCAGAGGCAGAATTTTTCTTCTTCTTTTTCTCTCCAAAAGCTAGGTGCGTCTTATACTTTGGAGCGTCTTATACTCTGAAAAAAAGGGTAGTTTCTTGCCCTTTTCGGGAGGGGACCAGAACGAAACTCTAGTTTTAGTTCTAAAATAGGCATCACATATCTTTATTTTTTAAAAAAATATTAATAAAAGCAGACCCTCATCCACACATGGGAAGTGATGCCTCCCTTCACAGGCATCTTCCCTCAATGTGAAACCCGCGGACTTCAAACCTGGGTCTTTGCACGCCTTACTTTTTCATCAGGAAGCGGTTGATGGTTTTTTGTTTACGCATGAATTGCACAATCTTGCGATTGAAGTAGACAAAGAGGGCTCCCCCGAAGCCGCTGGCAATCCTAAATGAAGAAAAGAGGGCTTAGCGGGGAGAGGAGAAGGAAGGCTGATTTGGGAAGAGTGGGGGGGGGGGGGTTTCCACATCCAGAGGCAGGGGAGCCCCCACAAAAAGCGAGCGAGGCTCACCCGATCACTGCAAAAGCCGGCAGCTCCTGCAGATCGAAGGGGAAGTCGAGACGGAAGCGGGTTTTGAAAAGAGCTGTGATGGTTTCTGAGGGGAAAGAGAACCAGCTGGAGTGAGACATGACAAGACTCACAATTCAGACGAAGAGATGAAATGTGTTTGAATATTAGTAGCTTGGGATGGTACCGTGTTTACCCAAAAATAAGATCCGGTCCTATTTTCCTTTGGGCCCCAAAATAAGCACCAGGGCTTATCTGCTTATCTTAGGAGCCAGGCCCCCCACGCCCTGACACCAGTGGTACGCTGCGACGCGGCTGGGCATAAAAACAGGTAAAAAATGCAGACCGGCGGGTGGGCCCATCAAAACAGCATTCTGGTACAGTGGCCGCTGCTCCCAGCTGCCCCCGGTACCCCTGTACTGGGCCATACCGCCTGGCAGTGACGTGCGGTGAGGTTTATGGCTGGTGAGGATGGTGACGTCATCAGGAAGGCGGGGAATGGGACCACGTGTGCTGGAGGCTGAAGCTGCCTTCCTGAGCGCGCTCCGCTGGCTTGCGCACCGCAGTCCCCAACAGCAGCTGCTTTTCAGTGCTTTTCTGAGCGTCTGGCGTTTAGGACATCCAGCTATCTACCTAAACGCCAGATGCACAGAAAAGCACTGAAAAGCACTTCGCCTCCAAGCCACTTCGTCTTGATGACGTCGCCGCAGTGGTTGGGCGCGGCCGGACCTCCAGAGCGGCGCTGAGGCGGTCTGGGCGGACGAAAGAGCGAGCGAGGGAGCGCTGGAGGATCAGGCAGCCTGATCCTCGTTCGCTCGCCTGCCGGAGTGCCTCGGCGCCACTCTGGCTACCTCCATCCGTCCCGGGAGCTGCGGCGATATCATCAAGACGAAGCCCAACGGAGGCAGAAATGTTGTCGGCGCTCCTGGACTTCGTCTTGATGACGAAGCCATGAAAGCGACTGGGGAACAATGGGAACCTTCCTGCCTCTGCTGGACTTCGCGCGCTCCTCGCGACTGCAATATACGTCCAGAAGCGGCTTTTGTGTCTAATGGGGTTTGGGCTTCCAGCCCAACAGCCCCTGCCACTTCTGGACGTCTATTGCAGTCGCGAGGAGCATGCAAAGTACAGTGGAGGCAGGAAGGTTATTGGCGCTTCCGAGAACCCTCCTGCCTCCGCCGGTTCCCCAGCTGGCACCGCCCCCACACACTCCTCCTCCTCCCTCCTCTTCCTCTTCACTCCCCAAAAGCTCTTCTCCTTACCGGAGCTTAGCGGGAACCGTGTAAAAGGGATGGGAGGAAATATATATTATAATTTATTATATATTATATATTATTTCATGATGAGAGGTGAGGCTCTGCCTCCCCTGCCTCCCCTGACCGCACGTCCCTGCTGCCCAGAACCCACCACTGCCTGACACCTGTTGTGCCACTGCCCAATTTCTGAGGCCGCTTGCAGCTGCTCGCGGCCAGAAACTGCATGGATTGTCACACCGGCATCGCCGTTCGCTTGGAGGCTTTCCTGAAGCCTGGGGAGGGTGAAAATGGCTCTCCTCCTTATAGTCTTTAATAAGACCATAAATTGGTCTCCTCAAGATGCCCCTATAGGGCCCTGCATACCAAAACAACTACACACAAAGACATTTCTCCTCCATGCCATCACTCCACTAAACCTCTAAATTCCCAGAGCACTCTTTTATTCCTAAGGATATGTACCTATGTAGTAAGGCTGTATTACCATTATCTTTTTCATCTTTCCAATTACCTTCTCCTGTTGGTTATCTTAGGACTTACCACTTTGTTGTTTCTATCTGATGATTTATGATTCTATCTTATGACTTAACGATTTATCACTTGGTTGTTTCTATGTTATGATTTATGATCCTATCTTATGACGTACGATTTATCACTTCGTTGTTTGTATATACACTGAGAGACACATTCCTTGTAGGTCCAATTACACTTGGCCAATAAAAAAAAGATTCTATTTAATGGTTTGGCAATATCCCCCAGGCCAGATTCTGGTTACACCTGGATTGTTACTTAATCCACTCCTGATGAATTTTTTGTCATGGATTGCACCAGTGGGACTAAAACCATTTTTGTTGTATACGTGATGTACAATGACAATAAAGCCTATACTATACTATCCCTGAGGTCTTGCAGGAAGAAACCACAATGGTACCTTCATCTTTATTCCACACCGCAAGGACCCGGAAGATGAATGCGCTGAAGGTGGCCGCGAAGAAGCCGCGCCAATAGTTGCGGACAGCAAAGAACGTGGAAGTGACTTCGATGCTGAAAAGGACACCTAATGGAGAAGAGAAGAAGAGGGAAAAAATGGAAATTGCTGAAGGCGTCTCAATTCAGTTCCATTTATTTACAGGTTGTCAACTCTGAACCTGGTTGAGGCCAGTTTGGAGGCCTCAGGGTGCCACACCACAGAGGGAGGGGGGGCAGGGGTGGGATACAGCCGGTTCGGACAGGTTCGAACTGGTAGTTACAAGGACTGGCTGGCCCCACCACCCCTCCTTCCCCCTCTCAGGAGTCTCCATGTGGCCCATTTTGGATGCCAGGGAAGTGCAGGGCCTGCGTGGAGACTCTGGGAGGGCAAAAAATGGGCCTCCCAGAAGTTCCAGAAATCCAGAAACAGGCCCCTTTCCGGCCTCCAGAGGGCCTCCGGAGCCTGGGGTAGGCCGTTTTTACCCTCCCGGGGGCTGGGGGAAAGCCTCCAGAGCCTGGGGAGGGCGCAAATCCCCCTCGCCATGGTGCAGGAGGCCGAGTAGGCCATACCTATCATGGCTACGCCCACCCAGCAACTGGGCAGAGAACGGGTTGCTAAAATTGTTGAATCCCACCCCTGGTGGGGGTGGGGGTGGTGGAATAGCTAGATGGGATTTGTAGCCAAAGCAATAAAGTTTTCCACTGGGAACCAAGGACATTCTCACAGGTGGCTGGCCAGAGGAGGAGCGAAGTAACCAAGAAACCAGCCAGCCCCATGATTGGACAATGTGACCAGTGACTTGGAGGAAAGGGGAAATGTTTACTTTTTAATTAGGTGGAAGGCACGGGAATTTCAGAGTTGGTTTTCACCAATATGATGTATCCAATAAATTGTTCTTTGAGGAATCTTCCTGCCTCAGACTTTTGCTTTCTATGGGTACATTACTTGGAACGCTGACATAGGTCTCTTATTCTGTGGGTCAAACATTAACCCTGTGGTAAGATGGATGGCCAATACATTTTGCCAACAAACAAAGAAACTTAACAAACATTAACTATCCCACTGGTGTTCTTCGTCACTTTTCAAGTTTATCTTTCCTCACTTTTCAAGAATGCAGCCTCCATTCCAATACATAAGTGGCCCTCGACTTATGACCCCCACATTTCCGTTGCTAAGTGAGTTTTGCCCCATTTTACCACCTTTCTTGCCACCGTTGTTAAGTAAATTCCTGCCGTTGTTAAGTTAGTAACATGGTTGTAAACTGAATCTGGCCTCCCCATTGACTTTGCTTGTCAGAAGGCCGCAAAAAGGGATCACATGACCCCAGGACACTGCAACCGTCATAAATATGAGCCAGCCGCCAAGCGTCTGAATTTTGATCACATGACCGTGGGGATCTGCAACGGTCGTTAAGTGTGAAAAACGGTCATCAATCACTTTTTAGCGCCATTGTAACTCTGAACCGTCACTAAATGAATGGTTGTAAGTTGAGGGCTACCTGTATCACCTTGAAAAAACACAGTTAGCCAGAATGGACTGGATCAGAAGTAGTGGTATTCAGCAGGTTCTGACCAGTTCTGGAGAACCGGTAGCGGGAATTTTGAGTAGTTCGGAAAATCGGTAAATAACAACTGTGGCTGGCCGCGCCCCCATCTATTCTCTGCCTCCCAAGTCCCATCTGGTCGGGAGGAAATGGGGATTTTGCAGTGTCCTTCCCCTGCCACAGCCCCCAAGCCACGCTCACCACGACCACAGAACCGGTAGTAAAAAAAATTGAATCCCACCACTGGATGCCAACCACACATCTCAATCATTACAAGATTATGGGTTGGATTGGATGACCTCGGTGCTCTCAGTTCTGAGAGTGGGGAGGAGAGTTAGAAGTGAAGAAGCTTCTTGGATGAGAAGGGAAACATTTTAAAGAAAAATCAAGGAAGTCCAGTCGCTGTTTGGAAAAAAAGTGCTTCTGGGAAGCCTTAGATTAATTTAATGGCCTTGAAAAGTATCTATTTGTTTATTGCGGGAAATTGATGAATAGCCCTGTGAATGGCTTCATCCATTCTTCTCTTCAAGAAGGAATGACGCACAAAGGCACCACAGACGACAGCAAAAAGATTAGAATGAGCCAGCAATAAAAAAAAAAAAAAATGAGAGTTGAACTTTAAAGGAATTATTTTTAAGCATCCTCCTTTTCTTTCAAGATCTTAGCTGGGCCCAAGTTGATTGATAGCGTCAATCAAATTTGCAAGGAAGCCTAAATATCAAAAGAAGGAAAGAAGACACCCCCTGATTCATGGTAAAGCAAGCCTACGCCGAGGTAGTTACGGTGTCTAACAACTCCTTCGACAACGAGTGGTTGCAAATTTGGAGACTGGATTTGCACTGCAGGAGAACAGCAGTGCAATAAATAGAGAAATCAACAAGGAGGTGTGTAACACACCAGTGTGTAAGGGTGTATACAGGTAGTCCTTGACTTCTGACAATTCATTTAGTGACCGTTCAAAGTTAGCACGACACTGAAAAAAGTGACATGACCATTTTTCACACTTACATTTGAAGTATCCTCCTGGTCATGCGATCAAAAATTTGGACACTTGGCAACTGCTTCATATTTATGACGGTTTCAGTGCCCCGGGGTCACGTGATCCTCTTTTACGACAGTCTGACAAGCAAAGTCAATGGGGAAGCCAGATTCACTTAACAACCGGGTTACTAAATTAACAAGAGCAGTGGCAAGAAAGGTTGTAAAATGGAGTAAAACTCATTTAGCGACTGTCTCGCTTAGCCACAGAAATGTTGGGCACAACTGTGGCTTGTAAGTCGAGGACTACCTGTATAGGGTTTCCTGTATGAGCAGGTGATTGGACTAGAACCCAACCCAACAAGACAGACACGGACTTCAGAGGAGAATCAGAACTGCAGAAAAAAACAAATACTGCCAACCTGCCTTCCATTGAGGACCTGTATGCTGCACGAGTCAAAAAGAGGACTGTGAAAATATCTACAAACCCCTCGTATCCTGGACATAAATTGTTCTAACTCCTACCTTCAAAACGACGCCATAGGGCACTGCAGACCAAGGCAACTAGACACAAGAAGAGTTTTTTCCAGAATGCCATCCCTCTGCTAAACAAATAATTCCCTCAACACTGCCAAACCATTCACTAAGGCTGCATTACTATAACTCTTAGTCTTCTCATTGTTTCTGTCACGCATCTCCTCTCACGTAGGACTGCAGGACTGTAACTTTGTTGCTTGTATCCTTACGATTTATATTGATATTGATTGTTTCCTGATTGCTTATTTGTACCCTATGACTACCCTTAAGTGTTGTACCTTATGATTCTTGACGAATGTATCTTGTCTTTTTATGTACACTGAGAGAATCTGCACCAAAGACAAATTCCTTGTGTGCCCAATCACACTTGGCCAATAAAGAATTCTATTCTATTCTATTCTATTCTATTCTATTCTATTCTATTCTATTCTATTCCATTCTATCCTATTCTATCCTATTCTATCCTATCTTATCCTATCCTATCCTATCCTATCATATTCTTTCCATATTGTATTGTATTGTATTGCATTGTATTCTATTTTATTGTATTCTATTCTATTCTAATTCTATCCTATCCTATTATATCCTATCCTATTCTTTCTGAATTGTATTCTATACTAATTCTATTCTATCCTTTCCGTATTCTATCCTATCCTATCCTATCTTATCCTATCCTATCCTCTCCTTATTGTATTGTATTGCATCCTATTCCATTCTATTCTATTCCATTCCATTCTATTCTATTCTATTCTAATTCTATCCTATCCTATTCTATCCTATCCTATTCTTTCTGTATTGTATTCTATACTAATTCTATTCTATCCTTTCCATATCCTATCCTATCCTATCCTCTCCTTTTGTATTCTCTTCTCTTCTCTTCTAACTACACAGCTCACATTCATAACTTATTTGGATATAAAGTCATTAATGCACCATCCGCCTCAAAACTGAACAAAGAGTTTAAACTCTCCAAATTCGCTGGAGGCAGAGAGGAAATGTCTCCATGCCACTTGCCCCTAAATTACAGCAAGTCAAAGGCAAATATAAATATGGTTGCACAAAGAGGCCTTTATTGAAAATAGCTTTATTCTGGATGACAAGGCGACCCTCCCTCCCTCCCTGCCACCACGGGAAATATCCTAGATCCAGATCTAAATATTTTGACAAATGCACGAGGCCCGTTTGGATAATCTGGTGTTTTTTTTTTTAAACAAAACAAAGACGTTTATTTCCCCCCCCCCCCCCCCCCGGATTCAATGGGGTGGGCGAGGAAATTATTTCTTGGCAACCTTGAAAGCTGCTTGAAATCAAAAGTCCCTCTGCCCCCTCCTTCCATTATCAATGAATGCAACAGCGCAGGGATAGAGTTGAAAAGAACAACACAATTTATTTCTCCAGCAAGGAATTTGTCTTGGCAGCAGCCTGTCCTAGCTCAGTGGTTGTTAGCCAGCATCGGAAAAAAGGCAGGATAGATGGCCTTTCCTATCCCCACCAAGCTTTCTCTGCCGTCTGCAACCCTTTTCCAACAATTTTTTTAAAAAAATGCAAAGGCAATTGTACAGCTTAACAGAGTTGTAAGGGACCTTGTAGGTCATCTAGTCCAACCCCCTGCCCAAGCAGGAGACACTACACCATTTCTGACAGATGGCAGTCCAGTCTCTTCTTGAAAGCCTCCAGTGATGAAGCTTCTGAAGGCAACTTCAGTTCCATTGGTTGATTGTCCTCACTGTCAGAAAATTCCTCCTTATTTCCAGGTTGAATCTTTCTCCTTGGTCAGTTTCCATCCATTATTCCTTGTCTGGCCTTCAGGTGCCTTGGAAAATAGCTTGACCACCTCCTCTCTGTGGCAACCCCTCAAATTTTGGAACACTGCTCTCAAGTCTAGCCTGGTCCTTCTCTTCACTAGACTAGCCATGCCCAGTTCCTGCAACTATTCATCATATATTTTAGTCTCCAGTCCCCTCATCATCCTGGTTACTCTTCTATGCACTTTTTCTAGAGTCTCAACATCTTTTTTTCATAGTGTGGTGACCAAAACTGGATGCAGTACTCTAGGTGTGGTCTTACTAGGGCTTTATAGAGTGGTATTAGTACCTCTCTTGATTGTGATTGTATCTGTCTGTTAATGCAACTTAGGGATTGCATTGGCTTTTTTGGCTGCCGCTGCACACAGCTGGCTCATATTTAGCTGATTGTCCAACATTTTATAAAAGACTTCACAGATAGTCCTCGGCTTACTATGACAATCACTCCCTTTTTATGACACCCCCCCCCCATAATCTCTTAATTTGGGGCTTGAGCCCAAAATGTACACTGCAAAGCAAGATAGTTCTTATGTGAGTTTCGATCCATTTTATGAGCTTTCTTGCCAGGTTTGTTAAGTGAATCACCGCAGTTGTGAAATTAATAATACGTTTGTGAACTGAAATCTGGCTTCCCCATTGAATTTGCCTGTCAGGAGGACTGCAAACGGTCATAAATACGAGTCAGTTGCCAAGTGGGCGAATTTTGATCACGTGACCATGGGGATGCTATAACGGTCGTAAGTGTGAAAAAATGGAAATAAGTCCCTTTTTTCAGGGCGTTGTAACTTTGAATGGCCACTAAGTGAATGGCTGTAAATTGAGGACGTGTGCAAGCTTTGGGAATTGTGTACAGAGAGTCCCCAACTTATGACCGCAATTGAGCCCAAAGTTTATGTTGTTCAGTGAAACATTTGTTAAATGGATTTTGCCCCATTTTATGACTTCTCTTACCACGGCTGTTAAGTGAATCATTGCAGTTGTTAAGTCAACAACCTGGTTGTTAAGTGAATCTGGCCTCCCCATTGTCAGGAGGTCCCAAAAGGGGATCACAAGTCCCCGGGATACTGCAAACCGTCATAAATACGAGTCAGTTGCCAAGCATCCAAATTTTGATCACGTGACCATGGGGATGCTACAATGGTCATAAGTGTGAAAAATGGCCATAAGTCACTTTTTTCAGTGCCGTTGTAATTTTGGACACAAAACAGTTCACTAAATCAGGGGTGTCCAAACTTGGCAACTTTAAGACTTGTGGACTTCAACTCCCAGAATTCCCCAGCCAGCTGGCTGGAGAATTCTGGGAGTTGAAGTCCACAAGTCTTAAAGTTGCCAAGTTTGGACACCCCTGCACTAAATGAACTGTTGTAAGTCAAGGACAAGCTTTGGGTAGTATGTCCATTATTGTGGAAAAGTGGAAGTGCCATTAGCTTTGTAAAGTTATTTCTTCCTAGGAATTTGGGATTCTCCCCCCCCCTCCAATTCTCCTCCTCCTCATATGTGAATGCTCCAATGGCAGAAGTTTTTAAAGAAGATTTTGGATATCCATTTGTCTGAAGTAGTATAGGGTTTCCTGTCTAAGCAGGGGGTTGGACTAGAAGACCTCCAAGGTCCCTTCCAACTCTGTTATTCTATATTCATTATAGGTAATTTTTGACATCCTTGTCTCACAATAGCACACTTGCTAAAGCAATTTAAAGCTAAAACTATTTATTTCCTTGCTAAAACGCAAAATAAAACCTAGGAAAAAAAAATCAGGTGCCACAAGCAGGATTCAAACGTCGCTTTAAATGGCCCCGGGTTCAAATTCCCAACCCATTCTTTGGTCTTTAAGGGAAACATTTACCTCCGGAGGAAAATCTGGTTACAGAATTAAGGATCTGTTTTGAGTTCATAGAAAAGAAAATGACTCACTACCAGAAGCTGCATGGGAAGCCACGAAACATATCTTTAGCTACTTTGAGCACGGGTGCAAAGAAAAAAAAAGCCTACAGCACCCGGTATTCCCAGGCGGTCTCCCATCCAAGTACTAACCAGGCCTGACCCTGCTTAGCTTCCGAGATCAGACGGGATCGGGCGCGTTCAGGGTAGTATGGCCGTAGACGCTTCAGCGGCTCTTGGCTGCGGCTTTTAAGCTGCCTCTCGGCTCCAACCTACGCAACAGCTTCGAGCAGAACTACCACTGGGACCATCATCCCCTGCCAACGAGCCCACAACTGTATCCCTTCTTTTACTGCTGCTGCTGCTGCTGCTGTTTTTCTTCCCCTTCCTTGTTACATGCTGCCCTTCAGGCCAAGCTGTCCCCTAAGCTTCCTTGGCTGGGAGAAAAGCAGCCGTGCATTCCCTGCACTGGATTGCAAGTTGCAAGCAAAGTCGAGCCTTGGTTCCCGGGTGCGGGTCTCGGAGCAGGAGGGAAAGGGAGGGGGAGGGGTCTTGTAGGCCAGGACAGATGGGTACAAAAATGGGAGGGGGTGAAAGAGAAAGGGTGCAAAAAATAAATAAAAAGCCTACAGCACCCGGTATTCCCAGGCGGTCTCCCATCCAAGTACTAACCAGGCCTGACCCTGCTTAGCTTCCGAGATCAGACGGGATCGGGCGCGTTCAGGGTAGTATGGCCGTAGACGCTTCAACGGCTCTTGGCTGCGGCTTTTAAGCTGGCGCTGGGTATCCACGTGCACTCAGCTAGTAGCTCATCTCCAAGGGGGACTCCAATCCAGACCATCATCCCCTGCCATCAAAAGAACCCACCTCTCCTTTCCTTGCTGCTGCCCCTGCCCACGTTTTCTGCCCTTTACTCAGTTACTACAGCATGCCACGCTACCCTAACAGAGCCAGAGGCAGCTGAGCCTTCCCTGTATGGGTTGCACTTTGCAGCAAAAGTTTAGGACAGGCTGGACAAGGGAGGGGGGGGAAGGGAAGAGTAGGGTAAAGTGCCAAAAAGCCTACAGCACCCGGTATTCCCAGGCGGTCTCCCATCCAAGTACTAACCAGGCCTGACCCTGCTTAGCTTCCGAGATCAGACGGGATCGGGCGCGTTCAGGGTAGTATGGCCGTAGACGGTTCAAGAGCTCTTGGCTGCGGCTTTTAAGCTGCCTCTCGGCTCCAACCTACGCAACAGCTTTGAGCAGAACTACTATTGGGACCATCATCCCCTGCCAACAAGCCCATAACTGTATCCCTTCTTTTACTGCTGCTGCTGCTGTTTTTCTTCCCCTTCCTTGTTACATGCTGCCCTTCAGGCCAAGCGGTCCCCTAAGCTTCCTTGGCTGGGAGAAAAGCAGCCCTGCATTCCCTGCACTGGGTTGCAAGTTGCAAGCAAAGTCGAGCCTTGGTTCCCCGGGTGAGGGTCTCGGAGCAGGAGGGAAAGAGAGAGGGAGGGGTCTTGTAGGCCAGGGGAGATGGGGGTGCCAAAAAGGGAAGTAGGGGGGGAAAGAAGGGGTGCCAAAAGCCTACAGCACCCGGTATTCCCAGGCGGTCTCCCATCCAAGTACTAACCAGGCCTGACCCTGCTTAGCTTCCGAGATCAGACGGGATCGGGCGCGTTCAGGGTAGTATGGCCGTAGACGCTTCAATGGCTCTTGGCTGCGGCTTTTAAGCTGCCTCTCAACTTAAACTGACATTCCCAAGAAGATGATCAATTGGCAGCTGCTGGATCTACAGCTTTTAACACAGGGATCCACCCGCAAATGCTCCATAAAAAATCTCTCCTGACTCGCCTTTCATCTCCCCCTTCTACATTTTGCAGCAAAAGGAGCTTTTCTCTTTTCCCCTGAATTGACACCTTTGGCTCAAAGTTGCCCCCAAACAGATGGAGGGAAATGAAGGGACAGGGAGAAAATACGGACAGGTCCTCGACCTACGACCACAATGGAACCCAACCTTTCTCTTCCCGATTGAGACAGTTGTTTAAAGGAGCTGTGCCCCGTTTTATGACTTTCCTTGCCTCCGTTGTTAAGCGAATCACTGCAGGTGTTAAGGTACTAACACGGTCCTTAAGTGAATCTGGATTCCCGGTTGACTTTCCTTGTTGGAACGTTGTAAAAGGGGATCAGGTGACCTCAGAACACTGTAACCGTCATAAATATGAGTCAGTTGCCAAGTATCTGAATTTTGATCATGTGACCATGGGGAAGTTGCAATGGTCGTAAGTGTGAGAAACGATCACAAGTCACTTTTTCCGGAGCTGTTCTAATTTCAAACAGTCACTAAAGGGATGATTGAAAATCAACCAATGGCTGGTTGTTAAGTGAATCACTTCAGTTGTTCATTTAATAACAGGGTCGTTAAGTGAATCTGGCTTCCCCATTGACTTTGCTTGTCAGGAGGTCGCAAAAAGGGGATTCACCTGACCCCAGGATGCTGCAACTGTCATAAATAGGACTCAGTGGACAAGTGTCTGAATTTTGATCGTGTGACTGCAGGGATGCTGTAGTGGTTGGGAATGAGAAAAAGTCATTTTTTTCAGGTAACTTTGAACGGTCACTAAATGAACTGCTGTAAGTCGAGGACTACCCGCACTTCTCCTTCACCTTGCTTTCTCTCTCCCATTCACTACTATATTTATTTCATTTCTATTTTATACTATGATTTAATATCTATGGAGATTCTCAGTCATGCAGCTCATGGTTCTTGTGGCCCACCATCGGCCAGTGGATCTGGCAGCAGATTCGGGCAGTGAGGAGGTTGGGGAGGAACCTGGGCCAGTCCTGGAGTCTGGGGAAGGCTCTGACGAGGGCTCTGTGTCGGAGGCAGAGAGGGGGCCAGGGCCGTCTGACAGTTATCAGCTGCCTTCGGAGTCAGACATCAGTGAGGCAGAAGAACAGCTGGCGCCTGTTCCCAGTGTGCCCATGTGCAGAGTTGCCAGAGGAAGGGAAGGAAAACAAGGGTCGACTTGGGAGTAAGGTGGACGATGAATGGCCCCTCCCAGAGGAAATAAAAGAGGAGCGAAAGGGGAGTGGAGTTTGCAGGAGTTCACTTCATTGTTCGTCACTCTCCGAGGCTCCTTGCCAAGTTCTGCAGATGTCGGCCTGTCAGCTCTCCAAGCCAGAGAAGGTCTGTGACTGTAAATCCTCCCTCGAAAGACTTGGCTGGATGTGAATGAGCAGAATTCACAGTCAATTAATAAAAGGGGTTTTTGTCGGGACCAGGAGTTTGTTTTATGCTCTTGTGAAGTCTAGGTCAGAACAACGGTTGTCCCAAAGGGGCTTTTTTCAAGAGGCAACTGGATTTCCTTGATTTTTCCTTGAAGGCGTTTTGCTTCTCCTCCAAGAAGCTTCTTCGGCCCTGACTGGACGCTCTGACTGATTGGAATATAAACCCTCCCATTCCCCACCATCCAGTCAGAATGGAGGAAGCCTCTTGAATGAGAAGCGAAACGTCTTCAAAGAAAAACCAAGAGAGTCCAGATGACTCTTGAAAAAAAAAAAAAAGCACCTTTGGGACCTGGATGACTGAGAAGCTTCATAAACACTGGGATGAATTTATTTATTTTGGAAAATTTAGGGTGGTTCCAAGGAGCCTAATCCATGATCGTAAATGCCTCGATTCCCACAAACTGATTGGAGCCCCTGCTTAAGGCCAAGCTGGCTTGAAGTGAGCTTGGGCACCCACTTCATTGCTTCCTCCCAGCTTTTGAAGGGGGGTGTAGGGCCACAATGGTGAACCTATGCCCTCTCTGCGGGCACACCAGCTGTCTCCCCACCCCGGCTCCACCGCGCATGTGCCCACGCCTACCACCAATCAGCTGGTCTTTGGGTCTCTGCCACCCATGCGTAGGGAGAGAGGGGCACATGTAGGGGATGCGGGCATGCATGCATGGGGGAGGTGGCACACGCATTGCATTTGGGAGGCTCAAGCACCGCCCACGTGTAACCCATTTTGGCTTCCAGGTTGGTGCAGGAGGCCTTCCAGGCCCAAAACGAGGATTGTGAATGCATGGGCGGGGGGTTGCGTGCACATGCCTGGGGGTGGGACGCCCATGGGGTGTTACGTGCAAATGCGTGAGGGCCCGTGGGAGGGGTGAAGCGTGCATTGCATTTCTTTCCAGAAACTTAAAAAAAAAAATTTATTCTCTTACATTCACATAATGGGTATTCTCCTTTACCTTTATCATTCTTCTACATTTATTATTTCATTTAACAGGTTATAATATACAGTTTGGGTGGCCTTGTTTACCATCCCTTCCTCCTGTTGTAACACCACCTTATTTCCCCTTTCTTTTCTCCCTCCTTCCCTTCTCTACTTTCTTCCTTCCTCCTCTCTTTCCCCATCCTTCTTCCCTTTCTCCTACTCCTACTCTTCCTCTCCCTACCCTCTCTCCTTCTCTTCCTCTCCCTTCCAATCCTCCTCTCCTTACCTCTTTCTTTTTCCTCCCGTCTTCCTTTCATTCTCTCCTTCTCTCTCCCTTTCTTTTCTATTATTGTAGGTGTCTCTTTCAGGTCTCAGTTTATGTTTCCTGGAGACGGTATTTCCGCAAACCCAAATATAATTTGATACCATTTCTTATTCTGTTACCTTCGCTAATCTATCCTAACTATATTCACCCCCCCAGCCCGCTTTATGTCTCGCTCTTGTGTGTGTATGTATGTATATGTGTGTGTGTATATATATATTTGTGTTACAACCCCTGGTATGCCTAAATATGGGAGGAAGGTCACTACTCCCTCTTTCTGTCCAGACCATGCAGGCAGAAAACCATATTTTTATTTTTAATGTTGCCTTTTTTATATTTGTGTTGTATTTGTACTGATAAATAAATAAAGGGAGACTAGTATAGATCTATTTCGAGCTAGCCATGGCTAGCTGATGAGAGCTAATTAGCTCGAAATAGATCTATACTAGTCTCCCTTTATTTATTTATCAGTACAAATACAACACACACACACACACACACACACAAATATATATACACACATACATATACGTATATGTTTAATATTTTCTGTTCTGTCACACACACACACATACACACGCTTTCAGCACGTGACGACAAAAATTTAGCCACCCCTGGTGTAGGGTGTGCCTTTGATTGATATAAAACCCTCAAGAAGTCAGGTGGCGCGGGAGAACGTGCCTGGATCAGCACCAGAAGGGAAAAAAATGTGCGAGATTCTGGGAGAAAGCAGAAGTGGGATCCCTCCAGGCGTATGCACCACCTTGGATCTGCCTTCGCTGCCTAAGGCGATCCAGAAGATCAAGCAAAGGCGGCATTTCCCTAGCTGGGACATGCAAGGTTGAGCCTTCCCCGCAACTGCACCGAAGCGCCAATTTCAATCCGGTTTGGTGGGTCTCCCAAACGCCAGTCAACCCGGAGTGAGTGAGAGGCCTGCTTCTGAACGGAGGCAGGGTGCCCTTCCCTCAGTAGCACCTCTGGTCGGTTCCTGGGAATCTCGGCGTCTGCCAGAAAACAGGATTTGGGAAATTTACATCCACGTACTTGCGTCCTAAACGAGGAGCGCTTGGGAGAGCTAGATATGGTTTCCCTCACCAGCAGGCTGGGAAGGCTGGATTTGCAATATGGTTCCCACCAAATTAAATCCAATCGGAACACAAAATATAAGCTGGGTGGACACGACCTTGTAGACAACCCACACTCCGTCAAGGACCTTGGAGTACTCATATCTAATGATCTAAGCCCCAGAGCTCCCTGTCACAGCATTGCCAAAAAGCCATTGAGAGTTATTGACCTAATCCTGCGAAGCTTCTTCTCTGCTAATATTGAACCGCTAACCCGAGCATACAAAACCTTTGCTAGACCAATTCTCGAATACAGCTCATCCGTCTGGAACCCGCACTTCATATCGGACGTTAGCACAATCGGGCGAGTCCAAAGGTATTTCACGAGAAGAGTCCTCCACTCCTCTGCTCACAACAGAGTCCCTTATGGCCCTAGACTTGAAAATTTGGGCTTAGACAACTTAGAACTATGCCGACTTAAGCGTAGTACATAAAATTATCTACTACAATGTCCTACCTATCAATGACTGCTTCAGCTTCACCCCAACAACACATGAGCACACAATAGATACCAAACTTAAGGTAAAACGCTCCAAACTCGACTGCAGAAAATATGACTTCTGCAACAGAGTGGCCAACGCCTGGAATGCTCTACGTGACTCTGTGGTTTCTTCCACAAAACGTTTACCTTAGACTGTCTACTGTTGACCTCCCCCCATTCCTAAGAGGTGTGTAAGTGGCGTGCATAAGCGCACCAATGTGCCTACCGTCCCTGTTATAATGTTCCCTTGCATTCGTATCCATTTCATGTATTCATAATCATGTTCATACTTAGATAGGTTATCCAATGCATGCTTGATGAAATGAAATAAAATAAATGAAATAAATGAAATGAAATAAATGAAATAAATAAAATAAATAAAATAAATAAAATAAAATAAATAAAATAAATAAAATAAATAAAATAAATAAAATAAATAAAATAAATAAAATAAATAAAATAAATAAATAAATAAAATAAATAAAATAAATGAAATAAATAAAATAAATAAAATAAATAAAATAAATAAAATAAATAAAATAAAATAAATAAATAAAATAAATAATAAAATAAATAAAATAAATAAAATAAATAAAATAAATAAAATAAATAAAATAAATAAAATAAATAAAATAAATAAATTAAATTAAATAAATTAAATAAATTAAATAAAATAAATAAAATAAATAAAATAAAATAAATAAATAAATAAATAAAATAATAAATAAAATAATAAATAAATAAAATAATAAATAATAAAATAAAATAAATACATAAAATAAAATTACGCAATGATAAAAGTGTAGGAATTATACTGCCTTAGTGTTTCTCTATCGGGTGGACTTCAACTCCCAGAATGCATCCAGAGTTCTACCAACTTTGGCCACTTCAGGCTTTTTTTTCTTTTTTAAAAAACTTTTGTAGAAAAAAATAGAAAGGACAATGTGCCAGACCTTGGGTTGAATACATTCTGTTGTGTGAACAATAAAGAGAAACAACCCTCTTCCCACAGCAACATTCACTGTCATGCAAACACAATTTCTTCAGATTCTGATTTTAAGCCACCTTACACCTTTATGTGCTTTAGGAGGCTATAGAAATTTCTTAAATAAGTTTAAGGAGCCAGTTTGGTCTAGTGGTTAAGGCACCAGGCTAAACAGCAAGAGACAAGAGTTCTAGTCCTGCCTTTGGCATGAAAGCCGGCTGGATGACTTTGAGCCAATCACCAGGAGACGGTGAGTTCTAGTCCCGCCTTTGGAGCATCATGTGATCAAAACTCAGATGACTGGCAACTGCATCCTATTTATGTCGGCCGCAGTGCCCCCAGGTCACCTGATCCTCCATTGCCACCTGCTGACAAGCCAAGTCAAGGGGGAAGCCAGATTCACTTAACAACCGGGTTACTCACTTATCAACTGCAGTGATTCACTTAGCGACGGAGGCAATAAAGTTTGTAAAATGGGGCAAAACTGACTTAACAAATGTCACAGCAACATAAATTATGTAGCATCTCCTGCTCAAGCAGGGGGTTGGACTAGAAAACCTCCAAGGTCCCCTCCAACTCTGATATCCTATGAAACGCATTTGGGGAAAGCATCAGAAATTCACGTCCCTATCCATGGGGTGGGTTCAGCCTTAACACATTCCTCGGCCAAATTCATTAAGAAGCCCCTTTTGGGACAGAGCAGGCAGGAAAGGAGAGGTTTTGGGGCAGAGACGAGGACGAGCCACATGGAAAGTTCTGGAAGGAAGTCTTACCGCCAATGGGAGCAGCGAAGCAGCAGCCGACACCCACCGCACAAGCGGCGGCCAACATTTCAATATTGCGGGATTCGTTCTGCAAGAGAAAGAGAGAAGAAATGGCAATTGGCAGGAATGTCTAAGGAGATGCTCAGCCATCCAGAGTCATGGGTGTCCCAAAGGTGTTTATTTTTTCAAGAGGCAACTGGGCTTCCTTGTTTTTTCTTCGAAGACGTTTCACCTCTCATCCAAGAGGCTTCTTCAGCTCTGGCTGAAGATGGTGTTGCATCCCCACCATCCCGTCAGAGCGGAAGAAGCTTCTTGGACAAGAGGCGAAATGTCTTCAAAGAATAACAAGGAAGTCCAGTTGCTCCTTTGGGACAGTTGGCAGGAAGGCCCCTGAAACTTAGCCTAACTGTACTGTCACGCTAATCGGCATACATCAAAATGACATTTCGTGGTCTTGTACCTCCTTAGCAGAGAGAGCTCTGGTGTGAGTGTTGGACATTTTCCTTCTAAAACATTCAAATAAAGTTTAACTTTGCAGAAAGGCGGATGATGTGTATCTTTGGAGAAGGAGTTGAAAGGAAAGGATTGGTAGAACCCAGAGGTGGGTTGTTGCCGGTTTGCCCCGGATGGGCATTGGCTGGAGGCTCCGCCCACCCACCCGGATATTTCTGCGCATGCAAAGAAGCGTCGTGCGAGCGTGCGAGCGCACACACACACGAGCAAACGGGTAGTAAAATAAATTGCAACCCACCACTGGTAGAACCTTTAGAAGTTGGAGAGCATGGAGACCTGTACATACAATGGGCCCGTTTCATAGAGTGGTGAAGGCACCTGGCTAGAAACCAGGAGAACTGTGAGTTCTAGTTGCGCCTTAAGCATGAAAGCCAGCTGGGTGACTTTGAGCCAATCTCCAGGAGACCATGAGTTCTAGTCCCGCCTTAGGCATGAAAACAGCTGGATGACTTTGGGCCAATCACCAGGAGAATGAGAATTCTAGTCCCGCCTTAGGCATGAAAACAGCTGGATGACTTTGGGCCAATCACCAGGAGACTGAGAATTCTACTCCTGCCTTAGGCATGAAAACAGCTGGATGACTTTGTACCAATCACCAGGAGACTGAGAATTCTAGTCCCGCATTAGGCATGAAAACCAGCTGGGTGACTTTGGGACAATCACCGGGAGACGGTGAATTCTAGTCCCACCCTATGCATGAAAGACAGAGTGAGTCCATTTTATGTTTTTTATGGTTTAATGACCAAGATTCGATTGATTGAGTTAACATAAAAATACTGTGCTGGTTTAGCAGTGGGCTAGAAACCAGGAGCGTGTGAGTTCTAGTCCCGCCTTAGGTACGAAAGCTGGTTATATGACTTTGGCCAACTGCTCTCTCTCTCTCTCTCTCTGTGAGCTCATTTCACCTCATAGTGTTCTTGTTGTGGAAGAAAACAGAAGGCAGAAGGAGTATTAGATATGTTCAGCACTTTAATTATTTATAATAATGACCAGGCCGAATATAAATAAATAAAATAAAAAAGTAACAGTGGAGGATTGCACTAAGGGAAACAATCAGCTACCCACAGCAAAAGCACTTAGACTTAACTGCCTTACAGCACTTTCTGGGAAGTTTACAATCTCAGCCTATTGGCCCCAACAATGTGAGTCCTCATTTTACCGACCTCGGAAAGATGGAAGGCTGAGTCAACCTTGAGCCGGTCAGGATCGAACTCCCAAATATGGGCAGAGTTAACCTGCAATACTGCATTCTAGCCACTGTGGCACCAGGGCTCTGTTAAACCTAATGCACAATTCAATTGAGGGAAGCTCATCCTGAGCCAGACCCCATTCTGTTCTCCAAAAGC
Source organism: Natrix helvetica (assembly GCF_964273705.1). Classification (NCBI taxonomy): domain Eukaryota; kingdom Metazoa; phylum Chordata; class Lepidosauria; order Squamata; family Natricidae; genus Natrix; species Natrix helvetica. The sequence goes on from NC_138551.1 coordinate 8,028,446, forward strand.
TTAGCAAGCCATTTTGCTGGAGATCCTCGGGAAGAGGATTTATTGAGTTTTAAACTATAAATGGAGGTAGTGACCGATTTTATTTTCCTGGGCTCCAAGATCACCGCAGATAGGGACTGCAGCCAAGAAATTAAAATACGCTTGCTCCCGGGGAGGAAAGCTATGGCAAATCTAGACAGCATATAAACAGAGACATCACCCTGCCATCTAAAGCACGTATAGTCAACACTATGGTTTTCCCAGTTGCAATGTATGACTGTGAAGGTTGGACCATAAGAAAGACTGAGCACCAAAGAATGGAGGCCTTTGAACTCTGGTGTTGGAGAAAACTCCTGCAAGTCCCTTGGACTACAAGGCGATCCAACCTTCAGTCCTAGAGGAGATCAGCCCTGGCTGCTCTTTAGAAGGCCAGATCCTGAAGAGGAAACTCAAATGCTTTGGCCAACTAATGAGAAGGAAGGACTCCCTGGAGAAGAGCCTCAAGCTGGGAAAGACTGAGGGCAAAAGAAGGGGGTGAGGTGGCTGGATGGAGTCACCGAAGCAGTAGGCAAGAGCTTAAATCAGTGGTTCTCAACCTGTGGGTCGGGACCCCTTTGGGGGTCGAACGACCGTTTCACAGGGGTCGCCTAAGACCATCGGGTAACACATATGTTTTCGATGGTCTTAGGAACCGAGAAACCAATTTGATGGTTGGGGGTCACCACAACATGAGGAATTGTATTAAAGGATATTGGGAAGGTTGAGAACCACTGGCTTAAATGGAGGATGGTAGAAGACAGGAAGGAGGATGGTAGAAGACAGGAAGGAGGATGGTAGAAGACAGGAAGGAGGATGGTAGAGGACAGGAAGGAATGGAGGAACGTTGTCCATGGGGCTGCGATGGGTCAGACACGACTTTGCAACTAACAACAACAACACTACAAAGATGACTGCAGTGAAAAAGAAAGCATCTGTAAGGGAGATGGGCAGTTTTTCAATTTCACAAATAAACAAACCGATAAATAAAATGTCACGGAAATGTTTTCTCGTGGCGCTCCCCTCTTCCGCTAATGTCACGGAGGCTGATATGCAGAGAGCAAACAAACCATCCACCATTAGGAATCCTCCGTTGGCTCTTACCGCCCAGCTTGGCTGGCCTTTCTCAGCTTTCAACATATATTTTTATCCCTAGCTTCGGAAAACAAGACCTTCTAAATAGCTTGGACTACAATCCCCATTGTTCTCAGACAGCCTGCCCTTGGAACACAATGTAACGCTAGCTGACGGGCAAGAGAGTTCGAGAATGAAGTCATGAATCTAATCATAATACGGTAACAGGAATAAGAGGACAAGGCCACAACAGTACTTTTCCTAAGAGTTCAGGAGTGCCCGTAGCAGAGGTGGCATCCAGCAGGTTCTGACCAATTCTGGAGAACCGGTAGCGGAAATTTTGAGTCGTTCAGAGAACCGGCAAATACCACCTCTGACTGGCCATGCCCCATCTATTGTCTGCCTCCCGAGTCCCAGCTGATTGGGAGGGAATGGAGATTTTACAGTATCCTTCCTCCAGGAGTGGGGAAGGAATAGAAATTTTACAGTATCCTTCCCCTGGAGTGGGGAGGGAATGGGGATTTTGCAGTATCCTTCCCCTGGAGTGGGGAGGGAATGGGGATTTTGCAGTATCCTTCCCCTGGAGTGGGGAGGGAATGGAGATTTTACAGTATCCTTCCCCTGGAGAAGGGAGGGAATGGGGATTTTGCAGTATCCTTCCCCTGGAGTGGGGAGGGAATTGAGATTTTGCAGTATCCTTCCCCTGGAGTGGGGAGGGAATGGAGATTTTACAGTATCCTTCCCCCTGGAGTGGGGAGGGAATGGAGATTTTGCAGTATCCTTCCCCTGGAGAGGGGAGGGAATGGAGATTTTGCAGTATCCTTCCCCTGGAGTGGGGAGGGAATGGGGATTTTGCAGTATCCTTCTCCTGGAGTAGGGAGGGAATGGAGATTTTGCAGTATCCTTCCCCCTGGAGTGGGGAGGGAATGGAGATTTTGCAGTATCCTCCCCTGGAGTGGGGAGGGAATGGAGATTTTGCAGTATCCTTCCCCTGGAGTGGAGAGGGAATGGGGATTTTGCAGTATCCTTCCCCTGGAGTGGAGAGGGAATGGGGATTTTGCAGTATCCTTCCCCTGGAGTGGAGAGGGAATGGGGATTTTGCAGTATCCTTCCCCTGGAGTGGAGAGGGAATGGGGATTTTGCAATATCCTTCCCCTGGAGTGGGGAGGGAATGGGGATTTTGCAGTATCCTTCCCCTGGAGTGGGGAGGGAATGGGGATTTTGCAGTATCCTTCCCCTGGAGTGGGGAGGGAATGGGGATTTTGCAGTATCCTTCCCCTGGAGTGAGGAGGGAATGGGGATTTTGCAGTATCCTTCCCCTGGAGTGAGGAGGGAATGGGGATTTTGCAGTATCCTTCCCCTGGAGTGGGGAGGGAATGGGGATTTTGCAGTATCCTTCCCCTGGAGTGGGGAGGGAATGGGGATTTTGCAGTATCCTTCCCCTGGAGTGGGGAGGGAATGGGGATTTTGCAGTATCCTTCCCCTGGAGTGGGGAGGGAATGGAGATTTTGCAGTATCCTTCCCCTGGAGTGGGGAGGGAATGGGGATTTTGCAGTATCCTTCCCCTGGAGTGGGGAGGGAATGGGGATTTTGCAGTATCCTTCCCCTGGAGTGGGGAGGGAATGGGGATTTTGCAGTATCCTTCCCCTGGAGTGAGGAGGGAATGGGGATTTTGCAGTATCCTTCCCCTGGAGTGGGGAGGGAATGGGGATTTTGCAGTATCCTTCCCCTGGAGTGGGGAGGGAATGGAGATTTTACAGTATCCTTCCCCTGGAGTGAGGAGGGAATGGGGATTTTGCAGTATCCTTCCCCTGGAGTGGGGAGGGAATGGAGATTTTGCAGTATCCTTCCCCTGGAGTGAGGAGGGAATGGGGATTTTGCAGTATCCTTCCCCTGGAGTGGGGAGGGAATGGGGATTTTGCAGTATCCTTCCCCTGGAGTGGGGAGGGAATGGGGATTTTGCAGTATCCTTCCCCTGGAGTGGGGAGGGAATGGGGATTTTGCAGTATCCTTCCCCTAGAGTGAGGAGGGAATGGGGATTTTGCAGTATCCTTCCCCTGGAGTGGGGAGGGAATGGGGATTTTGCAGTATCCTTCCCCTGGAGTGGGGAGGGAATGGAGATTTTACAGTATCCTTCCCCTGGAGTGAGGAGGGAATGGGGATTTTGCAGTATCCTTCCCCTGGAGTGGGGAGGGAATGGAGATTTTGCAGTATCCTTCCCCTGGAGTGAGGAGGGAATGGAGATTTTACAGTATCCTTCCCCTGGAGAGGGGAGGGAATGGAGATTTTGCAGTATTTTAGGACTGAGGCTAAGGGAATGCAACTCGGAACTGGTCTCCTTTCCTGTTGTGACCAATCAACAATAAAGGAGAATGTGGACTTTTTTTTTGTCTTTGAAGACATTTTGCTTCTCATCCAGGAACAGTTCTGACTGTTGGAATTGAAGAAGCCTTTCGGATGAGAAAGAAGCGAAACATCTCCAAGGAAAGTCCAGTTTTCTTTTGGAAAAAAAAAGCACTTTTGGAACCATGATGACCGAGAATCTCCACAGACAATAAAGGAGAATAATTCTAGCTCAGAGCTGAAATGAAGGGTCTTTGGTGCTCTCTGGTTGTTTTCTTTTAGACTTTTCATTACCGAAATTAGGTAGCATCACCCATGCGCTGATAATGTTACCTAGTTTGGTAATGAGACGTCTGCAAGGAAACAACCAAACAGAGAGAGCACCAAGGACCCCTGATTAACCAACAGTTTGGGGTTTTCCAGCCTTCTTGTTTTTACATTTTCAGAGTCCATATTCTAAGTTGCTTTCTGAGAGGTAGATACTCACCTCATAAATGCCTCCAAAGACCGAAAGAAACTTGCTGAGGAGGGCCGCACACATGCTGGCTATGTGGACAAAAGGTCCCTGAACACAAAAAAGGAAGAAAGAAGAAGTTAGCAAGATCTTCAGAATGTTGCCAGGGCCCAAACACTCTCCCGAGATTTTATGTTTATTTATTTATCTATACAATACAATACAATACAATGCAATGCAATGCAATGCAATGCAATGCAATGCAATGCAATGCAATGCAATGCAATGCAATGCAATGCAATGCAATACAATACAATACAATGCAATGCAATACAATACAATACAATAGCAGAGTTGGAAGGGACCTTGCAGGTCTTCTAGTCCAACCCTCTTGCCTAGGCAGGAAACCCTATACCGTTTCAGACAAATGGCTATCCAACATCTTCTTAAAGACTTCCAGTGTTGGGGCATTCACAACTTCTGGAGGCAATTTCTGTTCCACTGATTCATTGTTCTCACTGTCGGGAAATTTCCCCTCAGTTCTAAGTTGTTTCTCTCCTTGATTAGTTTCCACCCATTGCTTCTTGTCCTGCCCTCAGGTGCCTTGGAGAATAGTTTGACTCCCTCTTCTTTGTGGCAACCCCTGAGATATTGGAACACTGCTATCCTGTCTCCCCTGGTCCTTCTTTTCATTAAACTAGACATACCCAGTTCCTGCAACCGTTCTTCATATGTTTTATCCTCCAGTCCCCTGATCATCTTTGTTGCTCTTCTCTGCACTCTTTCTAGACTCTCCACATCTTTTCTACATCGTGGCGACCAAAACTGAATGCAGATGGCTTCCCTCCTTCTGAAAACCTCCAGTGAAGGGACGAAATCACTCCAAGTAGTGACTAATCCCATCAATTGGCCGCTCTTCCTGTCAAGACCTTCCTGTCAAGAATATTTAATCTCTGTCTGCATCCTTGAAGTTTCATCGTAGTAACTTGAATTCTTGCTCTCTGGGAATAAAAGCGCCTGAACCCTTTTCAGAAACTTGGAAGTCCTTGAGGTAGTCAACTACAGGTAGTCCTCGAGGTATGACCGCAATTGAGTCCCACAATTGATGGTGGTTAAGTCATGACGGTTGTAAAGCAGGCCGTCCCATCACTGAACCCTGATTTCATGACTTTTTTCGTGACGGTTGTTAACTGGATGTGGCAGTCGTTAAATGAAGCCGTTATAAGTTCTGGGGCTGATTTTTGCCAGAAACTGGGAAGTAAACGCTCGTTTCTGTCAAAAACATCATAAATTGTGGTTATATGACCGTAGGGCATGGCAAACACGCCTGAATGCAAAGCGCCCAAAATATAATCATGGGACATCGCATAGGGAAAGGGATGTCAGAACTTGGGAATCAGGTTGTGAGTAGCTTTTGGGGAGTGGGGGGTCCATTGTAACTTTAAACAGTTGCTAATCAAATGGTCATAAGTTGAGGACTACCTGTATCATATTTTCTCTCAAACGACCCTTATGCAAACTAAAGACAGACGTGTCTTTTCACCATTCCTGGCAGAACCTGGTTTCCAAATCTTTTCCCACTTTGGTAGCCCACAGACCCCAGTCAGCCCCCACCCCTCACCTCTTTCCCCAAAGGCATCCCGCTGCCTAAGGCACAGGTCAGTCCAATGACTTTGGCCACAAAGGTCTTGAGGGTGAGGTATTCCTTCAGCACCACACCACGCAGGATGGTTTTCATTTCTGGGATGCCAGAGCCTGTAGAGGAAGGAAGGAAGGAAGGAAGGAAGGAAGGAAGGAAGGAAGGAAGGAAGGAGGGAGGGAGGGAGGGAGGGAGGGAGGGAGGGAGGGAGGGAGGGAGGGAGGGAAGGAAGGAAGGAAGGAAGGAAGGAAGGAGAGAGGAAGGGAGGGAAGGAAGAAAGGAAGGGAAGGAAGGAAGGAAGGAAGGAAGGAAAGGAAGGAAGGAAGGGAGAGAAGGAAGAAAGGAAGGAAAGGAAGGAAGGAAAGGAAGGAAGGAAGGAAGGAAGGGGAGAGGAAGGGAGGGAAGGAAGAAAGGAAGGGAGGAAGAAGAGGAAAGGAAGAAGGCAGGAAGGAAGGCAGGGGAGAGGGAGAGAGGGAAGGAGGGAAGAAGGAAGGAAGAGAGAGAGGGAGGTGGGGAGAGGGAGGAAAGGAGGGAGAGAGAGAGGGAAGGAAGGAAAAGAGGGAGGGAGGAAAGAAAGAAAGAAAGAAAGAAAGAAAGAAAGGGGAGAGGTAGGGAGGGAGGTGGGGAGAGGGAGAGAGGGAAGGATGGAAGGAAGAAGGAAGGAAGAGAGAGATGGAGGTGGGGAGAGGGAGGGAGGGAGGGAAGAAGGGAAGGAAGGAGGGAAGGAAGGAAGGAAGAAGGCAGGAAGGCAGGCAGGCAGGGGAGAGGGGGAAGGAGGGAAGCAAGGAAGAAGGAAGGAAGAGAGAGATGGAGGTGGAGAGAGGGATGGAGAGAAGGAAGGAAGGAAGAAGGAAACAAGGGAGGGAGGGGGGAGAGAGAAAGAATGAATGAATGAAAGAAAGAAAGAAAGAAAGAAAGAAAGAAAGAAAGAAAGAAAAAAGAAAGAAAGAAGAGGCAAAAAAGAGGAATCAGGAAAATCCAGAAAGCGACCATTGAATGAAAGCTCTTTTCATTCAGTTACAATCCCCACACAACATGTTTAACCAGGACAGGGAAAGACCTAGCGCGATGTTTCTCAACCTTGACCCCTTCTAAGATATGTGGACTTCAACTCCCAGAATTCCCCAGCATGCTTTGAGCCTGGCCTATGAATTTGCTTCTTAAGATTCAGGGCAGCAAAGACCTTGTTTTGGTTCCCCTCTGAGGGGAAAAAGGGGATCTTTCCATGGCAGAGAAAACCTTTATAAAGTTTTTGCAAGGCAGGTGATGGGCAGAAAGGATTAATTTTAAGGAGAATTCCCTGAATTTGGTGGAATGGAACCGTCCCCAGGATCAGAAAAGAAACGGCGGGCACAGGGCGGGTGCCCAGCTGTGCCTTCCAAACAGCTGGGCTTCCTCCATAGCATCTTCTTCCCCTCCCACCTCTCTGGACCAGCACTCACCCACCGCCTGCGGGGCTAAGATCTGGGTGAATCCAGCCGAGAAGGTGATGAGCACGATGGGATAGGTAATCCAAGCCATGTATTGCAAGAAAACGTTGGTATCCAACCCGCCGTACATCCACTTCTGGGCTGCAAGAGAGAGAGAGAGAGAGGGAGAAAGAAAAAGTTTGCTTGTCGATGCACAAGAGATTATCCTCCAGGTTGAGTTGCCACCACGCAAGAGGCTAAGCTAAAGTGATGCTTCCAGAGGTGGGTTCCTATCGGTTCGGATCGGTTGGGCTGAACCGGTAGTGGTTTGCTGGCCTCGGTCGCTGGAACCGCCTGCCACGCCCACGAACCAGTTCTCCTACGGGGCGGCCATCTTGATTTTCAGTTCTGTGCATGCGCAGAACAATTTTAATTGCACAAATGTATTTTTTTAATGTTTTGCACATGTGCAGATCTGTTTTTGTGCAAATGCACACGCCCGGGGAGCTCACGTCTGGCGTGCTCGCGAGCAAAGAGAGCGCACGCAAAATTTTTGCGCGCACAAAACCGCCATTAATGTCGGAAGCAACCCACCCCTGGATGCTTCTGCCCCAAAGAGACCATTTTCTCAGCATCTTCTGTCCTGGAAATTTGGATAGCCCCAATCCTGCTAGGCGCTGAGATCGAGGCTGTTCCCCCAGGCCTTTGGCTCCTAGAGGTAGATGAGCTACCTCTAGGAATGACCTCCCCCCCGACATCAGAACTACTACCGATCTCCGCTCCTTCCGCAAGAAACTCAAGACCCACCTGTTCCAATTAGCTGGCCTGGCCCAACCGTAGTTTCAATTTTCAATCCTCCTGGCCGGCATTTTAGATTTTAAGGGGTTGTCCTTTTTACCTGTTTTAATTTTTATTATCACTGTATAGACCCTATATTTAATTTGTTTTTAATAAGGGGTATTTAATATTGTTATTGTATATATGGTTTTAGCTTTTGTCTGTACACTGCCCCGAGTCCCCTCGGGGAGAGGGGGCGGTCTATAAATTCAATAAATGATAATGAAATGAAAATGAATGAATGAGCTGTATTTAACTGATTTGCTTTTTTGTCCACAAGTGGGGTTGCTGTTTGTCCTTCGACAGCAATAGCCCTTAGACTTATATACCATTTCACAGTGCTCTGCAGCCCTCTCTAAGCAGTTTACAGAGTCAGCATATTTGCCCCCACCAATCTGGGTCCTCATTTTACCCACCTCGGAAGGATGGGAGGCTGAGTCAACCTTGAGCCGGTCTGTTGCAGAAAATGACAGGCTTTAGACTTCTCAGGATACAGGAAAAGTTTATTTGGCAGCCAGGTTCAGAAACGTTAGCCCATGGCTAACGTTGCAAATTTCTGAACAATCTTTATTATTGATGCACGCATTCTTATACATGCTCAAAGACAGCGTAACACGGAAACACTTAACTCATTTCTTATTGGTTACCTTGAGGAAAAAGCCTTATAAGGAGATGGGGGTCTTACTTCTCCTTTTGTTGCAGGTATGGACTACGTGCCTTTAACGAACTTTAATTGAACCTTGTGGTTTTGGACTTTTGACATAGGGACGTTTGCTGGAACATGTTGTGGTTGAAGGCTGATGACATTCCCCTGTCCCTTTAAGCAAGCTTCCAACTGTCCCTTTTATGCCACGTCTTCATTCTTATATTTTAATCCATATTTTATTCTACTTTAGGTCAGGATCGAATTCCTGGCAGTCAGCAGAGTCAGCTTGCAATACTGCACTCTAACCACTGGGCCATAACGGCTCTTGGAAAATCTTTCTGAAAACTGAAGACTGAATGGAATAGCAATAGCACTTAGATTTATATACCACTTCACAGTGCTTCACAGCCCTCTCTAAGCAGTTTACAGAGTCAACATTTCAGTTCTCATTTCACCAGCATAGGAAGGATGGAAGGCCGTGTCACCCTTAAAGTCAGTCAGGATCAAACTCCTGGCCATCAGCAGAATCAGCCCGCAATACTGCATTCTAACCACTGGGCCACCACAGCTCTATGTTGGGTGAGGAGCAGAGGTGGTATTCAGCAGGTTCTGATCAGGGATGGATTGCTGCCCGCATTACTGCCGGTTCAGGGCGCACGTAATTCTGCTCTGCGTGCATGCACGGTTGCTCATAAATAGGTCTGTGCATGCACAGAACATTAAAAAATGAAAAAAAAAAAACCATGCTGCGCCAATCGGGGAATCGGTTTGGAGACGTGGCAGGCCTGGGTCACTGCTGGCTCCGGCAACCCAGGCCAGCAAAGCACTATCGATAAAGTAAAAAGTAAAGTAAAAAGTAAAAAGTAAAAGGTAAAGAGTAAAGTAAAATAAAATAAAAAGTAAAGAGTAAAAAGTAAAAGGTAAAAAGTAAAAGGTAAAAAGTAAAGTAAAAAGTAAAGTAAAAAGTAAAAGGTAAAGAGTAAAGAGTAAAAAGTAAAGAGTAAAAAGTAAAAAGTAAAAAGTAAAAAGTAAAGTAAAGTAAAATATAAAAGTAAAAAGTATAAAGTAAAGTAAAGTAAAAAGTAAAAGGTAAAGAGTAAAGAGTGAAGTAAAGTAAAATAAAAAATAAGAGTAAAGAGTAAAAAGTAAAGAGTAAAAAGTAAAAAGTAAAGTAAAGTAAAATAAAAAGCAGAGTAAAAAATAAAAGTTAAAAAGTAAAAAGTAAAGTAAAATGTATAAAGTAAAGTAAAGTAAAAAGTAAAAGGTAAAGAGTAAAAAGTAAAATAAAGTAAAATATAAAAGTAAAAAGTATAAAGTAAAGTGAAGTAAAAAGTAAAAGGTAAAGAGTAAAGAGTAAAAAGTAAAGAGTGAAGTAAAGTAAAATAAAAAATAAGAGTAAAGAGTAAAAAGTAAAGAGTAAAAAGTAAAGTAAAATAAAAAGTAAAAAGTAAAGTAAAGTAATAAAATAAAGTAAAATATAAAACGAAACGAATCAAAGCAAAACAAAAAACCCCAAAATGCCTCTTCTTGGGAGTCTTGAGCTCCAGATTCTCAGAACAGTTGCGCTGCCTTTGCACTTGTGATCTGCAATCTTCTTACCTTGCAGGCAAGTTGCTATGGCGAAGTCCATGGCCCAGCTCACCAGAGCCATCAGCAGACCCAACAGGATGAGGAAGATCCAGTCTTCACCCACTTTGGAGATGAGGAACTTCTGGCAACGCACGGTGCAGACTGCAGGAGAGAGAGAGAAAAGGGGTGGATGAGAGATGGGGAGGCAGGGGCATCCATGGGGCTGCAGCAGAGAGAAGCTGGGATACAGGAGAAGTTCAGATTGGTCCATTGCTATGGAAACAACTCACAAGTCCAGGATGGGAGCAGCAGAAATACAGGTGCTTTGATAGGGAAGATGAGCAAAAAGGGAACAAAACCAGGAAAAACTTGCACTGTTTAGATACAGGGGTAAAATATCCATTAGGTAAAGGTAAAGGTTCCCTTCACACATATGTGCTAGTCGTTCCCGACTCTAGGGGGCGATACTCATGTCTGTTTCAAAGCCGAAGAGCCAGCGCTGTCTGAAGATGTCTCCGTGGTCATGTGGCCGGCATGACTAAATGCTGAAGGCTCACGGAACGCTGTGACCTTCCCACCAAAGGTGGTTCCTATTTTTCTACTTGCATTTTTTATGTGCTTTTGAACGACTAAGTTGGCTGAAGCTGGGACAAGTAACGGGAGCTCACTCCATTACGTGGCGCTAGGGATTCAAACCGCCGAATTGCTGATCTTTCTGATCAACAAGCTCAGCGCCTTAGCCACTGAGCCACCGCATCCCTCAAATATCCATTAGCATTTAGCATATGGATAGAAAAGAGATTCTGGTCATGGCTTTTGCCCATTTCCCTCTCTGCCCACATCCTTGCCTGTCCGCATTGGTTTGTATGTTCGTTTATTAAATTTATTTGCTGTCCATCCTGCAGTGAAATGACTCTGGGCAGCCATGCAGCGTAAACCATGAAAATCGTGCCATATAAATCTCTCTAAAATAATAATTCTGCTTGAAGAGTACTCAAGCCATCATTTGTCCCAAAGCAGGATCAAACTGTGGTTTCAGATTCGGGGCAAAATCATTGTTTGTCACATTCAGACACAATGGTACCCTACGGTTGATCAGTCAAGAGGAAACGAGTTTAAAAGGAACAATTTGAGATGGTAGAACAGAAAATGGAAGACAAAACTTGTTGTGGCCCAACAGCGGCCAGAGGAGCTGGCAGCAGATTCGGACAGTGAGGAGGTTGGGGAGGAACATGGGCCAGTCCTGGAGTTGGGGAAGGCTCTGATGAGGGCTCTGTGTCAGAGGCAGAGAGGGGGCCAAGGCTGTATGCCAGTTATCAGCTGCCTTTGGAGTCGGACATCAGTGGGGCAGACCAATAGCTGGAGCCTGTTCCCAGTGTGCGCATGCACGGAGTTGCCAGGAGAAGGGTCAACTTGGGGGTAAAGGCACAGGTGGATGGTGAATTGTCCCTCCCAAAGGAAATAAAAGAGGAGCGAAGGGGGAGGGGAGTTTGCAGGGGACAATTAATTCAATTCATTAGAGTGAAGATCTGTTCCTGACTTCTTGCCAAGTAATTGCTGCTACAGCGTGGCGTTTTGAAGATATTAGCCTGGCAGCTCTCCAAGCCTGATAAAGGTCTTGAAAGACTGTTGGCCAGGACTTTGCTGGAGAGGAATTCACTTTAACCTAAATGAAAGGCATTTTATCCGGACGAGGAGTCGGCTTCGTGCTTTTGGGAAGCCTAGGTCAGAACAATGATGGTATAAGGTCTTCTGCTTTGGGGCAGGGAGTTGGACCAGATAGATACACATGACAGACAGACAGACAGACAGACTGAATAACAGGGAACAATGGAAAGGTGTGATGGTGTAGAGATGGACACCAGAGAAGAACTGAACAGAGAAGAACTGAAGGGAGGTCCATTCAATTGGATGGTACCAGGAGTGTTGAAAAGGATCAGGGTTAAAATGCAAAAGAGCAAATTAAAAGAACGACTACCTTGCATGGAGTCTGTCAGAGACCATTCAGCCAATCAGAAGAGACAGAGGGAAGATTTATTAAAGCAGAAAACCATGAAGGGGTCAGAATGGGAGTTTTCAACTAGCTCTAGACATCTGTGGGAAGATTAACTCTGCCAGACCCAAGATGTCACATCGATTTTTTCACTTGTCTTGGTGATAATTTTCTCTTCCCAAAGGTTTGAGTTGCGCACCAGGGGAACGGCTGCTTCGGACGTGGTCCTTACTAATAGGATTGGTTGGAGATATTAAAAGAGACGAAAACCGCATGGAAATGGCTATACATTTCCTTATTTTTTTTTTTAAAAAAAAACTTGCTTGGAAACAGCCATGGATTTTAGAAAGCAAAATTTGTTTTTTTTTTAAATAAATATCTCAAATCAATATGTGAACATTGTGGCACCTGGGTGTCATACACTCTAATACAAATAAAATTAATAAAGTTAATCATAATTATTACATTCAATCAACTTGTGTATTTCTAATAATAATAATACACATTTATAGGAAAGAAAGAAAAAAGTTATTTAATAAAGGGTGACATGATTAAAAGCTAGAATAAGTGATAGAAATAAGAGAAGGGAGAATATTAGTGTATACATTTTTATACAACAAAATGAAAGTAATAACAAGAGAAAATGTGGAATGATTGAATAATGATAGACTGCAACCTAATAAGCAAAATTCTAATGAACTAAGAAAAAGTAGGGAATATGTGATGTAAAGAAAACCTTAAAAGGTAAACGGATTGAAGCTGGTTGAGATTTCTTAAAAAAGAAATTCAGCTTCAAAAAATTAAAGTTTCAATTAAAACTCAAAGAGTACCAATGAAGAAGAAAACTAGGGAAACTGGAGAAGGTCAAATGCAATCCTCCTCATTGAGAAAGGACCGAAAGAGATATTATCAACCATCAAAACCTGGAAAGATATTAAAACAGTAAACCAGTTCATTTGTAAACATCTTGAAGAATAACAGAGTTGGAAGGGTCTTTGGAGGTCTTCTAGTCTAACCCCCTGCTCAGGCAGGAACCCCTATACCATTTCAGGCAAATGGTGGTACAATCTCTTCTTAAAAACTACCAGTGTTGGAGCATTCACAGCTTCTGGGGGCAAGTTGTTCCACTGGTTAATTGTCCTCACTGCCAGGAAATTTCTCCTTAATTCTAGGTTGCTTCTCTCCTTGATTATTTTCCATCCATTGTTTCTTGCTCTGCCCTCAGGTGCTTTGCAGAATAGCTTGACTCCCTCTCCTTTGTGGCAGCCCCTGAGATATTGGAACACTGCTATCATGTCTCAACAGTAGAGACCTTCAAATTTCCAGGTTCTATCATATCTCAAGACCTAAAATGGACACCTATCATCAAAAACATGATCAAAAAAGCACAACACGGAATATTCTTTCTATGCTGATTCAAGAAACTCAAACTGCCCAAGGAGCTGCTGATTCTGTTCTACAGAGGAATTATTGAGTCTGTCCTCTGCACCTCTATAACTGTCTGGTTTGGCTCTGCAACCCAACAAGACAGAAACGGACTTCAATGGATATTTAGATCTGCAGAAAAAACAATAACTACCAACCTGCCTTCCATCCAGGATTTGTATACTGCAGGAGTCAAAAAGAGGGTTGTGAAAATATCTACAGACCCCTCGCATCCTGGACATAAATTGTTTCAACTCCTATCCTCAAAACGACGCCATAGGGCACTGCACACCAGAACAACTAGACACAAGGGCAGTTTTTGTTCTTGTATGATTTGATTGCTTATTTATACCCTATGACCATCATTAAGTGTTGTACTTTATGATTCGTGATGAATGTATCTTTTCTTTTATGTACACTGAGAGCATATGCACCAAAACAAATTCCTTGTGTGTCCAATGACATTTGGGCAATAAAGAATTCTATAATTCTATTCTATTCTGTTCTGTTCTGTTCTGTTCTATTCTATTCTATTCTGCTCTGCTCTGTTCTATTCGGTCACCCCTAGTACTTCTTTTCATTAAAGTGGACATACCCAATTCCTATAACTGTTCATATCTTTTAGCATAGTTCCCTAATCATCTTTGTTGAATGAGACTGCCCAAGAACTTGTCTTTTTCTTTTTGCAATGTTATGTAATACAACTTTAAAGAGGAGGTGGACTTCATAATACTAAAAGGGATCAAAAGTTTCTTTCAAAGTACATTCGACTAAGATTGTACTCTGAAAATTCATTAGGTTTCATTCAGCAAAAATAATTAGAGTGACTGGGCCAAAATTGTAAGCAAGATTGCCCATTTCCCGATTTCGTGTAGGCGACCTTAATCAGGCTCCGTTCGTGCCCCTTCACTCGAGCCATTCATGTAAACCCTGGGAGGCAACCAAAATCGGCTGCCAAACTCTAAGGTTCAATGTGAAAGAAGAGGAAAGTTATTAAACCCCCAGGAAACATGCTTAATGAATTGCATCTAATTTGCTAACCATCTGTAAACAAATCGGAACAAATTTCATCTGATGTGTTTGCTCTGCCCCTGACCATTTGGGGCAATGGCTGCAGAAAAAATATCTACAGACCCCTCACATCCTGGACATAAATTGTTTCAACTTCTACCCTCAAAACAGTGATAGGGCACTGCACACCAGAACAACTAAAGACAAGGACAGTTTTTTCCCCGAATGCCCTCACTCTGCTAAACAACTAATTCCCACAACACTGTCAAATTACCTACTAAAACTGCATTGCTATTAGTCTTCTCTTCCTTCCTAGTACCTATCTCTCTCCTAGTTGCTATCTCTTCCCACTTATGACTATAACCATGTTGCTTGCATCTTTAACATTTATATTGTTTTATTTGTTTCCTAGTATAATTTGATTGCTTATTAGTAACCTATGACTATCATTAAGTGTTGTATCTTATGATTCTTGATGCATGTATTCTACTTTTTTTTTAATGTACACTGAGAGCATATGCACCAAAGGCAAATTCCTCGTGTGTCCAATCACACTTGGCCAATAAAGAATTCTATTCTATTCTATCTATCAATTTGAGGCCCAAAAATGTATCTTCTCCCGCCCTCAAAGAGGTGGCGTTATGAGATACAGGTAGTCCTCAAATTACAGCCATTTGTTTAGTAAGCAAAATTAATGGGGATTCACCTAATAACCATGTTACTAATTTAGCAATTGCACCGATTTACATAACAACGGTGGCAAGGAAGGTCCTAAAATAGGGCACAATTCATTTAATGAATGTCTCACTTAGCTACGTAATTTAGGGTGCAGTGTAAGTCAAGGACTACTCCAAAGTTTGCCAAAATTAGTCCAACCACTAGAAACAGGGCCATGTTGACTCAGTAGTCTAGGATTTAAATCAAGAGTTGGTTTGTCAGAGACTACAGGTCTCAAAATTGTTACCAATTTATTGTCAGGTCTATTGTTAGGTTGTGATTTTAATCCCCTGCGTTAATCTTGTTACAGGACACGATCTTCTGATGAGGGGGGGGTGGCCTGTCAGGCCTGGAAGCCATCTTTTGCCTTGGGCCTTCCGGACTGCCACATTTAATTCTGTGGGAAAATGGGAGGGGGGATTATATGGAGCATGGGAGATATACCGTATAGTCATAACAACATTCCTTTCTCAGACAGTCAAGGACATCTTGCCCTGCAGCTGCGATGGTGTGACTGGGAGGCATCTCCAGTTGGGATGGTGCCTGATTGGGCCATGTGATGGACATGTGGGTGCTGGGCAGGGACTTGAACTTTCTTTGGTGTGGGATGGAAGCTTTCAGATTTGGGTTTTCCCAGATGTGCCAGTATGACATCTCTAATAAAATGGAACTTTGAGGAACCTCGAGCCTCGGAATCTTCTTTCGTTGGGGGTGTTACTTGGAACCTTGTCACTTAATAATAATAATAATAATAATTTTATTTGATTAGCCGCAACCCTCTCCCAAAGGACTCGGGGCGGCGTACAATCAAGCAGATAAAAAATACACATAAGACAAACATATATACAAAAACAGAGACATATACATATGTGCATGGAGGAGGATGGACTTAAGTGAAAGACAGTTAAAAAACACAATTTAAAATCCCCTAATAAAATTACCAAATTAAAAAACCCATCAGGAGCGTTACTAAGTTATGGTCGAGCCAGGCCAGCTATTTGGAAAAGGTGGGTCTTGAGCTTGACACGGAAGGAGCGGAGGTCAGTAGTAGTCCTAATATCCGGGGGGAGGTCATTCCACAGGGCTGGGCCCGCCACAGAGAAGGCTCTGCTCCTAGGCGCCGCCCCATGGCACTGTCTGGTAGACGGCACCTGGAGAAGTCCCTCTCTGTGCGAGCGGATGGGTCGTAGGGATGTATGGGGCAGAATACGATCCCGCAGGTAACTAGGTCCTGAGCCATGGAGCGCTTTAAAGATCGTAATCAAAACCTTGAAACGCACTCGATAGACCACAGGGAGCCAGTGCAGCTCGCGCAGGAGAGGTGTCACATGGGAGTACTTGGTACTCCCCATAATCACCCGCGCGGCCGCATTCTGGACCAACTGCAGTCTCCGAGTGCATTTCAAGGGGAGCCCCACTTATCTTCCAGGCCAGTATTCACAAGTCTGACTTACACCACTTATCTATAGAATAAGGGAATAAACTGTTTCTCCATCCAAGGTTTACAGTTTCTTACTTCTCAATCAACTAAGTCAGGCCTTCAAGTCCCAAGGACTATATCTGTATGATTCAGAACGTTTTGGCTGAAAATTGTCATTTATTCCATTGGTTTGTTTAAAGATCAATTAATCAGAATGCAGCTGGAAGGGACCTTGGAGGCCTTCTAGTCCAACCCCCTCTTCAAGCAGAAGAGCCTATACAATTTGAGACAAGTGGCTGCCCAGTCTCTTCTTAAAAACCTCCAGTGATGAAGCACCCACAACTTAGTTTCCATCCATTGTTTCTTGTCTTGCCTTCTGGTGTTCTGGAAAATAAGTTGACCCCTTCTTATTTATTATTTATTTATTTATTTATTTATTTATTTATTTGAACTTATTAGTCGCCCCCTCTCCCCACAGGGACTCGGGGCGATGTACAAAAGCAACAATCAAAACAGTATCATATAGAGGAGGTAAAAATAAATAAATAAATTACAGTGCTTAGAAAAAGTTAAAACCCCAATAACATTAAAAATTTAAAAACTAAAATTAACAGTTAAAAAATGACCAAGGGGTGGAGAAGTTGTAGAGTTATGCCAGGCCGGCTAGTCGAAACAGGTGGGTCTTCAGTTTCATACGGAAGGAGCGGAGGTCGGTTGTTGTCCTAATGTCTGGGGGGAGGTCATTCCAAAGGGTAGGGCCCACCACAGAGAAGGCCCTACTCCTGGGCACCGCCCTCTGACACTCTCTGGAGGACGGCACCCAGAGGAGTCCCTCTCTGTGTGAGCGAATGGGTCGCAGAATGGGTTCTTCTTTGTGGCAGCCTCTTAAATACTGGAAGACTGCTCTCAACGTGTAGTTCTCAATGGAACTGCATCTACATGGAGGGAAGTATGCAGTGGAGTACCCCAAGGCTCTGTTTTAGGCCCAGTACTCTTCAACATCTTCATCAATGATTTGGATGAGGGAATAAATGGGGAACTCATCAAATTTGCAGATGATACCAAGCTGGCAGGAATAGCCAACACTCCAGAAGATAGGCTTAAGATACAGAAGGATCTTGACAAACTTGAACATTGGGCACTATCTAATAAAATGAAATTCAATGGTGAAAAGAGTAAGGTTCTACATTTAGGCAACAAAAACGGAATGCACAGGTACAGTATAGGTGATACCTTACTCAGTAGTAGTAACTGTGAAAGGGATCTTGGAGTCCTAGTGGACAACCATTTAAATATGAGCCAGCAGTGTGCAGCAGCTGCCAAAAAAGCCAACACAGTTCTAGGCTGCATCAACAGAGGGATAGAATCAAGATCACGTGAAGTGTTAATACCACTTTATAATGCCTTGGTAAGGCCACACTTGGAATACTGCATTCAGTTCTGGTCGCCACGATGTAAAAAAGATGTGGAGACTCTAGAAAGAGTGCAGAGAAGAGCAACAAAGATGATTAGGGGACTGGAGACTAAAACATATGAAGAACGGTTGCAGGAACTGGGTATGTTTAGCTTAAGAGAAAGAAGGACTAGGGGAGACATGATAGCATTATTCCAATATCTCAGAGGTTGCCACAAAGAAGAGGGAGTCAAACTATTCTCCAAAGCACCTGAGGGTAGAACAAGAAGCAATGGGTGGAAACTAATCAAGGAGAGAAGCAACTTAGAACTGAGGAGAAATTTCCTGACAGTGAGAACAATTAATCAGTGGAACAGCTTGCCTCCAGAAGTTGTGAATGCCCCAACACTGGAAGTCTTTAAGAAGATGTTGGATAGCTATTTGTCTGAAACGGTATAGGGTTTCCTGCCTAGGCAGGGGGTTGGACTAGAAGACCTCCAAGGTCCCTTCCAACTCTACTATTGTATTGTATTGTATGTCCCCCCTAGTCCTTCTTTTCTCTAGACTAGCCAACCCCAAATCCTGTTCTTCATATGTTTTAGTCTACAGGCCTTTAATCGTCTTAATTGCTCTTCTCTAAACTTTTTCAAAAGTCCCAACATCTTTTTTGTAATGTGGCGACCAAAACTGGATGCAAGTATTCCAGGTGTGTGGCCTTACTAAGGCTTTATGAAGCGCTACTAAAACTTCACGTGATTTTCATTCCATGACTGTAGTGTTGGCTTAAGGCCTATGGCGTTTCCTTTAGGACCACCGCAAAAAAGAAGGCAAAAAAGCAGGCAAAAAAGCAGGCTCCATTACCGTCATAAATCAAGGGTGACCTGTATTACACGATCCCAGCCTTAGGTTGGGAGTCCTGCTGCCGTTTTATCTCCGTGGGCATTTCCTGGCATGAGATTGAGGAAGTCACTAAAGAGTTAAAACGCTCAGGTGTTTCTGACTCGTTTTTAGATTTGGGCCGAGCAGAATGGCAAAATTGAACCAGCTTGGCCCTTTGATACCCAAACAGTTGAAGACGTTTCCAGATGCTTAGCATCTGGATGGCCAGTGCTGCCTGGGGCGAGCTGAGAGACCAGTCCCAAATTCTGACTTCATGAGGAAGCCTACAGCCGGCCATGCTCTTATCCCATTGCTGTGACAGCTGTAGGAAGCCAACAGCTGGACTCAGAGGGTGGGGGTGGGGGGCGATGGCATGGAGACACCTCCGGATAGGAAAACAGCCCTTGCCCTCCTCCCCATCTGGTCACAGGAGGTGGCCATTCGAGCAGAGGAGAGGAACGCCGTCACGGCCGAGGCCACCCCGGGACAGAGGAGTCTGGACACAGTCCATCTCCTCCTTTTAACAGGGAAACAGCCTCAAGGACAAGGCAAGCTGTGACTGCAGCGGTTGCTAAGGGATTCAGGAAGAGCCAGATCCCACAGACAATGTGTGTTTGTGTGTTTCTCTCTCTCTCTCTCTCTCTCTCTCTCTCTCTCCATGTCTTTCTCCATCTCTCTCCCTCTCCCTATCTCTCTCTCTCTCTCTCCATCTGTCTCTGTCTCTCTGTCTCTCTCTGTGTCTCTCTCTCTGTGTCTCACTGTCTCTCAGTCGCTCTCTCTCTATCTCTCTCCCCATCTCTCTCTCTCTGTCTCTGTCTCTCTCTCTCCATCTCTCTCTCTCTTTCTCTCTCTATGTCTCACTGTCTCTCTGTCTCTCTCTCTGTCTCTCTCCCTCCCTCTGTGTCTCCCCATCTCTCTCTCTCCATCTTTCTCTGTGTATCTCTCCATCTGTCTCTCTGTCTCTCTCTCCATCTCTGTCTCTCTCTGTCTCTCTCTATCTGTCTGTCTCTCTCTGTGTCTCACTGTCTGTCTGTCTCTCTGTCTCTGTCTCTCTTTCTGTCTCTCTCCTCCCCATCTCTCTCTCCATCTCTCTCTCTCCCCATCTCTGTCTGTGTGTCTTTCTGCCCCATTTCTCTCTCTCTCTCTCTCCATCTCTTTCTCTCTGTGTATGTCTCTCTCTGTGTTTTTCTGTCTCTGTCTCTCTCAGTTTTGGGCAAAGGGGAGTCTACATGGTTACAAAACATTCTGAAATGTATTTGTTATCCACCTTTTGGGAGGACAAATTCATTTTGTTAAAATCAAGCTGTAAAAGTAGGAATGTATCATTGAGCGAACCGATAGGTAGCACGCCCAGCCTAGAGAAGTCCTATTGAAACAAGGGGGGAGAAATGCATATAGACTAGATTAATGGAGTTGGAAGGGAACTTGGAGGTCTTCTAGTCCAACCCCCTGCCTAGGCAGGGAACCCTATATCATTTCAGACAAATGACTATCCAACATCTTCTTAAAGACTTCCAGTGTTGGGGCATTCACAACTTCTGAAGGCAAGGAGTTCCACTGATTAATTGTTCTAACTGTCAGGAAGTTTCTCCTCAGTTCTAAGTTGCTTCTCTCCTTGATTAGTTTCCACCCATTGCTTCTTGTTCTCAGGACCGGTGCTTTGGAGAGTATACCATGGATGTGGAAATGTTGTATAGAAGGAAATTGTAAAGAAAAATTCTTTAAAGAAATCTGTATAATAAAAAAAAAAATTTTTAAAAAAAAGAAGAGACTGGGCGACGATTTGTCTGAAATGCATACAGTTTCCTGCTTGAGCAGGGGGTAGGACTAGAAGACCTTCAAGGTCCATTCCAACATCGTTGTTATTCTGTATACTCAATTTTAAGCCCCCACTCCCTTTGGGGGAGAGGAAGGGGCTGCTTAGCGTGTTGTATAAACCCAGCTCTTTCCGTTCATTCACAATTCAGCATTCCCCGAACATTTCACGTGACTGTACGATCAAGACCACACAGTTTTCTCATGCATGCATTTCTTTCTGGACACAGTGCTGATTTCCCAACGTCTGGCTGAGCCACCGCTCCCATTCTCCTGAACCAGAATGGTTAATCTGCATTAAACTGGGGACAAAGGTAATTGTAATCCTAGAGATCTGCAAGGTGTCCGATTACATTCGGCCGCGCAAACTTTCCTTTGACGGCAGCGATGTGTGACAGACTTGTGAGGAGTGGCTTCTCGTAGCCTGAATAAAACTGTCATTGAACTGTACCATGCCTTTACCTTGTGCCCAAGGAGAGCTACAGGGCTGGCTGGTTCACACAACATGCTTAGCCCTTTAGATGAACCTTTTAGAGCAGTGTTTCTCAACCTTGGCAATTTGAAGATCTCCGGACTTCAACTCCCAGAATTCCCCAGCCAGCTGGGGAATTCTGGGAGTTGAAGTCCAGACACCTTCAAGTTGCCAAGGTTGAGAAGCACTGCTTTAGAGACTTAAGAAAGAGCACAGAGAAGAGAAACAAAGATGAATTGAGGGCTGGAATCCAAAATATATGAAGAACGGTTGCAGGAACGCTGAGCTTGTCGATCAGAAAGGTCGGAGTTCGGCTGTTCGAATCCCTAGCGCCACGTAACAGAGTGAGCTCCTGTTACCTGTCCCAGCTTCTGCCAACCTAGCAGTTCGAAAGCATGTAAAAAAAATGCAAGTAGAAAAATAGGAACCACCTTTGGGGGGGAAAGGTCACAGCGTTCCGTGCGCCTTCGGCGTTGTGTCATGCCGACCACATGACCACGGAGACGTCTTTGGACAGCGCTGGCTCTTCAGCTTTGAAACAGAGATGAGCACCGCCCCCTAGAGTCGGGAATGAGTAGCACATATGTGCTAGGGGAACTTTTACCACCTTTACCCTCCTGAAAAGAAGGACTAGGGGTGACATGATAGCAGTCTTCAAATATCTTAAGGGGTTGCCATAAAGTAGAGCAAGGATATCAAACTTGATTTCATTGAGGGGTGAATCAGGGTTGCGTTTGACCTTGGGGGGGGGGTAGGCATGGCCAGCTCAACGTTACTTGCTTGCGGGCACCTTTGTTGGGCAAGTGCTAAGGCAGGACTTCCCTCAGACCCTCCTTTCCTCTCATTATCATCTCCTTCTTTCCTTCTCTTCTTTTTCCTTCCATCGTCATTTTCCTTTCTTTTTCCTTCCTTCTCTTCCCCTTTCCTTCTTTTTCCTTTCTTCCATTTCCTTCTTTTTCCTTTCTCTTTCCTTCTTTTTCCTTCCTTCTTTTCCCCTTTCCTTCTTTTTCCTTTCTTCCCTTTCTTTTTTTCCTTTCTTCTCTTTCCTTCTTTTTCCTTCCTTCTCTTCCTCTTTCCTTTTTTCCTTCCTTCTCTTTCCTTCTTTTTCCTTTCTTCTCTTTCCTTCTTTTTCCTTCCTTCTCTTTCCTTTTTTCTTTCTTCTTTCCCCTTTCCTCCTTTTTCTTTCTTTCCTTTCCTTCTTTTTCCTTCCTTTTCTTTCCTTCTTTTTTCCTTCCTTCTCTTTCCTTCTTTTTCCTTTCTTCTCTTTCCTTCTTTTTCCTTCCTTCTCTTCCCCTCTTTCCTTCTTTTTCCTTCCTTCTTTTTCCTTCCTTTTTTCCTTTCTTCTCTTTCCTTCTTTTTCCTTCCTTCTCTTCCCCTCTTTCCTTCTTTTTCCTTCCTTCTTTTTCCTTCCTTCTCTTTCCTTCTTTTTCCTTTCTTCTCTTTCCTTCTTTTTCCTTCCTTCTCTTCCCCTCTTTCCTTCTTTTTCCTTCCTTCTTTTTCCTTCCTTCTTTTTCCTTTCTTCTCTTTCCTTCTTTTTCCTTCCTTCTCTTCCCCTCTTTCCTTCTTTTTCCTTCCTTCTTTTTCCTTCCTTCTCTTTCCTTCTTTTTCCTTTCTTCTCTTTCCTTCTTTTTCCTTCCTTCTCTTCCCCTCTTTCCTTCTTTTTCCTTCCTTCTCTTTCCTTCTTTTTCCTTCCTTCTCTTCCCCTTTCCTCCTTTTTCTTTCTTTCCTTTCCTTCTTTTTCCTTCCTTTTCTTTCCTTCTTTTTTCCTTCCTTCTCTTCCCCTTTCCTCCTTTTTCTTTCTTTCCTTTCCTTCTTTTTCCTTCCTTTTCTTTCCTTCTTTTTTCCTTCCTTCTCTTTCCTTCTTTTTCCTTTCTTCTCTTTCCTTCTTTTTCCTTCCTTCTCTTCCCCTCTTTCCTTCTTTTTCCTTCCTTCTTTTTCCTTCCTTCTTTTTCCTTTCTTCTCTTTCCTTCTTTTTCCTTCCTTCTCTTCCCCTCTTTCCTTCTTTTTCCTTCCTTCTTTTTCCTTCCTTCTCTTTCCTTCTTTTTCCTTTCTTCTCTTTCCTTCTTTTTCCTTCCTTCTCTTTCCTTCTTTTTCCTTTCTTCTCTTTCCTTCTTTTTCCTTCCTTCTCTTCCCCTCTTTCCTTCTTTTTCCTTCCTTCTCTTTCCTTCTTTTTCCTTCCTTCTCTTTCCTTCTTTTTCCTTTCTTCTCTTTCCTTCTTTTTCCTTCCTTCTCTTTCCTTCTTTTTCCTTTCTTCTTTCCTTCTTTTTCCTTCCTTCTCTTCCCCTCTTTCCTTCTTTTTCCTTCCTTCTCTTTCCTTCTTTTTCCTTCCTTCTCTTTCCTTCTTTTTCCTTCCTTCTCTTTCCTTCTTTTTCCTTTCTTCTCTTTCCTTCTTTTTCCTTCCTTCTCTTCCCCTCTTTCCTTCTTTTTCCTTCCTTCTCTTTCCTTCTTTTTCCTTCCTTCTCTTTCCTTCTTTTTCCTTTCTTCTCTTTCCTTCTTTTTCCTTCCTTCTCTTTCCTTCTTTTTCCTTGCTTCTCTTTCCTTCTTTTTCCTTCCTTCTCTTCCCCTCTTTCCTTCTTTTTCCTTCCTTCTCTTTCCTTCTTTTTCCTTCCTTCTCTTTCCTTCTTTTTCCTTCCTTCTCTTTCCTTCTTTTTCCTTTCTTCTCTTTCCTTCTTTTTCCTTCCTTCTCTTCCCCTCTTTCCTTCTTTTTCCTTCCTTCTTTTTCCTTCCTTCTCTTCCCCTTTCCTCCTTTTTCTTTCTTTCCTTTCCTTCTTTTTCCTTCCTTTTCTTTCCTTCTTTTTTCCTTCCTTCTCTTCCCCTTTCCTTCTTTTTCCTTCTCTTTCCTTCTTTTTCCTTCCTTTTCTTTCCTTCTTTTTTCCTTCCTTCTCTTCCCCTTTCCTCCTTTTTTCTTTCTTTCCTTTCCTTCTTTTTCCTTCCTTTTCTTTCCTTCTTTTTCCTTCCTTCTCTTCCCCTTTCCTCCTTTTTTCTTTCTTTCCTTTCCTTCTTTTTCCTTCCTTTTCTTTCCTTCTTTTTTCCTTCCTTCTCTTCCCCTTTCCTTCTTTTTCCTTCTCTTTCCTTCTTTTTCCTTTCTTCTCTTTCCTCCTTTTTCCTTCCTTCTCTTCCCATCCTTCCTTCTTTTTCTTTTTCTTTCCTCTTTCCCTTTCTTCTTTCCTGTACCTTCTTGGATGCTCAAATGCAAAAGGGGAAACATTTCTCCTTTTCTTTTGCTTTTACTTTGTTTTGCTAGCCCCGGGGCCTGTTTTTGCTGGCAGAGGGCTGCAGGAGGCCATTGTGGGTGAAAACAGAGCCCTGGAGGGTCCTCCCGAGTTCTGTTTTCACTGGCAGAGGCTCAGTGGGCCAGTCCTTTATTGTTTCCAGGGCGGCCCCGGGGGCCAGATCTAAACACCCTGCAGGCCGGATCTAGCCCGTGGGCCTTGAGTTTCACACCCCTGAAGTAGAGGGAGTCAATCTATTTTCCAAAGCACTGGAAGGCCAGACAAGAAGTAATGGATGGAAACCTATCAAGGAGGGATCAACCCAGGGGTGAAATCCAGCAGGTTCTGACAGATTCTGGAGAACCGATAGTTTGAGTAGTTCAAAGAACCAGCAAATAACACCTCTGGCTGGCCCCAGAATGGGGAGGGAATGGAGATTTTACAGAATCCTTCCCCTGGAGTGGGGAGGGAATGGGGATTTTGCACTATCCTTCCCCTGGAGTGGGGAGGGAATGGGGATTTTGCAGTATCCTTCCCTCTGGAGTGGGGAGGGAATGGGGATTTTGCAGTATCCTTCCCTCTGGAGTGGGGAGGGAATGGGGATTTTGCACTATCCTTCCCCTGGAGTGGGGAGGGAATGGGGATTTTGCAGTATCCTTCCCTCTGGAGTGGGGAGGGAATGGGGATTTTGCAGTATCCTTCCCTCTGGAGTGGGGAGGGAATGGGGATTTTGCAGTATCCTTCCCCTGGAGTGGGGAGGGAATGGGGATTTTGCAGTATCCTTCCCCTGGAGTGGGGAGGGAATGGGGATTTTGCACTATCCTTCCCCTGGAGTGGGGAGGGAATGGGGATTTTGCAGTATCCTTCCCTCTGGAGTGGGGAGGGAATGGGGATTTTGCAGTATCCTTCCCTCTGGAGTGGGGAGGGAATGGGGATTTTGCACTATCCTTCCCCTGGAGTGGGGAGGGAATGGGGATTTTGCACTATCCTTCCCCTGGAGTGGGGAGGGAATGGGGATTTTGCAGTATCCTTCCCTCTGGAGTGGGGAGGGAATGGGGATTTTGCACTATCCTTCCCCTGGAGTGGGGAGGGAATGGGGATTTTGCAGTATCCTTCCCTCTGGAGTGAGGAGGGAATGGGGATTTTGCAGTATCCTTCCTCTGGAGTGGGGAGGGAATGGAGATTTTGCAGTATCCTTCCCTCTGGAGTGGGGAAGGAATGGATATTTTCCAATATCCTTCCCTCTGGAGTGGGGAGGGAATGGAGATTTTACAATATCCTTCCCTCTGGAGTGGGGAGGGAATGGGGATTTTGCAGTATCCTTCCCCCTGGAGTGGGGAGGGAATGGGGATTTTGCAGTATCCTTCCCTCTGGAGTGGGGAAGGAATGGGGATTTTGCAGTATCCTTCCCCCTGGAGTGGGGAAGGAATGGAGATTTTACAATATCCTTCCCTCTGGAGTGGGGAGGGAATGGAGATTTTGCAGTATCCTTCCCTCTGGAGTGAGGAGGGAATGGGGATTTTGCAGTATCCTTCCTCTGGAGTGGGGAGGGAATGGAGATTTTGCAGTATCCTTCCCTCTGGAGTGGGGAGGGAATGGAGATTTTGCAGTATCCTTCCCTCTGGAGCGGGGAGGGAATGGGGATTTTGCAGTATCCTTCCCTCTGGAGTGGGGAGGGAATGGGGATTTTGCAGTATCCTTCCCTCTGGAGTGGGGAGGGAATGGGGATTTTGCACTATCCTTCCCCTGGAGTGGGGAGGGAATGGGGATTTTGCACTATCCTTCCCCTGGAGTGGGGAGGGAATGGGGATTTTGCAGTATCCTTCCCTCTGGAGTGGGGAGGGAATGGGGATTTTGCAGTATC
The DNA here is from genome assembly GCF_964273705.1 of Natrix helvetica. NCBI lineage: Eukaryota > Metazoa > Chordata > Lepidosauria > Squamata > Natricidae > Natrix > Natrix helvetica. The sequence continues at coordinate 8,054,633 of NC_138551.1, forward strand.
CTTCCCTCTGGAGTGGGGAGGGAATGGGGATTTTGCAGTATCCTTCCCCTGGAGTGGGGAGGGAATGGGGATTTTGCACTATCCTTCCCCTGGAGTGGGGAAGGAATGGGGATTTTGCAGTATCCTTCCCTCTGGAGTGGGGAGGGAATGGGGATTTTGCAGTATCCTTCCCCTGGAGTGGGGAGGGAAAGGGGATTTTGCAGTATCCTTCCCTCTGGAGTGGGGAGGGAATGGGGATATTGCAGTATCCTTCCCTCTGGAGTGGGGAGGGAATGGGGATTTTGCAGTATCCTTCCCTCTGGAGTGGGGAGGGAATGGGGATTTTGCAGTATCCTTCCCCTGGAGTGGGGAGGGAATGGGGATTTTGCACTATCCTTCCCCTGGAGTGGGGAGGGAATGGGGATTTTGCACTATCCTTCCCCTGGAGTGGGGAGGGAATGGAGATTTTGCAGTATCCTTCCCTCTGGAGTGGGGAGGGAAAGGGGATTTTGCAGTATCCTTCCCTCTGGAGTGGGGAGGGAATGGGGATTTTGCAGTATCCTTCCCTCTGGAGTGGGGAAGGAATGGAGATTTTGCAGTATCCTTCCCCTGGAGTGGGGGAGGAATGGAGATTTTATAGTATCCTTCCCCTGGAGTGTGGAGGGAATGGGGATTTTGCAGTATCCTTCCCTCTGGAGTGGGGAAGGAATGGAGATTTTGCAGTATCCTTCCCCTGGAGTGGGGAAGGAATGGAGATTTTGCAGTATCCTTCCCTCTGGAGTGGGGAGGGAAAGGGGATTTTGCAGTATCCTTCCCCTGGAGTGGGGAGGGAATGGAGATTTTACAGTATCCTTCCCTCTGGAGTGGGGAAGGAATGGAGATTTTGCAGTATCCTTCCCTCTGGAGTGGGGAAGGAATGGAGATTTTGCAGTATCCTTCCCTCTGGAGTGGGGAGAGAATGGAGATTTTGCAGTATCCTTCCCTCTGGAGTGGGGAAGGAATGGAGATTTTGCAGTATCCTTCTCCTGGAGTGGGGAAGGAATGGGGATTTTGCAGTATCCTTCCCCTGGAGTGGGGAAGGAATGGAGATTTTGCAGTATCCTTCCCTCTGGAGTGGGGAGGGAATGGGGATTTTGCAGTATCCTTCCCTCTGGAGTGGGGAAGGAATGGGGATTTTGCAGTATCCTTCCCTCCGGAGTGGGGAAGGAATGGGGATTTTGCAGTATCCTTCCCTCTGGAGTGGGGAGGGAAAGGGGATTTTGCAGTATCCTTCCCTCTGGAGTGGGGAGGGAATGGAGATTTTGCAGTATCCTTCCCTCTGGAGTGGGGAGGGAATGGAGATTTTGCAGTATCCTTCCCTCTGGAGTGGGGAGGGAATGGAGATTCTGCAGTATCCTTCCCTCTGGAGCGGGGAGGGAATGGGGATTTTGCAGTATCCTTCCCTCTGGAGTGGGGAGGGAATGGAGATTTTACAGTATCCTTCCCTCTGGAGCGGGGAGGGAATGGGGATTTTGCAGTATCCTTCCCTCTGGAGTGGGGAAGGAATGGGGATTTTGCAGTATCCTTCCCTCTGGAGTGGGGAGGGAATGGAGATTTTGCAGTATCCTTCCCTCTGGAGTGGGGAGGGAATGGGGATTTTGCAGTATCCTTCCCTCTGGAGTGGGGAAGGAATGGGGATTTTGCAGTATCCTTCCCTCTGGAGTGGGGAGGGAATGGGGATTTTGCAGTATCCTTCCCTCTGGAGTGGGGAGGGAAAGGGGATTTTGCAGTATCCTTCCCCTGGAGTGGGGAGGGAAAGGGGATTTTGCAATATCCTTCCCCTGGAGTGGGGAGGGAAAGGGGATTTTGCAATATCCTTCCCTCTGGAGTGGGGAAGGAATGGGGATTTTGCAGTATCCTTCCCTCTGGAGTGGGGAGGGAAAGGGGATTTTGCAATATCCTTCCCTCTGGAGTGGGGAGGGAAAGGGGATTTTGCAGTATCCTTCCCCTGGAGTGGGGAAGGAATGGAGATTTTGCAGTATCCTTCCCTCTGGAGTGGGGAGGGAAAGGGGATTTTGCAGTATCCTTCCCTCTGGAGTGGGGTAGGAATGGAGATTTTGCAGTATCCTTCCCTCTGGAGTGGGGAAGGAATGGAGATTTTGCAGTATCCTTCCCCTGGAGTGGGGAAGGAATGGAGATTTTGCAGTATCCTTCCCTCTGGAGTGGGGAAGGAATGGAGATTTTGCAGTATCCTTCCCTCTGGAGTGGGGAGGGAAAGGGGATTTTGCAGTATCCTTCCCTCTGGAGTGGGGAGGGAAAGGGGATTTTGCAGTATCCTTCCCTCTGGAGTGGGGTAGGAATGGAGATTTTGCAGTATCCTTCCCTCTGGAGTGGGGAAGGAATGGAGATTTTGCAGTATCCTTCCCCTGGAGTGGGGAGGGAAAGGGGATTTTGCAGTATCCTTCCCTCTGGAGTGGGGAAGGAATGGAGATTTTGCAGTATCCTTCCCCTGGAATGGGGAGGGAATGGGGATTTTGCAGTATCCTTCCCTCTGGAGTGGGGAAGGAATGGGGATTTTGCAGTATCCTTCCCTCTGGATTGGGGAAGGAATGTAGATTTTACAATATCCTTCCCTCTGGAGTGGGGAAGGAATGGAGATTTTGCAGTATCCTTCCCCTGGAGTGGGGAGGGAATGGGGATTTTGCAATATCCTTCCCTCTGGAGTGGGGAAGGAATGGAGATTTTACAATATCCTTCCCTCTGGAGTGGGGAAGGAATGGAGATTTTGCAGTATCCTTCCCCTGGAGTGGGGAGGGAAAGGGGATTTTGCAGTATCCTTCCCTCTGGAGTGGGGAAGGAATGGAGATTTTGCAGTATCCTTCCCCTGGAATGGGGAGGGAATGGGGATTTTGCAGTATCCTTCCCTCTGGAGTGGGGAAGGAATGGGGATTTTGCAGTATCCTTCCCCTGGAGTGGAGAAGGAATGTAGATTTTACAATATCCTTCCCTCTGGAGTGGGGAAGGAATGGAGATTTTGCAGTATCCTTCCCCTGGAATGGGGAGGGAATGGGGATTTTGCAGTATCCTTCCCTCTGGAGTGGGGAAGGAATGGGGATTTTGCAGTATCCTTCCCTCTGGATTGGGGAAGGAATGGATATTTTACAATATCCTTCCCTCTGGAGTGGGGAAGGAATGGGGATTTTGCAGTATCCTTCCCTCTGGATTGGGGAAGGAATGGATATTTTACAATATCCTTCCCTCTGGAGTGGGGAAGGAATGGAGATTTTGCAGTATCCTTCCCCTGGGGTGGGGAGGGAATGGGGATTTTGCAATATCCTTCCCTCTGGAGTGGGGAAGGAATGGAGATTTTACAATATCCTTCCCTCTGGAGTGGGGAAGGAATGGAGATTTTGCAGTATCCTTCCCCTGGAGTGGGGAGGGAAAGGGGATTTTGCAGTATCTTTCCCTCTGGAGTGGGGAAGGAATGGGGATTTTGCAGTATCCTTCCCCTGGAGTGGGGAGGGAATGGGGATTTTGCAGTATCCTTCCCTCTGGATTGGGGAAGGAATGTAGATTTTACAATATCCTTCCCTCTGGAGTGGGGAAGGAATGGAGATTTTGCAGTATCCTTCCCCTGGAGTGGGGAGGGAGTGGGGATTTTGCAATATCCTTCCCTCTGGAGTGGGGAGGGAAAGGGGATTTTGCAATATCCTTCCCTCTGGAGTGGGGAGGGAATGGGGATTTTGCAGTATCCTTTCCCAGAGAACAATAGAGTTGGAAGGGACCTTATAGGTCATCTAGTCCAACCTTCCCCCAACCCCGCCCATGACCCTGCACCATTTCTGACAGATGGCAGTCCAATCTCTTCTTGAAAGCCTCCAGTGATGAAGCTCCCACAACTTCCGAAGGCAAATTCTGTTCCAGGGGTTGATTGTCCTCAGGGTAGGAAAATTTCTCCTTGTTTGTAGGCTGAATCTCTCCTTCATCAGTTTCCATCCATTATTCCTTGTCTGGCCTTTGGGAGCTTTGGAGAATAGCTTGACCCCCTCCTCTCTGTGGCAGCCCCTCTAATATTGGAACACTGCTATGATGTCTCCCCTGGTCCTTCTCTTCACTGGACTAGCCATGCCCAGTTCCTGCAACTGTTCATCGTATGTTTTAGCCTCCAGTTCCCTAATCAGAGTTGGCATTGAGCAGATTCTGATCAGTTCTGGAGAATCGGTAGCAGAAATTTTGAGTAGTTCAGAGAACTGGGAAATACCACCTCTGACTGGCCCCGCCCCCATCTATTCTCTGCCTCCCGAGTCCCAACTGATCGGGAGGAAATGGGGATTTTACACTATCCTTCCTCTTAATGAGTCATGCCCACCAAGCCACGTCCACAGAACCAGTAGTAAAAAAAAATGAATCCCACCAATGCCCCTAATCATCTTGGCTGCTTTTCTCTGCACTCTTTCCAGAGTTTCAACATCTTATTTATAGTGTGGTGACCAAAACTGGACACTGTATTCTAGGTGTGGTCTTACTAAGGCCTTTAGAGACTAGTACCTCACGTGATCTTGATTCAATCCCCCTGTTATTGCCCTTAGCAATATCCCTTAGACTTATATACCACTTCACAGTGCTTTACAGCCCTCTTAGATTCAGCATATTTTCCCCCAACAATCTGGGTCCTCATTTTATCAACTTCAGAAGGATGGAAGGCTGAGTCAACCATGAGCTGGTCAGAATCGAACTATCGAATTGCAGCCGGCAGCCGGCAAAAGTAGCCTGCAGTACTGCATTGTAACCACTTCGCCACCACAGCTCTGTTCTGACCTAGGATTTCCCAGCAGCATGAAGTCGAGTCCTCATCCCAAAAAAACAATTTATTTAATTGACAGCAAATTCCTCTCCAGTCTTTCCTCTCCGACAGTCTTTCAAGGTAATTCACAATTGCTGACCTTGGAGAGCGGCCAAGGCGATATCTTTCAGACGCAATACTTGGCAAGAATGCAGGAATGAACTAATTGTCTCCTGCAAATTCCACTCCCCTTTCGCTCCTCTTTTATTCCATATGGGAGGGGCCATTTACTGTCCTCATGTGGCCTTACTCCCAAGTCGACCCTTGTTCCTTAGCTGTTCCTTTTGTCTGGTAACTCTGCGCATGTGTACACTGGGAACAGGCTCCAGCTGTTTGTCTGCCTCACTGATGTCTGACTCCGAAGGCAGCTGATAACTGGCATACGGCCCTGGCCCCATCTCTGCCTCCGACACAGAGCCCTCATCAGAGCCTTCCCCAGACTCCAGGACTGGCCCAGGTTCCTCCCCAAACTCTGTTGGCCACTGGTGGGCCATAACAGACTGTAGTAGATACAAATGCACAGGGTATAGGCCTGGCACGGGCATGCTCAGCCCAGAACAAGCTACTTACTACGGCAACAGGCACAGCGACCGTGGTCGTACTCCAGAAACTCAGAGTGACGCAGCCGCTCTTTCGGGGAACATTTCCAGCGCTCCTCCTGCAGCCGGACACGAGCCGCTTCATCCTTGGCAAATGCTCCCAGGTCCTGGGTGTAGCGTCCATACATCTGGGGAGAAAAGAGAAAGCAGTGGGTCAAGGGTGCTGCCAGGGAGGCCAAGAGAAGATGGCTTGGTCTACCTTCATGCAGAGATCCAGAGCGAATTTGAACCTGACATTGGGACCCTATAAGGAGATGCGAGCCCAGAAGTCTGCCTCTTTCCCCTAGGGGGTGTCAAATGCAAGGCCCAGGGGCTGAATCTGGCCCCCGGGGTGCTTAGATCTGGCCACAGGGCTGCCCTGGAACAGCAAAGAACCGGCCCATGGTGCCTCTGCCAGGAAAATGGAGCTCCAGAGCCCATTTTCACTGGCAGAGTGCTCAGGCCGCCACAGGCACCCCCGAAACCCCGCCTCCTGAAACCCCGCCCCCTTCACCAAAATGGCCGTATATAGCCTCTAGGAAGCTTTCAGGGTGCTCCTGGGGGCTGGGGAGGGCAGAAATGAGCAAAAAATGGCTGGGTTTTTGCTCAATTTTAACCCCCCCGTCAGTTTTGTAGCCAAAACAAAATGCTTTCTCTTGGGAACCAAGGACATTCTCAAACCTTGACAGAGGAAGGTGGTGTGATGCCACCAGGCAACCAGGCAGCACTGTGATTGGACCATTTGACTGTGTTGAGAAAGGCCGTTTTTGGGAGGTTTGCAGAGTGCAAAAACTTTTTTTTTAATTTGCCTCTTCAAAACCTTGGTGTGTCTTATACTCCAGTGCGTCTTATACTCTGTTTCCCCTCCCCCCCAAATAAGACCTCCCTGGATAATAAGCCTAACCGGGCTGTTGAGGCATGAGCTAAAATAAGCCCTCCCCTAAAATATTTAAACACCTGCACAACTGGTCCCCGCCATTTCCTGGGGGGGGAAGGGGGGGAACATGCCCCACACACCCCACATGCACCTGCCATCCATACGGAATGGCCTCACAGAAGCCGCAAGCCCTAGCTACCGCGCCCCTTCTCTTAGTGGCGCCTGCCAAAACAGCGGCAGGCCCAGCGACACTTAGGGCTGGCAAGAGTGTGCTAGAAATAGAAGCAGAACCTCCGGCCCTCTCTGGATCAGCTGATCCATGGGCCGCTGTTAAGGGGCCGCCTGCACCTCAAAAATAATAAGGCCAAGCTCTTATTTTGGGGGTCAAAAGAAAATAAGACCCTGTTTTATTTTCAAGGAAACACAGTAATGATGTCGAGCTGGCCACGCCCAACCTTCTCCCCCCCCCCCAAAGTCAAACACAACCCTGATGCAGCCCTCAATGAAATGGAGTTTGACACCCCTGCCCTAGAAACTCAAAACGATGTGGGCTGCAATCCCACAACGCGCACAACCTGGTGTACTGGATCTGAGGCTCGGCGGGTCACGCATAACCAGCCTGTTTGCTCAGCTGATGTTTTGATATGCCGTGCAAATCCAAAAGAGGGTGAATTCTGTAAGTAGGTTAAATGCATTGTGTGAACACAGGAGTAGCGTTCCTACGATGCCCTTCCAGCCACAAATGAGCAGAGAGAATCCCATGTTTGAGATGGGCAGCGATACAAATTGAGGGGCCCTTCGTGCTTTCTGAGACTGCTTGGTTTCCTGCAGACGTTTCATGACCCAAACTAGGGAACATCATCAGGGCTACTAAGGAGCGAGTGTCAACACTGAAGCTGACCTGACCGAGGCCATCTTGGAAGCTTCCGTGTTGCCACACTGGAGCTGAGGGATAGGGAAGGGGGATTTGAGATAGCTGGGATTTTGTAGCCAAAACAAAATGCTTTCTCTTGAGAACCAAGAACATTCTCAAACCTTGGCAGAGGAAGGTGGTGTGATGCCACCAGGCAACCAGGCAGCACTGTGATTGGACCATTTGACTGTGTTGAGAAAGTGAGAAACATTTACTGTATTTTTGGGAGTATAAGACGCACCTTTTTCCCTCAAAAAAGAGGCTGAAAATCTGGGTGCATCTTATACACTGAATACAGCATTTTTGCCTCCTGAAACCCCGGCCCCTTCACCAAAATGGCCGTGCATTGCCTTTAGGAGGCTTCCTGGGGGCTGGGGAGGGAAGAAACGAGCAAAAAATGGCCTGTTTTTTGCTAAATCCCCCCCCCCCCCAACAGCACTCTATAAGCCTCCTAAAGGCTATCCATGCACTTTTTTTGAAAAAAAAAAAAAACAGGCTCATTTTCGCAAAAAACGAGCCATTTTTGGGACATTTGCAGAGTGCAAAAACTTTTTTTTTTAATTTGCTTCTTCAAAACATTGGTGCGTCTTATACTCCGAATAATACAGTACTTTTAATTAGGTGAAAACCGCAGGGACCTCCAGAGCTGGTTTTTACCAGATCTGTGCCAATACAATATATCCATTAAAGCTATTCTTCGAGGAATCTATCTGCCTCGGAGTTTTGTTATTTATATCTATATATATATAACAAACTGTGAGTAAAGCCCACCGATTGCTAGCGCTGATGATGTTATCTAGTGAGCGTCATGAAAAAATGCCTGCAAAGAAAGAAGCAAGCTCCGAGAGCAACAAGGACTGCTCACTTCAACCCTGCGCTACAAATATGCTCCTTTATTGGTAGCAATATGAATTGGATGGATGGATAGAACTGCACTTTTCAGACTGGCAAGGTTCTGTTTATGGGGCTTCACAATAAACCTCAATACATGAGAATGAGGTTGTCTGCTTCTGCTGTGATCTACCAGGAAATGCTAGCAGATCCTTAACTATCACCTTATCTTAAACCCAGAGAGGAAGCAAAGGGTCACATGGAAAGGCAAGCATTTGGGGCTCTCCGTACCAGGGACCATTTTCTGACCCACTCTTCTGGCAGCAAACTAGCCCCCGACCCTTAATTCTTCTTGATTGATCGACTGGCATTCAGGTATTCGCCAGCCAACTTTAAGCAACGGTAGGGAGAAAGTGTTTTGGGACGTAGGTGAGTTCAGAGGGAGGGGAACCGTTCAGTGTCAGCCCCTCCCCACCTCCCACCAAGGGTCTGGAATTGAGGAGATGTGCACAAAAGGTTACTGTAGAAAAGTACGGTAGATATATTGCTTTGGATTTTCTCTCTCTTTCTTTGACAATGTTCTTCTTCTACATCTGTGCTAGATTGTTGTTTGTGCTATCAATATGTACATCCCTTGAATTCTATTCACGTTTAGAGGTGTTTTTTTTTTAAAGGACCCGTTTGTGGCTCAGAATAAAATAGAATAACAGAGCTGGAAGGGACCTTGGAGGTCTTCTAGTCCAACCCCCCTGCTCAGGCAGGAAACCCTACACCACTTCAGACAAATGGTTATCTTTTTTGTGTGTGTAAAGTTTTTTATTTTTCCATTTCAAATTCATTCCTAGACATGCATTCTTAAAATTGCTCTTTAACATTTGTCTATTCATCATAATCGCTATACTCATTTTTACACACCCATATATAATACAGTTTGGGTCACTTTCTTGCCACCCCATCTTATTTTGCAACAACCTTACTCCTTCCATCTTCTCAACTCCCTTCTCTACCTTCTTCCTTCCTCCTCTCCTTCCTTCTTTCTTCTTCCCCTCTCTTTCCCCTCTCCTCCTCCCTTCTCCTCTTTCTTACCCTCTCTTCCACTCTTCATTCCCCTTTACCCTTTCTTCCTTCCCCTCCTCATCCCTCCTCCTCTCCGTTGTTGCCCCTGCTTATTTACTTTCTCTGATGAGTTCTCGGGGTGGCGTTTCAGCAATCCCAACTTTATCTTTCCATACAAATAATTTTCTCTGTTTATTTCTAATATGAGTTCCCCTTATGCCATTTTTCCGCTTGTATATTTACATTTCAATATTCTCTTATTTCACCTCCCCCTAATCTAAATATTGTGTCGTCTGAGATATTTATTTCCTTTCTCTTTCTATTCCTTTCTCTTTCTATTTATATCTTTTTGAAGCCAATCCTAAAATCGCCCTCGTAGCCTGACAAATGGTTTATCTAATCTCTTCTTTAAAACCTCCAGTGTTATAGCATTCACAACTTCTGGAGGCAAGTCATTCCATTGATTCATTAAATACATTTTAATTGAAAAACATTTTAATTGAAAAACCAAAAAGGCAGAAGCAACTATATTTCTGTCATCTGCAGTATAGCTAAGTCGAGTGAAAAGGAGAACTACAGGATGACATGATAGCAGTCTTCCAAGATTAGAGGGGCTGCCACAAAGAACAAGGCGTCAACATAAATCTTCAAAACACCTGAGGGTCAGGAGTAGAAATAGGGGAGGGAAACCTATCAAGGGGAGATCCAACCGAAAAGGAAGGAGAAATTTCATAATAATGAATGGAACAGAAGTTGCCTCCAGAAGTTGTGAGGACTCCATCACTGGAAGCTTTTAAGAAGAGACTGGGCGGCCACTGGTCTGAAATGACATAGGGCAGCGATGGCGAACCTTTTTTGGCTCGCGTGCCAAAAGTGGGGGGGATGCAGGGGGGGGCGTGGACGTGCTGCACCCATAATGCAATGCATGACCCCCAGCGCGCATACACGGATGATTAGCACGACCCCCCCATTTTTTGCATGCTTTTTTCGCCGTCCCCAGGCTCCAGAGGATTTATAGGAGCCTCAGGAGGGTGAAAACAGCCTCCCCCTCCCCCCCCCAGGCCCTCCCTGAAGGTTCCCAAGGACGAAAAACGATCCCATGAGCAAACCGGAAGTCCGTTCCCGAACTTCCGGTTTGCCTGTAGGGATGGTTTTTTGCACTCCGGAGGCTTCAAGGAAGCTTCTGAAGCCTCCGGAGGGCCTCCGGGGAGCGGGGGAGGCTGTTTTCGCCCTCCCCAGGCTCCTATAAATCCTCTGGAGCCTGGGGAGGGAAAAAATGGCCTCAAAAAAGGCTAAAGTCAGCTGGCCTTGCGTACCCTGACAAATGGCTCCGTGTGCCACCTGTGGCACGCCTGTCATAGGTTCGCCATCCCAGACATAGGGTTTCCTACTTGTGCAGGGAGCTGGATTAGAAGATCTGCTCGGTGTGTTCCAGCATAACTATGGAATACCTTGAGCAATTTTGACCAAATGTGGTACACAGATGACTTAACACTCTGGAAAAAAAATATTGTGGTGGGGGTAAGATACCCCTAACATCACTCAGGGTGTGTCTGTGTCTGTGTGCTCCAGCATAACTCTGGAACGTCTGGGCTGCTGAAATGAAAAGGAATGAATTATATCTATAGTGTCAAATCACAGTACTTGTGATAGTGTGCATTTTGGATTCAAGTTCTATTAAGATAGAGCCTGTTGTGCCTTAAAATGTCTTCTACTGTACAGCACAGTGGAGTTGCCATGGTAACGGATTCACAGTACTCCACAAGGGGGCTCCCTCTGGTAAGGGGAATTGATTTGACACTATAGATATAACTCATTCTTTTTTTCTGTCTAATAGAGGATTAGGATAAATAAATACCCAGGCAACGCACAATGTATAAATAAATTGGTGGATTGAGGGAGTGTATATGTCAGATCACAAACTACACACCCTCATTTTAGCTTCGCTTAGTTTGTGAGTAAAACCTGTGTGTGTGTGTGTGTGTGTATGTGTGTGTGTGTGTGATTGCACTTATGCTTTCATTAATACAATAAATACCAATCGAGATACAAAAATGCTCCTTCAATGCAGCAGTGTAGAAAGTGATCCAGTTGTAATAAAATCAAGATCCAAACTTTTAATATTTTGGCCAAAGAGAATCATAAATATTTCTTCCCCCCAGTGTTTTTTTTTTAAAAAAAGAAGGAAGACCATCCTTTTCCTTTGACTTTGGAAAAAGTGCAGAGAAGAACTAAGACGACTAAAAGATCTGGGGACAAAAACGTATGAAAAATGGTTGCAAGATTTGCGGTTGGCCAGTCTAGAGAAAAGAAGGACCAGAGAGGACATGATAGCAGTCTTCCAGTATTTAAGGGTCTGCCACAAAGATACAACACAAAACAATAGCAGAGTTGGAAGGGACCTTGGAGGTCTTCTAGTCCAACCCCCTGCCTAGGCAGGAAACCCTATACCACTTCAGACAAATAGCTATCCAACATCCTCTTAAAGACTTCCAGTGTTGGGGCATTCACAACTTCTGGAGGCAAGCTGTTCCACTGATTCATTGTTCTAACTGTCAGGAAGTTTCTCCTCAGTTCTAAGTTGCTTCTCTCCTTGATTAGTTTCCACCCATTGCTTCTTGTTCTACCCTCAGGTGCCTTGGAGAATAGCTTGTCTCCCTCTTCTTTGTGGCAACCCCTGAGATATTGGACCACTGCTATCGTGTCTCCTCTGGTCCTTCTTTTCATTAAACTAGACATACCCAGTTCCTGTATGTTTTAGTCTCCAGTCCCCTAATCCTCTTTGTTGCTCTTCTCTGAACTCTTTCTAGAGTCTCCACATCTTTTCTACATCGTGGCGACTAAACTGAATGCCGTATTCCAAGTTTGGCCTTACCAAAGGATTATAAAGTGGTATTAACACTTCACGTGATCTTGATTCTCTCCCTCTGTTGATGCAGCCTAGAACTGTGTTGGCTTTTTTGGCAGCTGCTGCACACAGCTGGCTCATATTTAAATGGTTGTCCACTAGGACTCCAAGATCCCTCTCACAGTTACTACTATCGAGCAAGGTACCACCTATACTGTACCTGTGCATTTTGTTTTTGTTGCCTAAATGTAGAACCTTACTCTTGTCACCACTGAATTTCATTTTATTAGATAGTGCCCAATGTTCAAGTTTGTCAAGATCCTTCGGTATCTTAAGCCTATCCTCTGGAGTGTTGGCTATTCCTGCCAGCTTGGTGTCATCTGCACATTTGACGACTTCCCCATTTATTCCCTCATCCAAATCATTGATGAAGATGTTGAAGAGTACTAAAACAGAGCCTTGGGGTACTCCACTGCATACCTCCCTCCATGTAGATGCAGTTCCATTGAGGACTACACGTTGAGTGCGGTTGGTCAGCCAGTTACGAATCCATCTGGTGATGATGCTGTCCAACCTACATTCTACTACTTTATCTAGTAGTAGGTTATGATCTACCTTATCAAATGCCTTACTGAAGTCCAAGTAAACAATTCACCAGTGGAACAGAAACTGCCTTCAGAAGTTGTGGGTCTCAAAAAACCAATAAAACTTTGTTTTAAAAAAAAGAAGAAGTTGTGGGTCTCCATCACTGGAGGTTTTTAAGAAGAGACTTTACAACCATCGTCTGAAACCTTATAGGGCAGTGATGGCAATCCTTTTCGGCACCAAGTGCCAAAACGTTTGCACAGAAACATCACACAGGTGCATGCTCGTCAGGGCCATGCTCCAAAAAAGCTGAACTTCCATGATCTAGCACACATACACACCTGACAATCAGCTGGCTGGTGCACATGCGCAGGCCGGTTCTTGGCACTGCCGAGCGCCTGAAAGGACCGTGCTCCAGAAAAGCCAAACTTCTAGGTTCTGACACGCATGCGCACAGCGGTTTTCGGCACTGCAATGCACGCGAACGACAGCTGGTTGTCATGCGCGCATGAGCCCCAGAAACCCAGAAGAGAAACAGGCAAGGGTGCCTGTGGCAGGAGAAATGGCTTCGCGTGCCACTTTGAGCACGCGTGCCATAGGTTCACCATGCCGGATATAGGGTCTCTTGCTTGAGCAAGGGGTTGGACTAGAAGACCTCCAAGGTCCCTTCCAGCTCTATTCTGAGTGCAATGCTTCGTTGCTGGCATACTTTTCACAAGGGCAAAAGGACTGGAAACTTGATTAAGGCAGATGGCAAAAGAAAAAAATGAAACGCAATAGGGGGGAAAGGGGAAATTTACTTTTGTTCAGCTCCCTCTATCTACAAAAGTCGATCGCTGGAGCACAGGTCTCCTCAAGGCTAAGCAAACACTCCCCCCCCCCCCAGCGGTGGAGAAGCCCAACAATGCAAGACAGATTAAGCGGGTGTTGGGCTGATCTATAGCCATTGTTCTCCCATACAATGCTTCCCTCAGCCAGAAATGCACCAGCTCATTGGGTCAGTTCAGGCCAGCCTGCGAGCACCCACACAGCGTCGAAAAGAGGCTATTCTGGACAAGGGTGCCAAAACTGCCTCCTGTATCATGGCCCCAGCCTTAGTAGGGGGCTGGACTGGATGCCCTCCAGGATTCCTTCCGACCCATTTAACTAGCATTCTGTATGTCAGAGCAAGCATCAAAATAGCCCGTAGAGGTAGCCCTTATGACTACAATTGAGCCCCAAATCGTTTTAATTCAATAACTCAGTTACTGTACAGCCACGATGGCAAACCTACAGCGTGCAGGAACCTATGGCAAGGGAAGGAGGAAGAAAGAAGGAAGGAATGAAAGATGGAGGGGAGGAAAGGAAAAGGAAAAGAAAGAGAGGGAAGGGAAGGGAAGGAGGAATTCCCTGGATTTTGAGCTCTGAGATGTCCTTGCAGCCAAAGCTTGCAGTTTGTAGTCCTTGTTTTAGAGAACTCAATGCCTATGGCCAATGTCCTAGCAGGCCTCAACATTCGTCACAAAGCCGTGTCCTCATCAGGCCACTCTTCTCCTACGCACACCCCTGGCCTTCTGGAGACATTCCACGAGATTTTGTATTTCTGCAAACTTTTGAATTCCCTCCCGACACCGTTTTTTTTATCCTGGGAAAATACCACTTTCATTACCCTGGAAATACCCTCAAGCTGTCTAGGTGGAGTCTCTTTCTTTCTTTCTTTTTTCTTCCCTCCCTTTTTTCTTTTCCTTCTTTCCTCTCTTCCCTTCTCTGTCTCTTTTCCTTCCTTTCCTTCCGTCCCTCCGTCTCTCCCTTCTCTGTCTCTTTTTCTTCCTTCCTTTCCTTCTTTCCTCCCTCCCTTCTCTGTCTCTTTTCCTTCCTTCCTTTTTTCCTTCCTCCCTCCCCTCTGTTTCTTTTCCTTCCTTCCGTCCGTCCGTCCCTCCCTTCTCTGTCTCTTTTCCTTCCTTCCTTTTTTCCTTCCTCCCTCCCCTCTGTTTCTTTTCCTTCCTTCCGTCCGTCCGTCCCTCCCTTCTCTGTCTCTTTTCCTTCCTTCCTTCTGTCCCTCTCTCCCTTCCTGCTTTCTATGGCTCTTTTTCTTCCTTCCTTCTTTCCTTCTTTTCTCCCTCCCTCCTCTCTCTGTCTCTTTTCCTTCCTTCTGTCCACCCCTCCCTCTCTGAGTCCATACCTCCTCTGTCTCTTTTCCTTCCTTCCTTCCTTCCTTCCCTCTCTCCCTTCTGTTTCTCCCTTCCTTCCTTCCTTCCTTCCTTCCTTCCTTCCTTCCTTCCTTCCTTCCCCCACTTTCCTTTCCTTTCTCCTCTCCCTCTTTCCTTCTCTTCCCTTCCCTTTCCTGCCTCTTGCCTGTTTTGCTAATCTAACAAAGGTCATGTTTCCCTTAATTTGTGCTGACTGCTTTGCCAGGACACCGAGTCCTTCACCCAGGGCAGAAGACGGATCGGAGCCCGAAACAGAGGTTGTCTTTTCAGAAATCCTGCGTGCCAGGGTGTTGCAAGCCTCATGATTTATCCAGCAGTCGACAATCTTTTATTTTCAATCTACTTCTAATAGCTTGGGAAGGCAAGCTCATTTGGGGTCTTTTGTCTTCCTTCCCCATTCTGTATTCTTTTACTGCTTCTTTCTTCCTCCTAGGATACAAGTCCTCTCATCTTCAATCTGTGTGCAGGCACGCAAGCCATCGACCGCACAGCTCCACCGTGTATGCGCGCAAATCAGGCCTGCCATGCATGCGAGAGGCATGCGCACAGGGGTGCCCCCCCCACGCTCCATTTTTAGCACCAGGAGGCTTCAGGGAGGGCCTCTGAAGCCCATTTTCGCCCTCCCGGAGGCGCAAGGAAAACCTCCGGAACCTGGGAAGGGTGAAAAACAGGACTTCCAGAAGTTCAAAAATGGGCATGTTTCTCGCCTCCGGAGGAACTTACGGAGCCCAGGGGAGGCCATTTTCACCCTCCTAGAAGTCATGTTTTTCGCCCTCCCCAGCTCCGGAGACTTTCTTCGAGCCTCTGGGAGGGCGAAAATGGCTTCTCCCGGGCTCCGGAGGTTCCTCCTGAAGCCTCCTGGTGCCAAAAACAGAGCATGTTTCCAGCCTCCGGGAGGGCCTCCGGAGGCCATTTTCACCCTGCCAATACAATACAATAGCAGAGTTGGAAGGGACCTTGGATGTCTTCTAGTCCAACCCCCTGCCTAGGCAGGAAACCTTATACCGTTTCAGGCAAATGGCTATCCAACATCTTCTTAAAGACTTCCAGTGTTGGGGCATTCACAACTTCTAGAGGCAATTTCTGTTCCACTGATTAATTGTTCTAACTGTCAGGAAGTTTCTCCTCAGTTCTAAGTTGCTTCTCTCCTTGATTAGTTTCCACTCATTGTTTCTTGTTCTACCCTCAGGTGCTTTGGAGAATAGCTTGACTCCCTCTTCTTTGTGGCAACCCCTGAGATATTGGAACAATGCTATCACATCTCCCCTAGTCCTTCTTTGCATTAAACTAGACATACCCAGTTCCTGCAACTGTTCTTCATATGTTTTAGCCTCCAGTCCCCTAATCATCTTTGTTGCTCTTCTCTACACTCTTTCTAGAGTCTCCACATCTTTTCTACATCGTGGTGACCAAAACTGAATGCCGTATTCCAAGTGTGGCCTTACCAAGGCATTATAAAGTGGTATTAACACTTCATCTGATCTTGATTCTATCCCTCTGTTGATGCAGCCTAGAACTCTGTTGGAAGGCCTCCTGCACCAACCTGGAAGCCAAAATGGGGCGCGGGGGCACTGCGCAAGCCCCCCAAAAGCAATGCAAGTGCCCCTTCCAGTGCATGCACCCCGTGCCCCCATATGCGCTCCGCCCTCACCCCACACATGTGCGGCAGAGACCCAAAGACCAGCAGGCTGACAGGAGACGTGCACACATGCTCGGTTGGAGCTGGGCCTGAAGCAACAGCTGGCGTGCCCACAGAGAGGGAACTGCATGCCATAGGTTTGCCATCATGGCCCAATGACATTCCAGACAAATGTCTGTCCAGTTTCTCCTTAAAAGCCAATCTGAGATGCCCGCCCCATCCGTGCCTGTGCTCTCTGTTGTGAGATCCAGGAACCCAGATCTCTGCTGATTCCGGCGTTTTTCATTTCCCTTCTCGCCCCACAACGATCGGTGCCCTCCTCAGGGTGCACCTTTGATTTCAACGGCCCCGCTGGCCTTTGCAACGAAGCCGTTTGCTTCTTTTCCAGCACCAACGGCTTGAAACAACACAGCCAAGGTAGAATGTGGGAATTGCTGACCACAGTGGAGAAAGCAGCATGGTTGGGGGGGAGAGCAAGTGGGGGGGGCAGGCTGGCCTTCTGCCTAAGGAGAAAGTGTGGAGTACATCTAACGCAGGGTCTCCTCCTTCGAAGCTGAATGCAGACTTACATGTCAGGTGTGGGGATGTGTGTGAGGGCCTGGGTGTGAGTGCGGGTGCATAGGGGAATCAGATTTCGGCCAGGGTTGTCCTAACATGGCGACTTGAAGTCCTATGGACTTCAACTCCCAGAATCCCCCATCCAGCCATGTTGGCTGGAGAATTCTGGGAGTTGAAGTCCACAAGTCTTCAAGTGAGCAACACCCCTGATTTAAGATTGGAAGATTCCGTAATGGACACTTGGGCCCCTTGGTGGAAAACTCACCGGGCCAGGATCCGTAAGCCCATTTTAAAAGTTGAGGGTAGAACGGAGTCCGCGGTTGGGAAAGTCGCAGATGCTGATCCCATTAAACCGCAGGACGCTGTAACCACCGTAAATACATGCCAATTGCCAAGCGTCCTAATTTTGATCATGCAACCATGAGGGTCACAGGGGTGGTTTCTGGCTGCCGCTACTGCCAGTTCGCTCAGGGACGCGCTTTGTGCACGCTTGATGCGTGCTGCCGCAACATGCGCAGTACGAAAAAAATTGCTTCTACACATGCGCAGAAGCAAAAAAACAGGATAGGACCGGTTAGGGGGTGTGGCAGGCCGAGTTACTACCTACTCGGCCAAACCAGTCCGAACCAGTTGGAACCCACCTCTGAGTGGTAAGTGTGAAAAACGGTCATAAGCAGTGGTGGGTTTCAAAATGTTTTAGAACCTCTTCTGTAGGTGTGGCCTGCTTTGTGGGAGTGGCTTGCCGGCCATGTGGCTGAGTGGGAGTGGCTTGGCAGTCATGTGACTGGGTGGGTGTGGCCAACTTGTAAAACGTGGTGAAACTCACTTAACAACGCTCTTGCTTAGCAACCAAAATGTTGGCTCAGGAACTCTGGCATTGAAGTATGCAAGTCTTAAAGCTATCAAGTTACATGACCCTTGCACCCCTAACCCTTTAGAAAAAAAAACCCCAGGGGTGTTCAAACTTTACAGCGTTAAGGCTTGTGGACTTCAACTCCCAGAATTCCTCCTCCATTCATGTTGGCTCAGGAACTCTGGCATTGAAGTGTACAAGTCTTAAAGCTGCCAAGTTACAAGAGCCTTCCACCCCTAACCCTTTAGGGAAAAAAAGCCCAGGGGTGTTCAAACTTGACAGCTTTAAGACTTGTGGACTTCAACTCCCAGAATTCCTCCTCTCGCTCTTCATCTTGATGATGTGGGACGGGCGGGGGGGGGGAGGTGGAACCGGTTCTAAATGGCACTGTAAATTTGTGGAACCTCTTCTATAGAAGAGGTTAGAACCGGCAGGAACCCACCCCTGGTCATAAGTCACTTTTTCCCCGGTGCCATTGTAACGTTAGTCACTAAACAAATAGTTGTAAGTTGAGCAGAGGTGAGTTCCTACCGGTTCGGCCCGGTTCAGCTAAACCGGTAGTGGCATGGTGGCCTGGGTTGCTAGAACCAACAGCGACCCAGGCGCCCCCAAACCAGCTCCCTGGTCGCCGTCATCTTGTTTTTGAGTTCTGTGCATGCACTGAACAATTTTAATTGGACTGCACATGTGTGCGCAGCGCGCAAAGCACGCACGCGAGCAAACCGGCAGTAAAGCTGGCCAGAACCTACCCTTGAAGTGGAGGGCTACCTGTAAGCAAACCCACAGTTGGGGAAAGGGGTGAACAGCCCCCTCTAAGCTTCCTGGCCCACTTGTCTGTGTGTCCAAGGCCACCGGGTGCAAAGGAATCCAGGGCAGAAATCTGAGTCACGCTGAATTGATCCAATAAATCTCTGCCCTGCGCTGTTTTAAGCAGCCCCAACCACGGCCTAGGAACAACAGCAGCTTGTCAAGGTTAATCCAAACAGACCAGGAGTCCCTGCTGGTTAGAAATACTTGATCTCCCCCAATCCTTCGTTTGTTTGCAGACTCTCAAACTTTCCATGTTCCAGGCAGATTTCCCATAAAAATACTACACAGATGGGAGGAAACCAGGGGGATGTAGTAAATGAGAGCAGGCCCGAGCTGTGCCTCCGATCGTTACGTAGCACAGGAGTCTTGGCAACTTTATGACTTGTGGACTACAACTCCTAGAATTCCCCAGCCGGCTGTGGAATTCTGGGAGCTGAAGTCCGCAAGGTCAACCCTGAAGCTGACGTGACCGGAGCCATATTGGAGCTTCAGTATTGCCACGTTGGAGCTGAGGGAAAGGGAGGGGGGATTAGAGATAGAGGAGGGTTGTGTAGCCAAAATAAAATACTTTCTCTTGAGAACCAAGGGCATTCTTACAGCTGGACCATGGAAGGAGGAGTGAGGTCACCAGATCCGTGCCAATATGATATTTCCAATAAAGCCATTTGTTGAGGAATTTACCTGCCTCAAAGTTTTGCTTGCTTATGGGATTATTACTTGGAACCCTGACACACAAGTCTTAAAGATGCCAAGGTTGGAGACCCCTGAAGACTTAGGAACTACAACTCCTAGAATTCCCCAGCCGACTGAGGAATTCTGGGAGTTGAAGTCCACAAGTCTTAAAAGTTGCCAAATTTGGAGAGCCCTGAAGATCCTATCTTATCCTATCCTCTACTTCTTATTCTATTCTATTCTGTTTCATTCTCTACTCCTATTCTATTCTTTACTTTCTTTTCTTTCCTATTCTATTCTTTTTCACAATTTTTAAGGAGGGGAGTGTGGAATTGCGAAGGAATGTGGAGAAGATAGGAACCATTAAGGGGATGAGCTCAGTTTTGAAAAACTGGAAACTTTTAAGAGTAAAACTCTCAATAGCTCCACTTTGACGTTGTTTGGTTAGGTTTCAAGACTTCGGTTATTATCCCCTCTAACAATAAAGTAGCATTCCTGGGATACTTGTGGTGTTTATTTCCTGATTTAGGTTACTTCAAAGGGTTGACAGTCTTTAATACAGCTAACCCTTGACTTACAAACACATCATTTAGAGATCGTTCGAAGTTACA
Organism: Natrix helvetica; assembly: GCF_964273705.1. Classification (NCBI taxonomy): domain Eukaryota; kingdom Metazoa; phylum Chordata; class Lepidosauria; order Squamata; family Natricidae; genus Natrix; species Natrix helvetica. Next base: position 8,074,454 of record NC_138551.1, read on the forward strand.
AAAAAGTGACTTACGACCATTTTTCACACTTACAACGGTTGCGGCATCCCCAAGGTCACCGGATCAAAATTCAGACGCTTGGCAACTTCATATTTATGACGGTTGCAGGGGGCTCACGCGATCCCCTTTTTGTGATCTTTCTGACCAGCAAACTCAATGGGGACGCCAGATTCACTTAACAACTCTGTCACTAACTTAACAACTGCAGGGACTCACTTAACAACTGTGCCAAGAACGGTTGTAAGATGGGGCAAAGCTGACTTAACAAATGACTCACTTAGCAACAGAAACCTGGGCTCAACTGCAGTCCTAATCCGAGGACTACCTATAGCCCATGTGGCAAACCTATGGCATGCTTGCCAGAGATGGCACTCAAGAGCCCTCTCTGTGGGCACGCGCGCCGTTGCCCCAGCCCAGCTCTATCGTGTTTCTCTGTCGAGTTTCCTGCCATCATTTGCAGGACTTAAAAAAGCAATGCATGAAACAGCATTCCGCCTTTGTCGCGGTGCATTTGCTGTTGCGGCCTCCAGGGCCGGCCCCTTGCGCAGCACATTGAAATTTAGCGCAACGGGGGAGATGGGGTCCCGTCCTCCTCCAGGAGCCCATTACGACACGAATGTGACCCTGTATCGTTGTGGGCTAACTCTCGCCTCCCAGATGTCAGCTGCTTTCTGCAGAGCTGCAGGTGTTGGGATGCCCCGCCTCCTGGCCATCCAACTGGCCTTCGGCTTTCCGCTAACCAGCTGAGCGTGAACGTGCTGCTCCTGGGCTCCTTGGCCTCCAGATGCTGGATTCCCACCACCCAGCATGAGTTCAGAGGTTCCTTCTCCTCCCCCCCCCCTTCCCGAGAGGGAAAGAGAGAAACAGAGAGATAGAGGGAAGGAGGGAAAGAGATAGAGAAACAGGAAGAGTAGGCAAAGAGAGAGGGGGGAGGAAAGGAAAGAGAGAGAGAGAAAGAGTGGGGAAGAGAGAGGGGAAGAGTAGAGAGAGAAAGAGAGAGGGGGAAGGGAGGGAAAGAGGGGAGAGAGATAGAGAGAGAAAGAGAGGGAGAGAAAGAGAGAGGGGGAGGGAAAGAGAGAAAGAGGGAGAGAAAGAGAGAGGGGGAGGGAAAGAGAGGGAGAGGGGGAGGGAGGGAAAGAGAGAGGGAGGGACAGAAAGAGAGAGAGAAAGAGAGGGAGGAAGGGAGAGAAACAGAGAGGGAGAGACGGAGGGGCGGAAAGAGAGAGAAAGAGGGGAAAGAAAGAGGGGAAAGAGAGAGAGGGAGGGGGGATGGAAAGAAAGAGGGGAAAGAAAGAGGGGGAGAGAAGAGAGAGAGAAACAGAGAGAGGGAGGGAGGGACGGAAAGAGAGAGAGAAAGAAAGGGAGGAAGGGAGAGAAACAGGGGGGAGAAGAGAGAGAGGGAGAGCTGGAGGGAGGGATGGAAAGAGAGAGAAAGAGGGGAAAGGGAGAGAGGGAAAGAAGAGAGAGAAAGAGAGAGATTGAGGGAGAAAGAGGGAGAGGGAGAGGGAGAGGGAGGGAGGGAAAGAGAGGGGGGAGAGAGAAAGAGAGGGAGGGAAAGAGAAATGATATTACAAAAGTTTTTCTTTTTTACTGTTGCTAAACGTAATATTTCAAAAGCAGGAAAAAAATGAAGGAACATAAAAGTGCATTTATCACGTTTTTCTTGGAACGATTAGCTGAACTCTGCCTTGTTTATCATTATTTTAGGTAATAAAACCTCAGTATTGCGGTTAAATTGCCATGTTGGCACTTTGCGATAAACACGTGGGTTTGGGGTTGCAGTTTGGGCAGCCGGTCTCGAAAGGTTTCGCCATCACTGACCGACAGTCTCGCCATGATTCTCAACCCCAGGGATTTTAAGATGAGTGGACTTCAACTCTCAGAAGGCCCCAGGCAGCATGGCTGGCTAGGGAATTCTGGGAGTTGAAGTCCCCCCATCTTCAACTTGCTAAAATTTAGACACGTTGCTTAGTCTGTGCTTCAGATTCAACGGACCAAAGCTTCATTCAGTGGCCACGCTGCACAAGTTGTGTGAATGCAAGCTATGGGTGAATCCACCGTTCCTGGCATCCCAGCAGAGTAATAGATGAGCAGAGTAACAGATGAGCAGAGTAACAGATGTGACTAGAAGGCTTTTCACAAGGACAAAAGGGTTTAGCAATGGCACTTATTTACAGTGCTTTACAGCCTTCTCTAAGCGGTTTACAGAGTCAGCCTATTTGCCCCCAACAATCTGGGTCTTTGTTTTACCCACCTTGGAAGGATGGAAAGCTGAGTCAACCTTGAGCCTGGTGAGATTCGAACTGCCAAACTGCTGGCAGCCGGCAGGCAGCAGAAGTAGCCTGCAGTACTGCACTCTAACCACTGCGCCACCGTGGCTCACCATGGCTTAACCCTATTTGTGAGCACTCAAAATGTGCACAAGAATCAGAAGTCAGGGACTTTTTTTCTTACACCCCCCCCCCCCCCGGTTACACTATATCCCTACTTTTTCCCTCCATCCCTTCTTACTTTTTCATGCCTTTTTTCTCTCTGTATTTTATACTTGGATAAACTAATAAAAAGCTAAATGTTAAAAATGTGCACAAGCAGTCCGAACTATGCATACAAGATCAGGGGGCTGGAGGCCAAAACATATGAAGAACGGTTGCAGGAACTGGGTATGTCTAGTTTAATGAAAAGAAGGACCAGGGGAGACATGATAGCAGTGTTCCAATATCTCAGGGGTTGCCACAAAGAAGAGGGAGTCAAACTGTTCTCCAAGGTACCTGAGGGTAGAACAAGAAGCAATGGGTGGAAACTAATCAAGGAGAGAAGCAACTTAGAACTGAGGAGAAACTTCCTGACAGTGAGAACAATTAATCAGTGGAACAGAAGTTGCCTCCAGAAGTTGTGAATGCCCCAACACTGGAAGTCTTTAAGAAGATGTTGGATAGCCATTTGTCTGAAACGGTATAGGGTTTCCTGCCTAGGCAGGGGGTTGGACTAGAAGACCTCCAAGGTCCCTTCCAACTCTGCTATTGTATAAGAAGAAGATAACACTGCAGCACTGATTTGATTTCTAGGGCACCCCTTGACAAATGGCATATGTCCCTGGGCAGCGAACATAAAAGTTATAAACCACAATAAAACACATTAGCAAAAAACGGATGACACTTGGGTCAGCGCACATGTCTATATCAATAATGCTTTCAAAACAGGTTGATCTAACTTCCTGGCACAATGCCTGGCCAGAAAGCCAAGTTTTTAAGGACTTACAGAAGGCCCAGGGACATTGAATCTCAGGGGTGATTCTGTTCCACATCTCGATGGAATAACAGAATAACTGATCATGTAACGGGACCTTAAGGGACACGGTGGCTCAGTGGCTAAGACGCTGAGCTTGTCGATCAGAAAGGTCGGCAGTTCCGCGGTTTGAATCCCTAGTGCCGCGTAACGGAGTGAGCTCCCGCTACTTGTCCCAGCTTCTGCCAACTTAGCAGTTCGAAAGCACGTAAAAATGCAAGTAGAAAAATAGGGACCACCTTTGGTGTGAAGGTAACGGCGTTCCATGCGCCTTCGGCGTTTAGTCATGCTGGTCACATGACCACGGAGACGTCTTCGGACACCGCTGGCTCTTCGGCTTTGAAATGGAGATAAGCACTGCCCCCTAGACTCGGGAATGACCAGCACGTATGTGTGAAGGGGAACCTTTTAATAGGAACTTCGAGGTCTTGTAGTCCAACCCTACACCCACAACCTCTGAAGGTAAATCTGTTTTCTGTTGCTCCCCTCTGGGAGAAGGTTTTGAAGTCACTAAACGATCACTAAACAAATGGCTGTAAGTCAAGGACTACTTGTATAGGAAGGAAAAGTAAACCTCTATACGGTATATAAAATATGATATGAATTGCTCCCATACGACCTGATTTTCTTGGGCTTTTTGGAGGAAAAAAAATATCTCCAAGTAGTTAGAAATTTTCTTTTCCAGGCTCTTTAGATATATTTATTGTAAAGCAGCAGCATCCGCAAGAATATTTATGATCTAGACCAGCATTTCTCAAACTCTGAAAGCTTAAATGTATGCACTTCAACTCCCAGAGTTCCCTAGGCCAGCACGGAATCCTGGGAGTTGAAGTCCCCCCATCTTAAAGGAAATTGGCTTGGGAATTCTGGGTGTTGAAGTCCATGCATCTTAAAGTTGCCAAGATTGAGCTGCTGCAAAAGGCTGGATTAGTTTATAGCAGATCACAGATTAACAGTTGGAAGGGATCTTGTAGGTCATCTAGTCCATCCCCCCGCCCAAGCTGGAGACCCTACACCATTTCTGACAGATGGCAGCCCAATCTCTTCTTGAAAGCTTCCAGTGATGAAGCTCCCACTACTTCTGAAGGCAACTTCTGTTCTATGGGTTGCTTGTCCTCACTGTCAGAAAAGTTCCTCCTTATTTCCAGGTTGAATCTCTCCTTGCTCAGTTTCCATCCATTATTCCTTGTCTGGCCTTTGGGTGCCTTGGAAAATTGCTCGACCCTCTCTTCTCTGTGGGAGCCCCTGAGATATTGGAAGACTGCTCTCATGTCTCCCCTGGTCCTTCTCTTCACTAAACTAACCATGCCCAGTTCCTGCAACTGTTCATCATATGTTTTAGCCCTTATATCTCAGGGCAGCGATGGCTAACCTTTTTGTCGTCATGTACCAAAAGTGCATCCATACGCATAATGCAATGTACGTGCGATAGCCCCCAAGTGCACCCTGCCCCCCCACACATGTGCACGTGACCCCCGCATGCATGCGTGTGTAACCCTCCCATGATTCCCCACCCCCTCATACATGCACCCCACCCTCCCTCACCCATTTTTGGCTTCCAGGTTGGTGCAGGAGGCTTTGCAGGCCCAAAACAGGGCATGGGGAGGGGCCCTTGCACCCCACACCTCCTTGCCCCGTTTTTGGCCTGGAAGGCCTCCTCCACCGACGTGGAAGCCAAAACAGGGCGCAGTGGTGCTCGGCGAGGCCCTGCCTCCCATGCATGCATGGCAGAGACCCAAAGACCAGCTGGGCGGTAGGAGGCGTGCGCGCATGCATGGTGGAGCTGGGCCGGGCCGACAACTGGCATGGCCGCAGAGAAGGATCTGCATGCCACCTGTGGCACGCGTGGCATAGGTTTGCCATCACGGATTCAGAGTCTTCTGCAAAAGTCACTAATTCATCTGCTAAACTGGCTGTCCTTCAAAGGCCTCGCCTCGTTCTCTTCTGCCTTGACTCCATCTTGGGTCTAAGACAGAGGTGATTTTGCGGATGAGGAAGGAACCCTCAAGAACAACTTGACAAACTTGAACATTAGGCCCTATCTAACAAAATGAAATTCAGTGGTGAAAAAAAGTAAGGTTCTACATTTAGGCAACAAAAACGAAATGCGCAGGTACAGTATAGATGGTACCTTCCTCAATAGTAGTAACTGTGAGAGGGATCTTGGAGTCCTAGTGGCCAACCATTTAAATAGGAGCCAGCCGTGTGCAGCAGCTGCCAAAAAAGTGAACACAGTTCTAGGCTGCATCAACAGAGGGATAGAATCAAGATCACGTGAAGGGTTAATACCACTTTATAATCCTTGGAAAGGCCACACTTGGAATCCTGCATTCAGTTTTGGTCGCCACGATGTAAAAAAGATGTGGGGACTCTAGAAAGAGTGCAGAGAAGAGCAACAAAGATGATTAGGGAGCTGGAGGCTAAAACATATGAAGAACGGTTGCAGGAACTGGGTATGTTTAGCTTAAGAGAAAGAAGGACTAGGGGAGACATGATAGCAGTGTTCCAATATCTCAGGGGTTGCCACAAAGAAGAGGGAGTCAAACTATTCTCCAAGGCACCTGAGGGTAGAACAAGAAACAATGGGTGGAAACTAATCAAGGAGAGAAGCAACTTAGGAGAAACTTCCTGACAGTTAGAACAAATAATCAGTGGAACAGAAGTTGCCTCCAGAAGTTGTGAATGCCCCAACACTGGAAGTCTTTAAGAAGATGTTGGATAGCCATTTGTCTGAAACGGTATAGGGTTTCCTGCCTAGGCAGGGGGTTGGACTAGAAGACCTCCAAGGTCCCTTCCAACTCCCCTTTGGGGAGAGGGGGTGGTCTATAAATTTAATAAAATAAAATAAAATAAAATTTATTGTATTGTATTGTAACATGTTTTGCAAGACTGAAATCGGGGGGGGGGGGGGGTGGTGAACTGAGCAGAGAGAGAGAGAGAGAGCATAAAATCCCGGAGTCATAAAAGGAGATTAACCCCAGACTGCTTTTTGGTGATAAGAAAGATACCAGAGAAAAGATCAAGGTTATCTATCGAGTGGCAAAACTTGAATGGCTGAGAAGGATCTTGCACCGAGAAGGGGTTGGGTGGAAGAAGGAAGAACAGAGTGTACACCAGCCTTGAAGGTGAACCAGCCAGACAAAAGTAGTTTTCTTGGGGGAAAAACCCCCAGAGAACCAAAGGGCAGGATTAAAAGACAAGCAGGGCAATCGTGGGGCAATTTCCTTAAAAAAAACATTGATCTGTTGTCGTATTTGTACACTGACTTAGCAAAAATCAACGGTTTACCGCTATGCAGGGCTCTCTTAATGCATGGGCCTGAGGGGTGGTATTCACTTACTTTCCCTACCGGTTCTCAAATGTGAGCGCGCTCGGACTTCCATGCATGCGCTTAGGCTTAAAACATGCCTAAATAAGACGGCATAGAGCCAAGGCACAACCAGTTTGGGGTGAACCAGTCCGAACCAGCTGAATATACCTCTGGTCCCCATACTAATCTGGGTATGTTAACGCTTCAATGCAACCTTGTATCATATAAACACAGCAACTGTATGGTTTATGGAGGATTATTGTGTGTTTCAAGCCCCGTGTATTGTTCCAAGGTTTATCGTGTTGATTCGTTGTTGCTGCACATCATGTTTTTAATGTTTCAACACCAATTTTGTTGGAAGGGCCAACAAAATAAATGTGTGTTTCATTTTATCGACCATTTACATTTTGATTGCTATTGAGTCATTGTCGTACGGGGCACAGTACACTGAGGCACATTATCAGGGGTGGGATTCAGCCAGTTCGGACTGGTTCAGGCAAATCAGTAGTTCCGGCAATCAGCTGGGGAGCGAACCGGTTCGGCCCGATGATCAGGTGGGCCCGTCCGCCCTTGTGCTTCACTTACCTATATCCTCTCAGCTGATTTGCGCGGCAGAGCGGATTGCTGCGCCTCAGCTGTGTTATTCCCCAGAAGTAATGTGGAAGGTAAGTTTTGTTAAAACTGTGCACATGAAGCTACGCAAAGCTTCGCGAAGAAGCAGCGCACGGAACGCACACAATCACCGAACCGGTTGTTAAAGCGGCAGGATCCCACCACTGCCTATAGTGCTGCTAAGATGACTACTGCAAACTGAGACAGTCTCAAACAAATGATTCTTAGGTGTGTAGTTTTCTCAGTGACAACACAGCAATAGTTTGCTCTCCTTCTTTATGGGTGGTTTCTTAACATCCAGGCCTCTAGCATGCAGTCCTAAATTTTTCTGGTGTTCTCTTATTTAAACAGCAACTTAAATTTTCATTGAGATTATTTCAACAGGGGGTCAAGGAATAATCATCTCAAAGCAGAGATCGGGCAATCTCTAAGACAAGGTTGGACTTCAGCTCCCAGGATTCTAATCTAATTCTTTAGAGTCACTTCTAATCAGGGGTGGGATCCTGCCAGTTTAACAACCAGTTCGGTGATTGCGTGCCGCGCACGTGCACAGTTTTAACAAAATTTACCATCCACATTACTTCTGGTGAGTAACACAGCTGAGGCGCTAAACAGCTGAGAGGATATCGGTAAGTAAAATGCAGGGGCAGGCGGGCGGGCCCAGCTGATCGTCGGAGTTCGCTCCCCAGCTGATCGTTGGAGATACCAGTTCACCCGAACAGGTCCGAACCCGCTGAACCCCATCCCTGCTTCTAATCAAAGTGAACGTTGACCAACTTCGGTATGTTGTGAGAATGCAACCGCTTGTTTTCTGTTGGACCTAGTTGAGATGTTTCTTTTTCTTCTTCTTCTCGCAATTCTAGGAATTCTCTAGCTATTTTCCCACAAGTGCAGGGTCTGCTTTTTTTCAGACCAATTGAGTGTTGATCCATTGGTTGCGACAGGAATTGATAGACCGGCTTGTCAACCAAAGCTGATGTCATGGGGTAAGAGAGAATGATTGGCCCAAAGGCACCCAGTCGGCTTTCACGCCTAAGGCAGGACTAGAATTCACAAGCTCCTGGTGATTGGACAAAGTCAACCTGCCGGCTTTCATGCCTAAGGCAGGATTAAAACTCACAGACACTTGGTGACAGATTTAAAGTCAACCAGCCAGCTTTCCGGCTTAAAGTGGGACTAGAACTCACAGACAACTGGTGATTGGACAAACTCAACCAGCTGGCTCTCATGCCTAAGGCAGGACTAGAACTCACAGATGCCTGGTGACTGGCCCAAAATCACCCAGTAAGGTTTCATGCCTAAAGTGGGACTAGAATTCACAATCTCCTGGTGACTGGACAAACTCAACCAGCCAGCTTTCATGCTTAAGGTGGGACTAGAACTCATAGTCTCCTGTTGATAGACCCAAAGTCAACCATCCAGCTTTCATGACTAAGGTAGGACTAGAACTCACAGTCTCCTGGTTTCTCACCTGGTGCCTTAAGCAGACTAAGCTGGTTCTCAACCCAGGGAATCATATCTTGGCGTACAAATAAAGAGATCAGGAACAGAACTTCAGGTGGAAAATGTGTTCCACCACTGATTCACAGTTCTTTCCATCGGGAATTGAAGATAATCAGTAGGTTGTTAGGTCCTTCAAGTATCTTCAGAAGGACTACTACAGCTGAAGGATGGGGAGGCAGCTAAGATCCCATGATACACACCTTCCCGCTCTAACCACCTACCAGTAAGTTAAAGGTAAATGTTCTTCTCGCACATATGTGCTAGTCATTCCCAACTCTAGGGGGCGGTGCTCATCTCCATTTCAAAGCCGAAGAGCCAGCGATGTCCAAAAACATCTCCATGGTCATGTGGCCGGCATCACTTAATGCCAAAGGTGCACAGAACGCTGTTATCTTCCCACCAAAAGTGATTCCTATTTTTCTACTCACATTTTTTTACGTCCTTTCGAACTGCTAGGTTGGCAGAAGCCGGGACAAGTAATGGGAGCTCACTCCATTATGCGGTGCTAGGGATTCGAACCACTGAACTGTTGGCCTTTCTGATCGACAAGCTCAGCAGCTTAGCCGCTGAGCCACTGCGTCCCTAACCACCTAAGTTAGGTTTGCTCATCTCCACCAGAAAAAGTAGCAAAAAAATAATAATAATTGGCTGAGGAACATGGGCATCCTGGTCTCCCGAGCTCCGGGTTAAATAAGGACCACAAAGATTTGCTAAAATCCTTCTCAAAGGCTGGAACTCAGAGAGGGAAACTTGTTCGTGGTAAGTTTCAAGCTTGAGTTGCTAACTGAAGTTTCACATTTCAATTGCCAATTAAAAGTTTCAGTTCTGGCCAGGAAACCCAGATAAATTTCCCAACAACCAGCAGAATCTGTGCCTCGGACGCACAATGACCCAAGTCCCAGCACCACCCACGAAGGGCTCAATTACAGTCACCTTCCCAGGGTAAAATCAATCTTGCAAAAGGAAGCAAAGTTTTCCCCTAAGAATTCTGCTTTGAAAGAAATCCCACAAATGCTGATAAAGCATCATTATTTTAAACTTCCTTTCCTAATACAGATAATCCTCAACTTACAACCACAGTTTGGTTGCTAAGAGAGAGAGTTGTTCATTTTTGTCCCATTTAGTGACCTTTCTTGCCACCGTCGTTAAATGAACCACTGCAGCTGTTACGTGAGTAACCCTGAATCTGGCTTCTCCATTGAGTTTGCTTGCCAGAAGGCCGCAAAAGGGGATCACACAACCCCCGGACACTGCAACCATCAGTTGCCAAGCGTCTGAATTTGGAAAGAGGGTTTAATGATGAAGCAGAACCACGTGGGTCTTTTTATACCTTCTCTTGGGCTTTGCACTTGAGCTTCCTGTTCCTGTGCAAAAACATGTCTTCTATTTGTTAGATCTATTGCATGGAGCTGATCAAAGGTGGGTTCCTACCGGTTCAGGCCGGTTTCCCCTGGATCGGGAGAACCGGTAGTGGTGGCGGCGGTGGCAGGTTCTGCCCACCCACCTGGACGCTTCGCCCACCCACCCGAGCGAGCACCTCTGCACATGCGCACTAGTGTTGCGGTAATAAAAGAAATTTGAACCCGCCGCTCATTGCCCAGAGCCAATATGTGAAGGGAGGGAATGTCTAAGCTGGGCTGCAGAACATATTAAGCTATTTATAAAATGCCATACTGGGTTCACACAAAATATGGGCCAATTAATATGGACCAATCACATATTGGCTCCATGCAACAGATCAGGAGTCTCCAAACGTGGCCACTTTAAGACTTGTGGACTTCAACTCCCAGAATTCTCCAGCCATGCTGGCTGGGGAATTCTGGGAGTTGAAGTCCACAGGTCTTAAAGTGGACAAACCTGGAGCACCCTGCCATAGATGGATCCAAGCCGTGTTATCAGCTGTTTTCTTGAACTTTGCACAAGGTTCTCTTTGATTGCAGAAAGCAGAATCCAGATTTATTAAATTTACAGTCCTTGACTTACAACCTCTCGACTTGCAACCATTCATTGAAGTTATGGAATGACCTCCCCCCCGACATTAGAACCACCACTGACCTCCGCTCCTTCCGACAGAAATTGAAGACACACCTGTTCCGACTGGCTGGCCTGGCATAATTATAATGTCTACCTCCTGGCATACATATTTTTTACTGGTTTTTAGAGGGATTGTTTCTTTTAAACTTAATTTTACAGGATAGTGGGGTTTTAAATTTTGTATATTCTAAATTATTTACTTAGCTGTACAGTTTTGTATATCTTTTTATCCTCCTCTGATATATGTATATATGTATCTAATTTTAATTTGATGTATTTCTGATACGGACTGTACACCGCCCCGAGTCCCTTTTGGGAGAGGGGGCGGTCTATAAGCGCTAAGAAATAAATAAATAAATAAATTATGGCGGCACAAAAGTGACTTAGAACTGGTCCTCAGACTTATGACCATCGTAACATCTCCACGGTCGCATGATCAAAATTAAGACTCTTGGCAATTGGCATGTATTTACGGCGGCTTCAGCATCCTGCGGTTTAATGGGATCGGCATCTGGGACTTTCCCAACCGGGGACTCCGTTCAACCCCCAACTTTTAAAATGGGCTTATGGATACTGGCCCAGGGAGTTTTCCACCAAGGGGCCCGAGTTCCCATTACGGAATCTTCCGATCCTAAAAAGGATCAACCTGAGATCTTTTCGGAAAGTTTGACCCATGCCGAAAGGTGGTCGGAATTACCGAAAGCATGCTTCAAGGGCGAAACCAATATTTGCTTTTCCAAGCCAAGAATGAACTCCTGTTAATGAGACTTAGCATGTTGGCTGGGGAATACGGGGAGTTTTAAGTCCAGACGCCTTAAAGCTTGAAAAACACGGGCTTAAAGCTTATTTATTTACTGTAGCTTTCCTTCAAGGTGGTATAGACAGGTTCACTTCAGGGGTGGGATTACAACCCTATTCCCCTGTTCTTAACCCAACCCCTTAACTACCATACCACTCTGAATCTCTTATTTTAGAAATTATTCAGCGTTCCGTCTTAGTTATCGCCAGGGGTGGGCTTCAAACATTTTAGCAAGGGGTTCTCTGCCCGGTTGCTGGCTGGGCGTGGCCAGAATGGGCGTGGCCTAGTCGGCCTTCTGCACCATAGTGGGTGGGTGGGGAGTGTTTTTCCCCTCCCCGGGCTCCGGAGGCTTTTTTTGAGCCTCCGGGAGGGCAAAAATGGCCTCCCCATGCTCTGGAGGCCCTCTGGAGGCTGGAAACATGTTTCTGGCCTTCCTGCACTTCCGGTAGGCCCGTTTTTCACCTCCCTGAGCCTCCGCACGCACCCTGCACTTACCTGCATCCGAAACGGGCCGCGTGGGGACTCCGGGGAGGGGAGGGTTGGGCGGGGCCAGCCAGGAGTAGGATTTGGGGTTCTCCGAACTGCACAGAATCTTAGCTAGAGGTTCTCCAGCACCCCTGAGAACCCCCAGCGGTTACTTTTTTTACTGCCACTGTAACTTCAAACGGTCACTAAATGAACTGTTGTAAGTTGAGGACTACCTGTATACCTGTCAGCCACATAGCATTTTGCTATCTGTGATATCTCGCAGAAGCCAATGTAATTAAAATGACCCAAAAAGGAGAGAGAGGAGGAAAGGGGAGAGAGAGAGAGAAAGAGAAAGAGAGAGAGAGAAAGAGAAAGAGAGAGAGAGAAAGAGAGAAACAATTAATCAATGGAACAGAAATTGCCTCCAGAAGTTGTGAATGCCCCAACACTGGAAGTCTTTAAGAAGATGTTGGATAGCCATTTGTCTGAAATGGTATAGGGTTTCCTGCCTAGGCAGGGGGTTGGACTAGAAGACTTCCAAGGTCCCTTCCAACTCTGCTATTGTATTGTATTGTATTGTATTGTATTGTATTGTATTGTATAGAAAGGGAGAGAGAGAGAGAAAGAGAGAGAGGGGGAAGGAGGGAGAGGGAGGGAGAGAGAAAGAGAGACACACATAGAGAGAAAGAGAGGCAGAAATAGAGGGAGGGAAAGAGAGAGAAACAGAGAGAGAGATGGATGGAAAAAGAGAGATAGAAAGACAGAGAGAAAGACAGAGAGAGAGAAAGGGAGAGAGAAAGATAAAGAGAGAGATAACCAAATGGCTTTAATCTACTCATTTAATTATGATTAGACAAAAGATCATAAAAAAGGAAAGTCAGTCCATAAAGCAATCAAAATCCAACATTAGCCAACACCTCCCCATAAGGAACAACAACTCTTCCAGGAGGTGTTTGCAGATAAGATGGAACAAGGAAGCTGTCAAAATGGGAGAAAGGAAAACGGTGAAAAGGAAAAGAATAACACTCTATAAAAGCAAAATAAAAAATTTAAATTTAATTCACAAAGGTTGCTGCATTCCAGCAGAGTATATGTCTGTTAGGGCAGGGGTGTCCAAACTTGGGAACTTTAAGACTTGTGGACTTCAACTCCCAGAATTCCCCAGCCAGCAGAGCTGGCTGGGGAATGCTGGGAGTTGAAATCCACAAGTCTTAAAGTTGCCAAGTTTGGACACCCCTGTCTTAGGGTCTATAGAATATGCTCAAAATCTAAATTGGGAGTTTTCATTTTTGCACTCATCAGCTTGCATACTTATAAGATGAACTGGGCAGACAATCAGGACCAGCTAACCGATTGTGTTCCATTTTAAGAGGTCACAGACTCTCTGTCGACAATTGCATTCGATGTATGCGCTTTCGTGAGCCGCAGCTGCAGTCACACCACACATTTACCCAAATCAGAAAGAAACCTGCAAGTGCATTCATCCAGCCTGCTAAACCTGGTTAGTGTGAATAATGGTTTATGAACCCCATAATCTCTCTGGCACCCTCACATCACACAGGGCAAGTGCCCTCATTCAACTAAGGTAAAGGTTCCCCTCGCACATATGTGCTAGTGGTTCTCGACTCTAGGGGGCGGTGCTCATCTCCATTTCAAAGCCGAAGAGCCAGCGCTGTCCGAAGACGTCTCCGTAGTCATGTGACCGGCATGACTCAACGCTAAAAGTGCACGGAACGCTGTGACCTTCCCACCAAAGGCTATTTTTCTACCTGCATTTTTTACGTGCTTTCGAACGAAAAAGGTTCTCTATCACTGCCCTATACCAGGTTAGATATGGGACTGTCTCAATCTCTTCTTTAAAACCTCCAGTCACCGAGCATCCACAACTTAAGATCCAGTTTTCTGGTTTTGCACAAAGTAGTAATAAATTAATCAAATGGTCTGAACAACAACAAAAAAAACCACCCCTAACTAATGTTAACATTACACAAACACAGCATGCTGCGCAAATATAGTTGCTAGGTTTATTTGTTCTGCAATATGTTTGTTTTATCCATTGGATGAAATTGGCTATCCTGCTAAGCCATAATATGATTTATATATAGCTTAGCATTTAACCCAGCAAAGTTTGTTCCTTCAATCGGATTCAGACTGAAATGTGAATCTAGCCAATTTTACTTGCTGAGAATAGGAAATCCAACAACATACTGGTTTGAGAATGTGGAGTTTCTTTCTCTTTAGCCAACATTCAAGGTTTAGCATACAACAACTCTCATCTGGGATCTCTAAACTAAAAGACTGTGGAATGAGATTCACCCATTGAGCTGAGTCAGGATCAGAGGTGGAATTCAGCCGGTTCAGACTAGTTCAATCGAACCAGTAGCGGTTGAGGGTGGGCCTGCACACCCGCCCCCGCTTTATGCTGTCCTATTGGCTGCATCAACAGAGGGATAGAATCAAGTTCACGTGAAGTCTTAATACCACTTTATAATGCCTTGGTGAGGCCACACTTGGAATACGGCATCCAGTTTTGGTCGCCACGATGTAGAAAAGATGTGGAGACTCTAGAAAGAGTGCAGAGAAGAGCAACCAGGATGATCAGGGGACTGGAGGCTAAAACATATGAAGAACGGTTGCAGGAACTGGGTAGGTCTAGTTTAATGAAAAGAAGGACCAGAGGAGACACGATAGCAGTGGTCCAATATCTCAGGGGTTGCCCCAAAGAAGAGGGAGTCAAGCTATTCTCCAAGGCACCTGAGGGTAGAACAAGAAGCAATGGGTGGAAACTAACCAAGGAGAGAAGCAACTTAGAACTGAGGAGAAACTTCCTGACAGTTAGAACAATTAATCAGTGGAACAGAAATTGCCTCCAGAAGTTGTGAATGCTCCAACACTGGAAGTCTTTAAGAAGATGTTGGATAGCCATCTGTCTGAAACGGTATAGGGTTTCCTGCCTAGGCAGGGGGTTGGACTAGAAGACTTCCAAGGTCCCTTCCAACTCTACTACTGTATTGTATTGAATTGTATTGTATTTAGGCACATTTTTGAGGCGAGGCGCATGCACAAAAGGTGCATGCACAAGCAAAGGGCATGCATGGAAGTGGAGGCGCGGGACGAACCGGGGGTAACAAAATGTGAAAGGTCAGGATGTAGTTTACAAATCATAGTTCATGGCTTAGTACTGAGGTCTCCAAAGTTGGCAATTTTAAGACTTGTGAACTTCAATTCCCAGAATTCCTCAGCATGACCAGCTGAGCAATTTCGGAAGCTGAAGTCCACTAGTCTTAAAGTTGCCAAGTTCGGAGATTCCTGGCTTAGTGTGTTGTGCAGATCCAATCAGCTTTGACTTAGCTAACAGACTACGGTCCAAACTAATCCTGGTTTTGTACAAACACAGTCAAAACGAGAGAGACTGGCACACTATTATCCTACAATTTGGAGGCAGTGAAGATTTGAGTCTGGAAATCCCTGCTTCTAATCCAAGCCCATAATCATTAGTTGGCATGGATCCTTAACCTCATAATCGGCTCTTAAGAGCAATTCAAGCCAAGAAACATTCAGCATTTAACTTAAGCGGCCCCAGAAAACCGGTGATGGAGAACGGGAACCAACCAGAAAGAAGAACCCAGCAGAAAGTGAGCTTCTAAGACAGAATTTCTCAACTTCAGCAATTTTAAGATAGGTGGACTTCAACTCCCAGAATTCCATGCTAACTAGGGAAAACCCTGGGAGTTGAAGTCCACCTTAAACATGCAGAGCTTGAAAAACACTGATTTAAGATTTATTAAGGACGAACCTGGTGCAGCACAGAGTTAGGGAGAGGTGGAATGGGACAGCTTGCCACAGCCAACTCAACTGTAGCCAACTCGCCATTGGTCAACTTGCCATGGCCAAGCCACCACGGCCAACTCAGTGCAAGACAACTCACCATGGCCAACTCATCACGGGACAATTTCACAATTCTATTTAATGATTTAAAACAAATAAATAAAAATATTGTCATGTTTGTCCTCCATATTTCCTTCTGTCCCTCTTTTTGCACCCTTTCTTTAATGATTCTATTCCACTTTTTTGGGGGGGGGGGGAATATTAGTATAACTCTTGTTATATTAGTTCAGGGGTGTCCAAACTTGGGAACTTTAAGACTTGTGGACTTCAACTCCTAGAATTCCCCAGCCAGCCATGCTGGCTGGGGAATTCTGGGAGTTGAAGTCCACAAGTCTTAAAGTTCCCAAGTTTGGACACCCCTGTACTAGTTGGTCAGGGTGAGTTGGCCGTGGCCAGGAGTGGGTTTCCATTTTTTTTACTTCTGATTCAGTGGGCATGGCTAGCTGGGGGCATGTGACTGAGTGGGCATGGCCAACTTGATGTCACTCACACACACTCAGGGACCCAGGAGCAGAAAGCCCGTTTTTCGCAAAAACAGAGGCATTTTCGCCTTACCCCAGTCCTGCTGAAGCTTGAAGAGTGCTTCTGGGGGCTGGGGAAGGCATAAACGCCTCCATTTTTGCAAAAAACGGGCCACCTTTCGCAAAAAAACGGGGGCATTTTCTCCTCCCCCCAGCCCCGCTGAAGCCTGCAGAGTGCTTCCGTAGGCTGAGGGAAGGCAAAAATGTCACCGTTTTTACGAAAAACGGCCCATCTCTGGGACTGGCATGCGCGCACCATTAAAAAAAAGGGGGGGGGGACACGACATTTTTTCAATGAAGATTGTTCTGCGCATGTGCAGAACAGAAAATAAAGATGGCGGCGCCCAGCATAGAACCGGTACAGCCGAGTTACTACCTATTCAACCGAACCGGTCCGAACCAGTCGGAACCCACCTCTGGCCGTGGCAAATTGGTTGAGGTGAATTGTCACAGATCCAGGAGAAAGGGCATGACAGAAAAGTTGAAAAGCAAAGCATGAAAGTGGAAATCGGACTTGCCTGGGGCTGCAGCGTTACTGAATAAACCAAAATAAGATGAAAGGGGCTAAAGTTTGTCTAACAAGAATCCCTTCTATTGACAGGAAACACAGTAATGTCTGTCTCGGAGGGCGGGGGGGGGGAGTTGGGAGGGGGGGAGAAATACCGAAGTAGATGTAAAGCAGGGGTGTCCAAACTTGGGAACTTTAAGACTTGTGGACTTCAACTCCCAGAATTCCCCAGCCAGCATGGCTGGCTGGGGAATTCTGGGAGTTGAAGTCCACAAGTCTTAAAGTTCCCAAGTTTGGACACCCCTGATGTAAAGGAATGGGATGGCCACTAAACTGAGCCATAGATCAACCGAACAATTCAAAACCGCAAGTTTAATTACTGAAACAATCCATTTTCCGATCTGGAACATTGTGAGGGACCAGAAACAGACTAAAAAGGTATGGCTGGCACAAGCCTCAAACCTCCCAAGCAGGCTTCACATTAGATAAACTGAGTTTGGTTGTGTGGATGAAGCCGCTAAGTTAAAGTTTACTGCGCCTAAGCATTGAACAATGTGGTGGCACTCTCCGGAAGAACATCATTTCCAACCGACTCATATTGTTTTACATGCATTTTCTCTCTCAGGTTTAAAGATCTCTGGTGGAGACCATAGTACAGGGGTGTCAAACCGGGGACAGATCCGGCCCGCGTGGTGCTTAGATCTGGCTAACGGGGCCACCCTAAAAAACAGCAAAGGAGTGGCCCGTGGTGCCTCTGCCAGCGAAAACGAAGCTCGCGAGGACCGCGCACTGCCCTCACAAGCTCCATTTTCACTCGCAGAGGGTTTGCAGGAGGCCGTTGTAGCTGAAAACGGAGCTCGGGAGCCTGTTTTTGCTGGCAGAGCGCTCGAGCGGCCACAGGCGCCCCGACATAAGTGAGGTCGTGCTGGCCACGCCCACATGGGCCACGCCCCCTCCCCCCCAGTTCCCTCCCCTGAGATCAAACACAACTCTGATGCGGCCCTCAATGAAATCGAGTTTGACATCCCGGCCATATGAAAGAAAGCTTAGCAGATGTTCTCTTCAAAAAGTACTACAAGTAGTCCTCCACTTACTTACAGCAGTTCATTTAGTGACTGGGCTCACATGACCAAAGTTCAGATGCCTGGCAACGTGACTCATATTTATGACGGTTGCAGTGACCCTGGGTTAGGTGATCTATTTTTGACACCTTCGGACGAGCAAAATCAATGGGGAAGTCGGATTCGCTAAACAACCATGCTCCTAACTTAACAACTGCAAAGGATTCACTCAGCAGCCGTGGCAAGGAGGGTCGTAAAACGAGACAAAACTTGGTTAACAACGGTCTCGCTTAGCCCCCAGAAATTTTGGGTTCCATTGAGGTCGTAAGTCAAGGACTACCTGTACAGTATATCACCTTTCCCTAACTGGATGTCTTCGGAGATGTTGGCATGGAAACCAGGGCAGGGGATAATGAGAGTCAAAGTTCAGCAGAGCGGCAGGGGCAGTGGTGACAAGGGGTGGGTGGGTTGATGGTTTTGTTCTGACCCAGGCTGCCCGAGAGCCTGAAGCAAACTCCTGGTCCCAACAAAAACCTCTTTTATTAATTTCCTGGGAATTCTGCTCATTCACATCCAGCAAAGTCTTTCAAAGGAGGATTTACAGTCACAGACCTTACCTGGCTTGGAGAGCTGCCAGGCCGATATCTGCAGAACTTGGCAAGGAGTCTCGGAGAGTCACGAACCAATTAAGCCAGGGGTGTCCAAACTTGAGAACTTTAAGACTTGTGGACTTCAACTCCCAGAATTCCCCAGCCAGCGTGGCTGGCTGGGGAATTCTGGGAGTTGAAGTCCACAAGTCTTAAAGTTCCCAAGTTTGGACACCCCTGAATTAAGCGAACTAGTTGTCTCCTGCAAACTCCACTCCCTCTTTTATTTCCTCTGGGTGAGGCCATTCATCGTCCACCTGTGGCTTTACTCCCAAGTCGACCCTTGTTCTTTAGCTGTTCCCTTCGTCTGACAACTCTGTGCATGCGCACACTGGGAACAGGCTCCAGCTGTTTGTCTGCCTCACTGATGTCTGAAGGCAGCTGATAACTGGCATACGGCCCTGACCCCCTCTCTGCCTCCGACACAGAGCCCTCACTAGAACCTTTCTCCAGACTCCAGGACTGGCCCATGTTCCTCCCCAACTGCCCCACTGTCCGAATCTGCTGCCAGCTCCACTGGCCAATGGTGGGCCACAACAGGTTTCGTGCATGCAAAACTCCATTTGCCCAGGTGCAAATAGAGTTTTTCACGCTTGTTTGCTGCTTTCGTGGCCCGGTTCCCAACAGACTGTGACCCAGTACCGGTCTGCAGTCCACGGGTTGGGGAGCCCTGCATATGAGAGCGCCGTGTTGGCGAAAAAAGCTTGCTTTTTGAAAAGCTTTCCAGATTTCCAACCGGGGAAGAGGTTTCCATTTTAGGCTGCACTGCAATCCTTCCTGCTACCCAGC
This sequence comes from Natrix helvetica, assembly GCF_964273705.1. Classification (NCBI taxonomy): domain Eukaryota; kingdom Metazoa; phylum Chordata; class Lepidosauria; order Squamata; family Natricidae; genus Natrix; species Natrix helvetica. The sequence goes on from NC_138551.1 coordinate 8,093,879, forward strand.
TTCTGTGACTCTCCCAACAAGCAACGTTCCAGCTGGCTGCAAAGAACGGGGACTTAATGGTGTTAGTCCAATTATGAGGATAACAGCAATGATGGATACGCTTGTCCTTCTCTCCAAGAACTGAAACAATACATTTTCTTTTCCCCGGCCTTGGGCAGGCACTTTTCAACCCTGCCTATTTTCCTCTCCTGCCAGTGCCAACCTTCGAATAATCAAAAGCGTGTTTTATTTATTTGTTTGTTTATGTATTCATTTTATTTTATTTTGGGTCTGCTAGCTTCAATCTCTAAGCAGGATATTTCAAACGTGTACCCAGGGAGCCTTTTTTGCCCAGCGATAGGCTGGCATCTCTGACCCTATCATTAAGCAAGGGGTTTGTTTATTTATTTTTCTCGTCCTGGAGGCATGGGCTGGATTTCCCACACTTCCAACCAGGGTAAAAGTACTTTTGCTGTTTTCCTGCAGTCAGCAAAGGGTCCCAAATTGGCCATTCCTCCTGACATGTCGGGCACCTGGTTTCACTTAACAACTTTGAGCAAAGTTAAACTGCTAGCAGATGCATTTATGCATTGTTATAAATCGGCTTGTTGTAGTATATTTTGGGCAGTTTCCATTTCTTTTGGTGTCGCTTGTCCTTCTTTATTTTATGTTAGCTTGTATTTTAATGTTCGATGTCGAAATTTAATCAAGGTATTATAAACAAAAAACCAGGAAGAATTAGAAGATGCATTAGTGCAACAAGCTATTTTTGATGAGTTCAAACCTGGATTTTCTTCCTGCCCTATGACTATGGTGATAGTGACTGATTTTATTTTCCTGGGCTCCAAGATCACCGCAGATGGGGACTGCAGCCAAGACATTAACAGACACTTGCTCCTGGAGAGGAAAGCTATGGCAAGGGGGGAAGCAGAGAGACAAAGAAGAGTAGGTAGTGGCCCTTTAACTCCATCTCATTTGAACTTTCCTGTGGCTGGTGATTGGAGCTGCTGGCTGGAAGGGAGGAAGCAGAGAGACAAAGAGGAGTAGGTAGTGGCCCTTTAACTCCATTTCATTTGAACTTTCCTGTGGCTGGTGATTGGAGCTGCTGGCTGGAAGGGGGGAAGCAGAGAGACAAAGAAGAGTAGGTAGTGGCCCTTTAACTCCATTTCATTTGAACTTTCCTGTGGCTGGTGATTGGAGCTGCTGGCTGGAAGGGGGGAAGCAGAGAGACAAAGAGGAGTAGGTAGTGGCCCTTTAACTCCATTTCATTTGAACTTTCCTGTGGCTGGTGATTGGAGCTGCTGGCTGGAAGGGGGGAAGCAGAGAGAAAAAGAGGAGTAGGTAGAATCATATGTCCATAAACCAAAATAGTAATAATACATTCTGGATTAGTGCGCTTGAAATTGTGATTTTATTTTATTTCAAAATGACCAGTTTAGTTCAATGTAATAGCTGTCTTGCATCTGTCTTTTGCAGTACTCTTTTCAAATTTGGATACTGTCCCTTTGTAAACAAATTACTCGTCCACATAGATGGATTACCTATCTAGAATCTCTAATCTGTGCTCTCCAAGCAGAAATTAGGTGTCCAATTCGGCCATTCCACTCTATGGAGATGCCACGCTATCAGCCCCCCCCCCCCCCTGCAAGGATCCTGCAGGAGAAGAGCAGCCTGGACAACCGTGGGATCTGGCAGGGTGAGAGCTGTGAACCATAAACACAAAGCTTTTGCTGTGACCCAGCATAACAGAAAAGCTTCTTCCAACATGTTAAAAACAAGAAAAAAGTTAAGGAAACAATTGGTCCATTGCTGGGAGAAAGTGGCAAGAAGGTGACAAGCAACAGGGAGAAAGCAGAACTATTTAACTCATGTTTTGCATCTGTCTTTACACAAAGGGATAAAACAGTCCAACCTATCAAAAGCAGCAACACAAAAATCAGATTAGGAACGCAAATTGAAATAGCGAAGAAAATGGTAAGTGAGCACCTGTCTACCCTAGACGAGATCAAATCACCAGGACCGGATGGATTACACCCCAGGGTTCTGGCAGACGAGGTCTCAGAACCACTGAACTATATCTTTCAGAGATCCTGGAGCACCGGGGAACTACCAGAGGACTGGAAAAGAGCTGATGTGGTTCCCATCTTCAAAAAAAAGGGGGGGGGAAATAGATCCAGGAAACCACAGACCTGGTGATGGAGAAGACTCCTGCCTGCCCTTGGACTGCAAGGTCATCCAACCGGTCAGTCCTAGAGGAGGTCAACCCTGACTGCTCTTTAGAAGGCCAGATCCTGAAGAGGAAACTCAAATCCTTTGGCCACCTAATGAGAAGGAAGAAGGACTCCCTGGAGAAGAGCCTCATGCTGGGAAAGATTGAGGGTCAAAGAAGAAAGGGACGACAGAGAAGGAGGTGGATGGATGGAGTCGGCAGTTGGCATGAGCTTGAATGGACTCCGGAGGATGGTAGGGGACAGGAAGGCCTGGAGGAACAATGTCCATGGGGTCGCGATGGGTCGGACACAACTTCTCAACCATAAACGAATGACTATGTTGCACAAACCCAGTGCCATTTATCCATGTGCAGTTCCATGTGAATCGGGGAAAATGGCTTCATTCAGAAAGGAGGTTAAATCTGGAAGCCTCTGGAAGTCCAACCTGAACAAAATATAGGCAGTCCTCAACTTACAATTGCTTGTTTAGTGACTCTTCAAAGTTGCAACAGCCCTGGAAAGTGCCTTATGATCGGTTTTCATATTTGTGTCGGTTGCAACAACCCCATGGTCGTGTGATCAAAGTTCAAACGTTTGGCAACTGTCTCATATTTATGACGGTTGCTGTGCTGTGATCCCCTTTTGTGACCTTCGGACAAGCAAAGTCAAGGAGGAAGCCAGATTCACTTAACGACCGTGTTAGTAACTCAACAACTGCAGAGGATCACTGAACAACGGTGACAAGCGAGGTCGTACAATGGGGCAAAACTCCCTTGACACATAGACTAATAGAATTGGAAGGGTCCTTAGAGGTCATCTAGTCCACCACCACCCATCCAAGCAGGAGACCCTACATCATTTCTGACAGATGACAATCCAACCTCTTCTTGAAATCTTCCAGTGATGAAGCTCCCACAACTTCCGAAGGCAGCTTCTGTTCCATGGGTTGATTGTTTCCACGGTCAGAAAATTTCTCCCCATTTCTAGGTTGAATCTCCCTTTGTCTCCCTTAGCAACTGACATTTTGGGCTCGGCTGCAGTCGTATGTCGAGGACTACCTATAACAGAGTCTGGCCGTGCCAACTGTGCTGAATCTCTGCTTTTCCTTTTTATATCTCAGAGAATTAGAGAAGTGTCTGCCTGAGACTCTTCAAATATTATCTCATCGCTGAAGTCTTTAAAAATGTACTCTTTGATCCAGGCAAGGCTTCCTCCATTATCGCATCGAGGTGCCCTTCCTTGCCTCCCACAAAGGGATAGCACCTAAAAGACACATGTGGGCACCTGACCAACCTCTCTGGAGAGATTGTGCGTGGTAGATGAATAACCTGCTTTTCATTCAAGAGTTCAAGGTGGCCAACGCCTCCGCCTCCTCTATTCAGAAAACAACTCTTAAAGTAGGTTGGGCATTTAAAGAGAACTGGGTCAGTCAGGCAGGCAGCTCTTGCCCCTAATACAGGGGTGAAATTCAGCAGGTTCTGGCAGGTTCTGGAGAACCGGTAGCGGAAACTTTGAGTAATTCGGAGAACCGGCAAATACCACCTCTGGCTGGCCCAAGAGTGGGGTGGGAATGGAGATTTTGCAGTATCCTTCCCCCAGGAGTGGGGTGGGAATGGAGATTTTGCAGTATCCTTCTCCCAGGAGTGGGGAGGGAATGGGGATTTTGCAGTATCTTTCCCTTGCCACGCCCACCAAGCCACGGCCACAGAACCGGTAGTAAAAAAAAAATTGCATTTCACCACTGCCCAAATAGTCTCTCTCGCAGCTGCTGCCCACCTGGTAGGACAGCCCCAACTTGGAAAATGACAGGGTGCAATTGAATATAAAATATAGAATAACAGAGTTGGAAGACACCTTGTAGGTCATCTAGTCCATCCTCCCCCCACCCCTCACCCAAGCAGGAGACCCTGCACCATTTCTGACAGACGGCAGTCCAGTCTCTTCTTGAAAGCCTCCAGTGATGAAGCTCCCACAACTTCCGAAGGCAACTTCTGTTCCATCGGTTGATGGGTCTCACGGTCAGAAGATTTCTCCTTATTTCCAGGTTGAATCTCTCCTTCATCAGTACCCATCCATTATTCCTTGTGTGGCCTTCAGATGCCTTGGAGAATAGTTTGACTCCCTCTTCTTTGTGGCAGTCCCTGAGATATTGGAAGACTGCTATCACGTCTCCCCTGATCCTTCTCTTCACTAGACTAACCATGTCCAGTTCCTGCACCTTCTTAAGTAGCTCTTCTTAAAAATCAAAGTCGGGGGGGAAAAGAAATTTTCTGCTGAACCTCTCAAACAAACACAAGTAGGGGAGGGGAGGACCATGGGTTTGGAGGAATTCTGGGAGCTGAAGTCCATTGGTCTTCAAGTTGCTCAATTTGGAGATTCCTTGTCTTTGGATCATTTTTCTGGTTTCTCAATCTAGTCTGCAGCTCTTGGGATCTCTTGGTGGTCTCCTTGCCCTTCTCTCTACACCTGACCCTGTGTAAGCTGCCAGTTCAAATAACATTAGAAGGAACAACCATTCTCAGAGGTAAATTAGCAGGATTTCTTTAGGCTACTTGGAAAGCTTTTGCACAGATCTCTCGGGTAGAAGATTTCTGCCTTATGTCTCTGCACCATCCCTGGCCAATTCTATTCGCCTCTCCTTCCTCAATATGCAACGACACGAATTAGTGTCAATCTCACACTGCATTTAACCCGCTATCAGGGTTTATATAATACACTGCATCATCTAGTAAAGTGGCTGGGTTCACACAACACATTAAGCCACTCGCAGGGGTGCACAAACAAATTTAAGATTAAAACTCACCAAACATGGGGTTATGTGGGAATCGATCTGAATAGAGCAGGGATGGCTAACCTTTTCCGGACCGTGTGCCAAAGCCCCCAAAATTCAATGTGCGTGGCACCTCCACAAGCCATGCCCCCGTGCATGCGTGCATGTCCCCATGCATGCGTGCGTGCCCCCCGCATGTGTCCCACCCCCGTGCATGTGTGCACCCCCTGCACGCGCCCTACCCCCCCCCACATGCACAGCAGAGACCCAAGGACCAGATGGCCGGTGGGAGGTGTGCACGCCTGCGCATCAAAGCTAAACTAGGGCAATGGCTCACATGCCATCAGAGTTGGCATGGCACATGTGCCATAGGCATGTGCCATCACAGGCTTAGGGTTTCAGCTGAGTGTATTTAAGCATGTGGTAAGAACATGAGTCGGGGTATGTGGGTATGTGCATGATGCTCAGGAGGAAACCTAAAACCACCATATCCCAAACATCTTTATTTCTGGCTGCAGTAATCCAAAATTTCCTGACTTGGCAACATGGTTTTTTTAAGGGGTTCTCCTAGCACAAATTCTCTAGTGCTCTCTGAGCTTGGTGGTTTGCTTGCATACGTTTCATTACCCAACTAGGTAACATCATCAGTGCTACAGAATGTGGGGCTTGCCCCTATTTATATCTTGCCCTGCTGGCGTTGACAGAGATAGCAATAGCAATAGCGCTTAGACTTTATATACCCCTTCACAGTACTTTACAGCCCTCTCTAAGCGGTTTACAGAGTCAGCCTATTTGCCCCCAACAATCCGGGTCCTCCTTTTACCCACCTCCGAAGGATGGGAGGCTGAGTCAACCTTGAGCCTGGTGAGATTTGAACTCCCAAATTGCAGGTGGCCGGCAGGCAGCAGAAGTAGCCTGCAGTGCTGCACTCTAACCACTGCGCCACCATGACTCGATATGATTTTCTCCTTGGTAGATATAATCTACCAATCTGCTTTCTGCCTCATTGTTTGTCTGGTATTAATCCCTGCTTATCTGGGGGGGGGGGGGACCACACCTCCACCAACACCGGCAGAGCAAGCTACTGTCTTTAAACAGGGAGCAAACCCCACGCTCGTTCACACTGATGATGTTATCTAGTTTGGTAATGAAACGTCTGCAGGGAGGGGAAAAAAATCAACGTCAGAGACCACCATGGACTCCATTATTCGATGTGGGCTACAGATAATCTCTTCCATTGGTTCCAATAGATGAGATTATCTGTAGCTCACATCGAATGAAAAGAGGCCATGGTGTTCTTTGAGCTTGATTTTTTTTTTGCCTGGAGACGTTTCATTACCCAACTAGATAACATTATCAGTGCTACTGAGTGACTGTTTTATAGCTTTTTCCTATTGCAAATCCCCTTCTATGAGATCCCATGGCACAATCCATCCTTTCCCTCATGGTTTGCCAAGGCTGGCATCAAATTCAACATCACAGACCCCCTTATTCAAACCAAGTGTTCCCACTGTATAAGAAAGGCGTAGCTCAAGATCGTGCCAAGTCCCAGAGAGACAGATAAGAGCAAAAAAAAAAAAAGTTTTATCTATCGTTGCATGAACTTTATGAGCATACCAACCTCACCAATGAAGTTGGGCCTCTTACATGTCATTTTAACTACAGATCTAACGTGAAGTTGGCCAGACCGCTATATTTGTGCTCTTTTTAATGATGTTTGCTTATTTCTAGACTATTTCAAAGTGGATTGGTTGGGTTATAACGTAAAAACTGTATGCTAATTCAGCACCAGGCTGAATTGAATGGAATAGAATAGAATGGAATGGAATGGAATAGAATAGAATAGAATAGAATAGAATAGAATTCTTCATTGGCCAAGTGTGATTGGACACACAAGGAATTTGTCTTGGTGCATATGCTCTTAGTGTACATAAAAGAAAAGATAAAAAATAAAAACCAGGAGACTGTGAGTTCAAGCCCCACCTTAGCCATGAAAGCCGACTGGGTGACTTTGGGCCAATCGCCAAGAGGCCCCGAGTTCTAGTCTTGCCTTAGGCACGAAAGTTGCCTGGGTGACCCTGGCCCAATCACTAGGAGAGCGAGAGTTCTAGGCCCACCTTAGGCACGAAAGCCAGCTGGGTGACTTTGAGCCTGTCACTTTCTCTCTCTCTGCCCATCCCACCTCACAGGGTTGTTGTTGTGAATAAAATAGGAGGGGGAAAAAGGAACATTTAGGTATGTTAGCCACCTTGAGTTATTTATCCAAATAATAAAGGCAGGATTTAAAAAATCTAAAAGAAGACCTTCCTATCTACCTGATGTATATGGTCACCGCTGGGAATTCTGGCGGGTTGAATTCTACGCTTCTGGAAGTCCACAAAGTTTGTTTCTTTGTGAATGAGGTGGTCCCTATTTTTCTACTTGCATTTTTACATGCTTTCGAACTTCTAGGTTGGCAGAAGCTGGGACAAGTAACGGGAGCTCACTCCGTTATGTAGCGCTAGGGATTCGAACCGCCGAACTGCTGACCTTTCTGATCGACAAGCTCAGCATCTTAGCCACTGAGCCACCGCGTCCCTCCTCACTCAGATTAGGAAACCCTACTTGGGCTGCACCCCAAACATTTCCCCTTCTCCTTTTGCTTGGCCGAGTCCAAATGCTACAAGCAGCACCTATGTAGAGCCTAGCCTGCTCCATTTGGTGTCTGGGGAAGCCAAAAATCTGTGGAGATTCCCACCGTGCAATTAACCAGCTGGCTTGTCCAACAGGGGAAGCTACAAGGACTTCAGTGCACCTGTTGGGTCTCCCCCCCCCCCCCCGCTTTGGGGACAGCCTCCCACAGCAATGCAATCTGACAGGGGTGAACCGAGATTTGCCCTAGCAATCCACCGCCAGTTAGCTGTAAAACTTTCGCCATCAACTTCTTAGGAAGAAAAATCCCAATTCTCTCTATCTTGCACCCATTTCTCTCCGGGACACTTTGAGCTGATGCGCCAGAGATGCAACTATCTAAATAAAAGAGAAAATATACGAAAGCGGAGACTACAACGCATGAAGAATGGTTGCAGGATTTGGGGTTGGCTAATGTAGAGAAAAGAAGGACTGGGGGGGTGGGGGGACAGGATAGCAGCCTTCCAGTACTTGAGGGGCTGCCCCAAAGAAAGGGGGGGGGTTCCAACTCATTTTCCAAAGCACCAGAAGGCAAGACAAGAAACAATGGATGGAAACTAACCAAGGAGAGAAGCAGCCTGGAATTAAGGAGAAACTTCCTAACAATGAGGACAATTAACCAGTGGAACAGAAGTTGCCTCCAGAAGTTGTGGGTGCCTCAGAGGCTTTTAAGAAGAGACTGAACAGTTGTCCGAAATGGTATAGGTTCTTCTGTTTGAACAGGGGGCTGGACTAGAAGATCTTAAAGGTCCCATCCGGCTCTATTCTGATTGATTGATTGAGATGGATGAAAAGGGGGAAGCGATGCCAGAGGGCTGAGAAAGACGAGGTGAACGTCCCTTTTGCGGCCAAAAGCGATAGAGACCCCCCTCCCTCATGCCCGGTGGGGCCGGGATAACTCTTGCTTAAAAGTATTGAGAAGCGGCGGCACGCCTGGACCCGACTCAACTTTTGCAACCAAGCCCTCTTCACATGCTCAGAGGCTGCCTGCTTTTCCTCTTGCTCCCTCTTTAAAAAGCCTCCCCAGCGCGGCCGGGTCCCAGGAGGAGCCTTCCAGATGGAGAGGGAGGGGAATTGAGGAGAGGCACTCTGCCCATGGCCAGAGTCTCTCTGGCACCCAGGAGCCCGTCCCGCGGCGCAGGCTGGCGCAGAGGCCACTCACCAAAGTCTGCTCGTACTGCAGCGCCCGCTGCTCCAGGCCGCCGTCCGCCGCCATCCCGGCCGCTTGCTCCGGCGTCTCCGTTGGCGGCCAGCGGGTCCCTCCGGGCAGCCCTACCGGCGCTTCCCTCCCTTCGGCCGGGGTTCCTCGCTTGCCTCCGCCTCCCCACCGCCCCCGGGCGGGCAGGGGCGGGACGGGACGGGGCGGGACGGGACTGGCTTGCCGGATCAGGCCGGAGGGAGGTCCCGCCAGCCCCGCCGCTCCGCCTCTGCTGCCCCCGGGGCTCTGCAGTGGTGGGAGAAGCGGAGGCCGGACGGTCCGTCCGGAGGAGGCTTGGCGGACGGGCTACCGACTCGCGCGTTCTCCCCCGAACCGAACCGAGAGCATCAGCTAAGCTGGACTGTCCGGACTAAATGCCTCGATCAAGCGTGTACACGCGAGGTCTCGTTCACACAACACGTCGAACCCCCTTACCACATACACATATGTACACACACGCAGTCCTCGACCACACACACAAAACAGACGGACACAGTCCTCGATTTACAACAGTTCATTTAGTGACCTGCTCAAAGTGGCACAGCGCTGGAAAATAAAGGGACTGATGACCATTTTTTCACACGTGCAACCTTGTTTGGAGCCTCCCCATTTGATCAGGTGGTCGAAATTCAGATGCTTGGCAAGCGGTTCACATTTTATGACGGTTGCCGTGTCCCAAGGTCTCCCGATCCCCTTTTGCGACCGTCTCTCTGACAAGCAAAGACAGTGGGAGCCAGATTCATTTAAGTTCGTGTTGCCAACTTATCAACTGCGGTGATTGGTTTAGCAACTGGGGGAGGAAAGGTCATAAAATGGGGCAAAGTTCACTGAACCAATGTTTCACTTAACAACGGAAATGTTGGGACTTGATGGTGGTCATAAGTCAAGGACTACCTGCACCAGTGGTGTGTTTCAAAAATTTTTAAAACCTCTTCTGTAGGTGTGGCCTGCTTTGTGGGAGTGGCTTGGTGGCCATGTGACCAGGTGGACGTGGCCAACTTGTAAAATGTGGTGAAACTCACTTAACAACGCTCTTGCTTAGCAACCAAAATGTTGGCTCAGAAACTCTGGCATTTGAAGCACGCAAGTCTTAAAGCTGTCAAGTTACAAGACCCTTGCACCCCTAACCCTTTAGGTAAAAAAACTCCAGGGGTGTTCAAACTTGACAGCTTTAAGACTTGTGGACTTCAACTCCCAGAATTCCTCCTCCAGTCATGTTGGCTCAGGAACTCTGGCATTGAAGTGTGCAAGTCTTAAAGCTATCAAGTTACAAGACCCTTGCACCCCTAACCCTTTAGAAAAAAAAAAAAACCCAGGGGTGTTCAAACTTGACAGCTTTAAGACTTTAAGGTTTAGATAGGACTCTTAGAGGCAGGCGGGGCAATTGGTGAGCCAGCCAATCAATGAGCAGGGGCAAGCGTGGTGCGGACGGGCAGGGGGAGGGAGCTTGAACCGGTTCTAAACGCCACGGTAGATTTGTGGAACCTCTTCTAGAGAAGAGGTTAGAACTGGCAGGAACCCACCCCTGACTGCCCCCATTGCTGAAGTTCAACCATGGAGAGGGAAATTGAGTTTGGGCATTACCCAGTCATTGTTTACCTGATCGTGGCTTATTGAACCCAGCAGAATGCAGGTAATCCTTGATTTACAACCAGTTCACTTAGTGACCGTCCAAAGTTAACAACGGCACTGAGAAAAGTAACCTAGGATTGTTTTTCACACTTATGACCATTGCAGCATCCCCAGGGGCCACACGATCAAAATTCGGAAACTTGGCAACTGACTCATATTTATGACAGTCGGAATGTCCTGGGACCGTCTGATCCTCTTTTGTGACTTGGCAATCAAAATCAATGGCGAAGCCAGATTCACTTAACGACTGTGTTACTAACTTTACAACTGCAGTGGTTCACATAACAACTGAGGCAAGGAAGGTCGTAAAAATGGGGCAAAACTCACTTAACAAATGTCTCCCTTACCAACATAAATGTTGGGCTCAATTGCGGTCGTAAAGTTGAGTGCCTGTAGGCTGGTTCCAACAAGGCACAATTTATGGTAGTGACACCATTTGGCTGGGTTCACACGTTGCACTAAACCATCATGCGGTTAATTTGGTTTGGCTCAGCGTGGGGAAGAATCTGTTCAGCAAAACTCTCATCTTCTCTCTAACCCTGGTTTGTATTTAGTGTTTCCCAGCAGAAGCGAGGAACCTAAACATATAAACTTCAGTTCACACAACCTACAGCCGTAATGGCGAACCTATGGCACACGTGCCACAGATGGCATGCAGAGCCATTGCTGAGGGCATGGGAGGCATTGCCCTGTCAGCTCCAGCAGGCATGCGTGCGCTGGCCAGCTTGTTTTCGGCCTTGATTTTTGGCTGTTTTTCGCCCTCAGGAGACTTCCCTGAAGTCTCCGGAGGGCGAAAAACAGCCCAACGCGCAAACGGGAACGGACTTCCGGTTTGCACATTGGGCAGTTTTTCACCCTCCAGAGACTTCAGGGAAGCCTCCTAAAGCTTCCGGAGGGCGAAAAACGGCCCAACGGACAACCTGGAAGTTCGGGAACGGACTTCCGGTTTGCGCATTGGGCAGTTTTTCACCCTCCAGAGACTTCAGAGAAGCCTCTTAAAGCTTCCGGAGCAGTGGTTCTCAACCTTCCCAATGCCGCGACCCTTAAATACAGTTCCTCATGTTGTGGAGACCCCCAACCATAAAATTGGTGTCTCAGTTCCTAAGACCATCGAAAATATGTGTTTTCCGATGGTCTTAGGCGACCCCTGTGAAAGGGTCGTTCGATCCCCACGGGGTCCCGACCCACAAGTTGAGAACCACTGCTCCAGAGGGAGAAAAACGGCCCTACAGGCAACCTGGAAGTCTGTTTCCGAACTTCCGGTTTGTGTGTTGAGCCGTTTTTTGGGGGAGGGGGTGAGCATGTGCGATAGCATGCCTTCATGCCTTTGGCATCCGAGGAGAAAAAGGTTCACCACCACTGACCTATAGGATTAATAAACACAGCTAACACGGTGGCAGGCTGTGCCCTGATAAATTTAGCTTCACATGAACAAAACACTGAACTGCCAACTTCCCCGACTCTTGTTTTATGCTACATTAGCATGTTATGTGAATTCAACTCAGGCAACCATCTTGCATCATGGATTGGTGGGGAGGGAGTGGGGGGCTCTCACCTGTTCCCTCTAAATAAAGGAAGGAAACAGAATTGTTCCTCGTTTAGAATTTTAAGTCCTGCTGAGCTGGAAACATTTCAGAAAACTGGAATTTAATCCTGCCTCTCCTTCCCTATTCCTGGTTGGTAGCAAAGTTCAGCTCTGCCTTTTACTTATTACACAAACTTGATAATGGTTTAGCACAGGCTTCCTTGACAGGTTGTGCTCAACCATAAACCAGGATACACCAGGCTTCACAAGCCAGAGTGCGTTGGGTGGAAAGAAACTATGTTTTTTTAAAAAAATATATACATATTCTGGATTCAGACAATACAGATAGTCTTCGATTTACAACAGGGCACAGTAGTTAGAATGCAGTATTGCAACCTAATTCTACTGACTTCCAAATGCCAGCAGTTCGATTCTGACCGACTCAAGGTTGACTCAACCTTCCGTCCTTCCGAGGTCGGTAAAATGAGGACCCAGATTGTTGGGGACAATTGGCTGAATCTGTAAATCGCTTAGAGAGGGCTGTAAAAGCACTGCAAAGCGGTATATAAGTCTAAGTGCTATTGCTATTTCGGGATTAGCACTGAAAAAAGTGACTTATGACCTTTTTTCACACTGGCGCCCATTGCAGCATCCCCATGGTCATGTGATCAAAAGTCAGCCACTTGACAACTGACTCATAATTATGACTGTTGCAGTGTCCCGGGATTACAGGGGGCCCCTTTTGCGACCAAGTCAATGGGGAAGCCAGATTCATTTAACAACCATGTTCCTAAATGAACAACTGCAATGATTCGCTTAGCAACTGTGGCAAGAAAGGTCGTAAAATGGGGCACAAACTCACTTAGCAAGTGTCTCACTTAGCAACATAAATTTTGGGCTCATTTGGGGGTTGTAAGTTGAGGCCTACCTATAATAAACTAAGCCAAATTGGATTAACTTGATTAGGGAAGGAATGCATTTTTCTGGATTTGCACAGTAGTTGAACTAATCTGACAGGCTGAATTCATGCAACATGCTAAGCCTTAAAAAAAAAAATAACCAAAGTGAATTCTAAGGAAACTCAGCATGTTACCCAAATGAACTCAGTGACCCTTTTTATGTGTGCTATGAAAACATACGTAGCTGCGGAAACAATAAGCTAAAACTAAACCGAACACACCAACCCGTGTTCCTAATAATGGCACATGTTTTGCAAATGTGTCACTTTATTTGTTCTTGTTCCATTGATTGAATGGGTTATTCATGAATAAATTAATTAAGGCAGCTGATTAATAGCGGATTGCTTAAATACAATAACTATTGCATCTGTTTATTTTGACTAGATCCATTTCATAAATGTGTTTTGTGGTTGTTGTTCGTTGCGAAGTCGTGTCCAACCCATCGCAAACCCATGGACAACGTTTCTCCAGGCCTTCCTGTCCTCTCCCATCCTCTGGAGTCCATTTAAGCTCATGCATACTGCTTCGGGGACTCCATCCAGCCACCTCATTCTCTGTCGTCCCCTTCTTCTCTTGCCCTCAATCTTTCCCAGCATTTTGCTCTTCTCCAGGGAGTCCTTCCTTCTCATTAGGTGGCTAAAGCATTTGAGTTTCATCTTCAGGATCTGGCCTTCCAAAGAGCAGTCAGGGTTGATCTCCTCTAGGACTGACTGGTTTGATCGCCTTGCAGTCCAAGGGACTCACAGGAGTCTTCTCCAGCACCAGAGTTCAAAGGCCTCCATCCTTTGGTGCTCAGTCTTTCTTATGGTCCAACCTTCACAGCCATACATTGCAACTGGAAAAACTGGAAAAATGTGTTACTTATTAGTAAATAAAATTAAATACATGTTTTCTGTGAAGGCCACTCTTCATTCTCTCTCTTTCTTCCTCTCTTTCACCCATACGAATTATGACACTGTTGCAATAAAACTATTAAAAGATTGGGCTGATTTGCTTAAGTTGAACGCTAGTGGTTTTCCTTGGGGAAGGTTAATCCATTAAAGAAAAAGTTAATAATTAATCATACATATTTATCTAATCCTTCTTTGCAGAATTCAGGGCAGTCTCCTTTTTTCCTCTTTCTATTTCTCCCTCTCCCCAAAATAACAAGAAAATGATTGTTTCAAGGTTAAAAGCCTCTTTGCTTGTTGAGGATGAGATTCTATCTTTCTAAGCATTCAGAAAACCTTAGACAACGTTAGACAGAAGCTTACCTGTGTGATAGACACAGGGGTTTGGACCAGGGGTCTTCACCTTGACAATTTTAGGATGTGTGGACTTTAGTTTTTAATGTCTAGGTTTCTAGGTTCTATCATATCTCAAGACTTTAAATGGACACCAAACATCAAAGACATCATCAAAAAAGCACAACAAAAATGTTCTTTCTGCAGCAGCTCAGGAAGCTCAAACTGCCCAAGGAGCTGCTGATAACAATTCTACCAAGGAATTATTGAGACTCTCATTTGCACCTCCATAACTGTCTGGTTTGGCTCTACAACCCAACAAGACAGACACAGACTGCAGAGGATAATTAGAACTGCAGAAAAAAACAATTACTGCCAACCTGCCTTCCATTGAGGACCTGTACACTGCACGAGTCAAAAAGAGGACTGTGAAAATATCTACAGACTCCTCGTATCCTGGACATAAATTATTTTAATTCCTATCTTCAAAACGACGAAAACTGCATATCAGAATAACTGGAGACGAGAACAGTTTTTTCCCCAAATGCCATCACTATGCTAAACAACTAATTCCCACAACACTGTCAATAATTTACTAAAACTGTATTACTATTATTCTTCCTTCCTAGTATCTATCTCTCCCCACTTATGACTATAACCATGTTGCTTGTATCTTTCAATTTATATTGTTTTTATTTATTTCCTAATACAATTTGATAGCTTATTAGTAACCTTGACTATCACTAAGTGTTGTATCTTTTGATTCTTGATGACTGTATTTTATTCTCCTTATGTACACTGAGAGCATATGCACGAAAGACAAATTCCTTGTGTGTCCAATCACACTTGGCCAATAAAGTATTCTATTCTATTCTATTCTATTCTATTCTATTCTTTATCTACCACTTTATAATGCCTTGATAAGGCCGTGCTTAGAATATTGTATTCAGTTTTGGTCACCACAATGTAAAAAAAGATGTGGAGACTCTAGAAAGAGTGCAGAGAAGAGCAACAAAAATGATTAGGGAACTAGAGGCCAAAATATATCAAGAACGGTTGCTGGAACTGGTTATGTCTAGTTTAATGAAAAGAAGGACAAGGGGAGACATGATAGCAGTGTTCCAATATCTCAGAGGTTGCCACAAAGAAGAGGGAGTCAAGCTATTCTCCAAGGCACCTGAGGGCAGGACAAGAAGCAATGGATGAGTTTCCATCCATTGCTTGTAGGCACTATCCACCATGTAAGCATCTTCATTGGCTGTTCTAAAATGGGTTGCTGGATATACATGTCGTCCTTGACTTAACAACAGTTCATTGCAACAGTTCAAAGTTACAGCGGCACTGGAAAAAAAGTGAGTTATGACCGTTGTTCACACTTCTGACCACAGCAGAATCCCCACAGTCGCACCATCGATGCTTGGCAACTGATTCATATTTATGACAGTCTTACCATCAACCACCAAAGACTATTATTGGCACTTCTGCTCTCCATACACCATATTTGTACCCTATCCATCACTTTCTTCTCCCTCTATTCTCCTCCTCCCTACCTCCTTTCTTCCCTCTGTTGTCCTTCTCTACTTCCCCTTCCTCTTGCCTTCTCCTCTCTCCCCTTTCCACTCCTTCTTTCTCTCCTCCTCTTTCCCCCCTACCTTCTCTCCTATCCCTCTCTTCTTCCCCCATTAGGGATATTTTTAACAGGCTTCAACGAGCAGATCTATATGAGTTGGGCTGCAACACCAGATGGCCCCAAAGAGGTCCTGTTTTTCTCCGTTGCCACCTCACAATCATCCTGACTTCTTGTCAAACAAGCTCTTTTTTTCCCCAGCCTCTTCCTGTCTACCTACTACAAGATGGACAACAGTGACGTCCTTGGCATATTCCTATGTGCCAGATGTCTGTAAAAACACCTTTTCTAGGTGTTGTGCAATGGTTTCAAAGGCAACACAATAAAAACAGAGATCTAGAAACGTGATAGTACAAAAGAGAGAATGACAAATGCCAATTCTTGAATTAAAGACACAGCTTTATTTTAAAGGCTGGGTTAACCTCAAGAAACATGCCAGGAGTCATGCACCAAGAGCAACGGGTTTTACAGATTATAAAACGGGGCAAAACTCACCTAACAAATGTCTTATTTAGCAACAGAAATTCTGAGCTCAATTGTGGTCGTAAGTCAAGGACTACCTGTATAGAATAGAATAGAATAGAATAGAATAGAATAGAATAGAATAGAATAGAATAGAATAGAATAGAATAGAATAACAGAGTTGGAAGGGACCTTGGAGGTCTTCTAGTCCAATCCCCTGCCTAGGCAGGAAACCCAACACTACTTCAGAAAAATGGCTATCCAATATCTTAAAGACTTCCAGGGTTGGGGTATTCACAACTTCTGGAGGCAAGTTGTTCCACTGATTAATTGTTCTAACTGTCAGGAAATTTCTCCTTAGTTCTAAGTTGCTTCTATCCTTGATTAGTTTCCACCCATTGCTTCTTGTTCTACCTTTGGGTGCTTTGGAGAATAGTTTGACTCCCTCTTCTTTGTGGAAACCCCTGAGATACTGGAAGACTGCTATCATGTCTCCCCTAGTCCTTCTTTTCATTAAACTAGACATGCCCAGTTCCTGCAGCCGTTGTTCATATGTTTTATTGTCATTCATTCATTTAATCTCCCTTGTATTTAATTGCCGTCTTCATTTTTTTCCACGCCACCCCTTGGCTTTCATTATTAACATCTTAAAAATATTTTTTTTTTGGGGGGGGAAGTAACTTTGCTGTCATGAGAAGACCGAAAGAGGGCAGAACACAAATCATAAATTCCACGAGAGACACAGGAGTCCTTATCTGATCATGACTAAATCTTAGCTCCTTAAATTGATTATCCGCTATGTTGAAGGAATTCTTTGATCTCACAGCTCTTGTGGAGAAGAATGTTATTGTCCTGTGATACTGATTGCGGTTCCAGTTTGGGGCAGCTGCACTGGGTCTTTCAGATGTACAAAATCCACCCTTAAATGGCTTTTCTCATTGCAGCTATTAGCTGATTTTGATGTAGCTTTTTCAGCCTTGTGGCGGATGGCTTCACATAACATGCTGAATTAGTTAAGCAACACCCCCCCCCCCAAAAAAAATTCCTAGTTCCCACACTTGGTGGTTAGCTTGGTTAGTGTGAACCTTGGTTAGGAGTTTTTAAGACTATTGTTCAAAGCGGCCTATTTAAATATTTGCAGATCCAGAACATTCAAACTGCTGCTGTAACCGCTCCTTGGTTTAAGACCATTTCCCAGGGTCATATGATCAAAATTTGGGTGATGTGGTCCTGTTGACAAACTTAACAGTTGTGGCCCACCAGCGGCCAGTGGATCTGGCATCAGATTCGGACAGTGAGGAGGTTGGGGATGAACCTGGGCCAGTCCTGGAGTCTGGGGAAGGCTCTGATGAGGGCTCTGTGTCGGAGGCAGAGATGGGGCCAGGGCCGTCTGACAGTAATCAGCTGCCTTCGAAGTTGGACATCAGTGAGGCAGAAGAACAGCTGGAGCCTGATCCCAGTGTGCGCATGCGCAGAGCTGCCAGGAGAAGGGAACAGCTAAGGAACAAGGGCTGACTTGGGAGTAAAGGCACAGGTGGACGGTGAATGGTCCCTCCCATAGGGAATAAAAGAGGAGCAAAAGGGGAGTGGAGTTTGCAGGAGTTCAATTCATTAGGGTGAAGATCTGTTCCTGACTTCTTGCCAAGTAATTGCTGCTACAGAGTGGCGTTTGGAAGATATTGGCCTGGCACCTCTCCAAGTCTGTAGTTGTGAAATCTCATGAAAGACTGTTGGCCGTGACTATGCTGGAGAAGAATTCATTTTAAACTAAATAAAAGGGGTTTTATCGAGACGAGGAGTCTGCTTTGTGCTTTTGAGAAGCCTCGGGCAGAACACTAACATTCAATAAATAAGCACAACGTTTTGCGTAAGTCCAACCTGAAACAATTTATGTCCCATTCTGTCTCCTCCGTCCCTGTTATGATAAACAAAAAAAACCACTGGTCCTTTGAGGAAGTGAGAGAGATACTATTAAATCTCCCTCAGTCTTAAGAGGTTATGCTAAAGGAGAAGATCACTACAGTAAAAACTGTAATTTTGGGATCCTGGGTGAACTTGACGGTTTTCTCTCAGACGCTTCATTACTGATGCGCTGATGATGTTACCTAATCGGGTAATGAAACGTCTGCAAGAAAACCGCCAAGCTCAGAGAGCCCAAGGACCCCACACGTCAATCAAAGAGCTACAGGGCTTATCTTCTATTGCTACAACTTTATTCTCACAATAAATTCAGAATGAATTATGCCCCAATGACCTCATGCACGAAGGGTGGGTTCTCACAGCTCTTTCAACTGGGCTTAAAAGAGCTTGGGAAATTTCCACATATTGTAGGAATGTCACCTGATTGACAACGTCTTTGTGCTAAACCTTATTATGGAATCTTTGAGCACAGTCGATCCTATGAGCACAGCAATTGCGTTTTACAGTGTTTATCCAGATACAGGTCCTAGCATGCTTGCGAAGCCAACCTAATTATTCTCTAAAATTACAGTGCTCAGTGTGGAATTCAAAGGTCTGTCTCTTGCATTATTTGCACTCACTAACGTGCTGGCCACAAGCAGGACAATAATCACGACTGACCTATGCAGCAAAGTTCCTCAACCTAAGGTAAAGATAAAGGTTCCCCTCGCACATATGTGCTAGTCGTTCCCGGCTCTAGGGGGCGGGGCTCATCTCCGTTTCAAAGCCGAAGAGCCAGGGCTGTCCAAAGACGTCTCTGTGGTCATGTCTCAACGCCGAAGGAGCACAGAACGCTGTTACCTTCCCACCAAAGGTGGCTCCTATTTTCCTACTTGCATTTTTTACATGCTTTCCAACTGCTAGGTTGGCAGAAGCTGGGACAAGTAACTGGAGGTCACTCCGTTATGCGGCACTAGGGATTTGAACTGTTGAACTGCCGACCTTTCTGATTGACAAGCTCAGCGTCTTAGCCACTGAGCCACCGCGTCCCTCATCTAAGCATAGTGTTAACCTATTTGGGGAAGGGGGAATGGTGTGAGAGAGCTGCCAACCAACCAAATAGACTGAATTTGCCCGTCATGCTAACAATATAAGTAGTCCACGACTTATCCGTTAAAGTCTGTGTCTCTCTTGTTGGGTTGCAGAGCCAAACCAGACAGTTATGGAGGTGTGCAGATGACAGACTCAATAATTCCTCCGTAGAACTGAATCAGCAGCTCCTTGGGCAGTTTGAGCTTCCTGAGTTGGCGCAGAAAGAACATTCTTTGTTGTGCTTTTTTGATGACGTTTTTGATCTTAGATATCCAGATAGTCTTGAGATATGATAGAACCTAGAAATGTGAAGGTCTCTGAAGAAAATCCTTCTCTTCCTCAACATTTGCTCCCACCCTGCCGTATCAGTTGCAAACTCTAGCTGCATTCATACAACGTGCTTGAACCGATACTGGCTTAACTCAACTTTATAGCTCACAAAATCCATGAATGCTAAATGGCCCATGAAACCAAGGAACAAACAGCAACTCTGTAAGATAGCACTGTACTTTTATTGTTCTTTGCTACAGAAGTGGATCTATTTGTCCTTTGGCTATTCCCTCTTGCTGTGAGCATCCTTTGAAGATTCTCACAGTAACATCGCAAACAGGATGGTGAGGGTGCCAAACGCGATGCAACGAGGGAAGCCAACTTTCTTAAATCCCAAGTACGTCTGGTTTAAATACATCAACGTATCTGCAAAAGACATGCAAAAACACGCTTGCTGTTCCCACGGGGAGGTTACTTACCTATCAATTTGATGTCAGCCAGAAGACCTGTATTTAGCTGTGGGTTTTTTGGCTGATTTCCATTCACTGGCATTCCAACTATTTTTAGGGTAACTGCGCAACAACACACCCTGTTTGCGATAGGCGCGCGCTCACATTTGCAAACCGGTAGCCAAGGTAAGTCGAATTCAACACACGCGCACGCACACACTTAAATATCTATATCTGTGATGGTGAACCTCTGACACGCATACCAGAGTTGGCACGCAGAGCCCTCTCTCTGGCACACATGCCGTCGCCAGTTGCTTTTCTGGTTTCTGACGAACAGAGGTGTGCCAACCAACTGGCCTTCACAAGCACCAGAATGCCAGGAAACAGCCCGAAAAACAGCCAAAACCCAGGCCTTTTGGGGGCCATTTTTCAGGCCTTTTTTAGGTTGTTTTCCATGCTGTTTTCCAGAAAACGTTCCCCAAAAAGTCCTGAAAATGGCCCCGGAAACAGCTCCCCAAAAGCTCAAAAAGCACGGATGTGCACGCTGGCCAGCTGTTCTTTGGGTTTCCGGTGCTTGCAAAAAATGCCCACTTTTATTTATGGCAAATGCTGGGTGACAAAACAATGTCCAAACAACAAATGCATGGAAGGAATAGCCACCCCCTGCAAGAGGGGCTCAGAGTAATATAGACATTTTAGGCAAATGGAAACAAAGTTTATCCAATCAGAGACAAAGATTCGTTACCAACGTGGTCTTTAAAGTGTCCTTTTGTTCAAGCTCCTGTCTCCGTCTACCTTATCTGTGGAGTATCCCTATACCCTTGCGTAGGGGGTGGCAGTCCCGCTTTGCCAAGTTGTTTTTTCGGCAGAATACTTTAAGGATTTGTAAGCCAGGAAAACTCCCTAGTTTGGTTCCTTTATCTGTGCGGCCTGATATTCCCATGTAACAATTTCTTCTACTAGCTTTCAAGAATGTGCCTAGCGTTGAAGCCAAGAACAGAAGCTAGACACAGCAGTGAAATAACATTTGCAGTAATGCCATCCAGTATTAAGATTACAATTTGCAAGGCTGGAAAACAACTAATTTCTGACAGTATACAGTAATATAAGCAGAAGCCATTATTGATTCATATTGATTCATATACTACTCCTTCCCCAGTATTTCTCAAACTTGGCAACTTTGAGACATATGGATCCCAACGCCCAGAATTCTGGGTGTTGTAGTTCACATGTCCTAAAATTGCCAAGTTTGAGAAACACTGTGCTACTACACCAGGTTGTGGACTGAGAGAGACTGAAGTCCCCTAGGAAGTTTCCTGTGTGGCGAAGGGTTGTGTGAAGCACACCCGCTGGAATTTTCATGTTGTTAAGTCTGTTGCATGAAAACTGACTTTGTGCCTCTATCTCATTGAACATCGATCGGTTTCGAAAATCCTTTTTTTTTTAAAAAAAAATAAATCCAATCTTGGCTGCCCAAACATTTTTCACGCCCCGATAGTCTCTGCAGCTGGAAGGGAGAGAGATTGTAAGAATATTGCCTGAGACAACAGTCAGCAGGAAACAAAACTGGGGCAGAAAGCATTCCCTCAATCCTTACTTTTTCAAGCATTGAGCCTTCCCGTAGCCGGCCCTTCCCTTGCAAATTAATTGTTCCCACCCAGGATACTTAGTGAAATTTTAAAAAGCAAATCCACACGCATCTATCATCCCCAACTCATTTGGCTATGAAATATGCTGTTAAGTATGCAAATAGGTCAACCTATTTCCCCTAAGCCCCTGAAGGCAGGGCAAGAAGCAAATGGATGGAAGCTCATCAAGGAGAGAAGCAACCTAAAATTACGGAGAAATTTCCTGACAGGGAGAACAATGAATCAGGACAAGGACTTTCCTCCAGAGGTTGTGGACGTTCCATTGCTGGAAGCTTTTAAAGAAGAGACAGCAGAGTAGGTATTCAGCCGGTTCTGACTGGCTCGGGTGAACCGGTAGCGGAAATTTTGAGTAGTTCGGAGAACCGGCAAATACCACCTCTGGTTGGCCCTGCCCTCCTGCCCTCTTCAATTCCTGTCCTATATTCCCTTGTTCTTTAGCTCAGCTGATTCACGCAGCAGAGTGGATTGTCGCGCCTCACCAGCGCTGACACCGAGGGCAGTTGTTGAGTGCTGCACACACAATGCATGTATGTTAGGCATGTATGTGCGTGTGCACAAAGCGCACTCTCATAGAATTGGTAGGAAAAGATTTGGAATCCTACCACTGCTGGACAACCCCCGTCTGAAATAGTATTGGGCCGTGGTGGGTTTCAAATTTTTTTAGAACCTCTTCTGTAGGTGTGGCCTACTTAGTGGGAATGACTTGCCAGCCATGTGACTGGGTGGGAGTGGCTTGTCAGCCATGTGACCGAGTGAGAGTAGCTTGGCAGTCATGTGACTGGGTGGGCATGGCCAACTTGTAAAATGTGGGGAAACTCACTTAACAACGCTCTTGCTTAGCAACCAAAATGTTGGCTCAGAAACTCTGCCATTTGAAGCACACAAGTCGTAAAGCTGTCAAATTGCAAGACCCTTGCACCCCTAATCCTTTAGAAAAAAACCCTCCAGGGGTGCTCAAACTTGACAGCTTTAAGACTTGTGGACTTCAACTCCCAGAATTCCTCCTCCAGTCATGTTGGCTCAGGAACTCTGGCATTGAAGTGTGCAAGTCTTAAAGCTGTCAAGTTACAAGACCCTTGCACTCCTAACCCTTTAGGTAGAAAAACCCCAGGGGTGTTCAAACTTGGCAGCTTTAAGACTTGTGGACTTCAACTCCCAGATTCCTCCTCTCGTAATTCATCTTGATGATGTGGGGATGGGCGGGGGGAGGGAGCTGGAACCGGTTCTAAACGGCACTGTAGATTTGTGGAACCTCTTCTATAGAAGAGGTTAGAACTGGCAGGAACCCATCCTTGGTATAGGGTCTCCTGCTTGAGCAGGGGTTGGACTAGAAGACTTCCAAGGTCCCTTCCAACTCTGTTATCCTGTTGAATCCCAGAGTTGGGAGACACAAAGAAAAGTCCGGAGGGGTGAGGAGCAGGGCAACCCAGCACCTGTACAGAAAATGTCATGCAATTTAGGGAACTATTTCTGACGGACAATCTGAACAATGGACTCAGAAACAAAGCAGGTTGCCTGCAAGGACTATAATTATGACCCTTGGCCTTCATGAATCAGTCATTTAATACCCCGGTTGCAACGGCTAATCTGAGTAAGCTGAGTCAGTGGGGGCTGTGCCTTTGTGGTTCAAGAACAGACGAAAGAAGAAAGTCTGTGACTTTTTTTCTATGCAGCTCCCTAGCGTCGTACCTCTCCGTACCCAGAGACCGAGCCTTTGCAATGGGGTACCACGTCCACTGTGTGCAAGGCAGGATAAATTCCCACGGTGGAATGGAATGGAATGGAATGGAATAGAATAGAATAGAATAGAATAGAGCTGGAAGGGACCTTGGATTTCTTCTAGTCAACCATTTAAATAGGAGCCAGCCGTGTGCAGCAGCTGCCAAAAAAGCCAACACAGTTCTAGGCTGCATCAACAGAGGGAGAGAATCAAGATCACGTGAAGGATTAATACCACTTTATAAGGCCTTGGTAAGGCCACACTTGGAATACTGCATCCAGTTTTGGTCGCCACGATGTAAAAAAGATGTGGAGACTCTAGAAAGAGTGCAGAGAACAGCAACAAAGATGATTAGGGGACTGGAGACTAAAACATATGAAGAATGGTTGCAGGAATTGGGTAGGTCTAGTTTAATGAGAAGAAGGACTAGGGGAGACATGATAGCAATGTTCCGATATCTCAGGGGTTGCCACAAAGAAGAGGGAGTCAAACTATTCTCCAAGGCACTTGAGGGTAGAACAAGAAGCAATGGGTGGAAACTAATCAAGGAGAGAAGCCACTTAGAACTGAGGAGAAATTTCCTGACAGTTAGAACAATTAATCAGTGGAACAGCTTGCCTCCAGAAGCTGTGAATGCCCCAACACTGGAAGTCTTTAAGAAGATGTTGGATAGCCATTTGTCTGAAACGGTATAGGGTTTCCTTGCTAGGCAGGGGGTTGGACTAGAAGACCTCCAAGGTCCCTTCCAACTCTGCTATAGTATTGTATTGTAGTCTAGCTCCTTGCTCAAGCAGGAGAACTCAGTGGTGGGATTCAGCCAGGTTGCACCATTTCAGGAGAACCGGTTGGTAACTGTCCGAGCAGTTTAGTGAACTGGTTGTTGGAAGAAATCATTAGAGTAGAGAACCAGTTGTTAAATTATTTGAATCCTACTACTAATTCTATTCTATTCTATTCTATTCTATTCTATTCTATTCTATTCTATTCTATTCCATTCCATTCCATTCCATTCTATTCTATTCTGTTCTAAAATTTCTACCCATAATTCAGAGAGGTCCAGGGTCCCAAGGACTGGTCTTTTCTGTCTCTTTGTTTGTTTGTTCAAGCCAGAATTCACTCCAAATATGGCTTAGTTGATGGCATAAGTATTGTGGTTAAATCAAATCTCCAGCAACTTTGGGGTATATACTTAAAAAACAATGTTGGGGTCAGAAAACAGGATGCCCATCATAGAATTGTTCCAGGTCACCCTTTAGAAATTAGTGGGGTGTAGGAACCCAACACATTATGGTTTATTAAACCAACCATGATCCTAAACGAACGATGAGAATGTTTTTTACAGTTTCTTAGTCATTATTGTGCAAGGAAATTCTAATTTGGAGGGATCCAGAAGTACAGAAAAGCATTTTTAAAAAATGTCAGCAAGGAGATGTGATCATAGGATAATCTATATCTATATCTATATCTATATCTATATCGATATCTATAAATGCGAAATACCACTCACACATCATCACAAAATCTCCAGAACTGCAAAGCCTACAAACTTGAAATTTGGCATATATGGCTTCTAGGTGCTCGCTAAGAATGGATTTTTCAAAATGACCATCATATCATTAGTATTTCTTATAAAATAGATTAACATGCTCTAATGCTAAGGAGTTAGACGTTCTACTCCCCCTCCCCACCTGAAAAGAACTCTGTTCTAACTGCCACATGGGCATGGCCAGTGTGTGATTCATCCGGCCTGCAGGCTAAGAATTTAGACATTCTACTCCCACTCCCCACCTGAAAAACGCTCTGATGCTAGGGAGTTAGACTGAGAAAGAGAAGGGGATACGATAGGCCTCTGTGGGGCCAGCCTGAGGGAGAGAAGGGGAGAGGAGAAGATTCTGTGGGGCAAGCCTGAGGGAGAGAAGGGGAGAGGAGAGGATTCTGTAGGGCAAGCCTGAGGGAGAGAAGGGGAGAGGAGAGGATTCTGTATGGCAAGCCTGATGGAGAGGAGAGGATTCTGTAGGGCAAGCCTGAGGGAGAGAAGGGGAGAGGAGAGGATTCTGTGGGGCCAGCCTGAGGAAGGGGAGAGGAGAGGATTCTGTGGGGCCAGCCTGAGGGAGAGAAGGGGGAGAGGAGAGGATTCTGTAGGGCAAGCCTGAGGGAGAGGAGGGGACAGGAGAGGATTCTGTGGGGCCAGCCTGAGGGAGAGAAGGGGGAGAGGAGAGGATTCTGTGGGGCCAGCCTGAGGGAGAGAAGGGGAGAGGAGAGGATTCTGTAGGGCAAGCCTGAGGGAGAGAAGGGGAGAGGAGAGGATTCTGTGGGGCCAGCCTGAGGGAGAGAAGGGGGAGAGGAGAGGATTCTGTGGGGCCAGCCTGAGGGAGAGAAGGGGAGAGGAGAGGATTTTGTAGGGCAAGCCTAAGGGAGAGAAGGGGGAGAGGAGAGGCTTCTGTGGGGCCAGCCTGAGGGAGAGAAGGGGGAGAGGAGAGGATTCTGTGGGGCCAGCCTGAGGGAGAGAAGGGGAGAGGAGAGGATTCTGTGGGGCCAGCCTGAGGGAGAGAAGGGGAGAGGAGAGGATTCTGTAGGGCAAGCCTGAGGGAGAGAAGGGGAGAAGAGAGGATTCTGTAGGGCAAGCCTAAGGGAGAGAAGGGGGAGAGGAGAGGATTCTGTGGGGCAAGCCTGAGGGAGAGAAGGGGGAGAGGAGAGGATTCTGTGGGGCAAGCCTGAGGGAGAGAAGGGGGAGAGGAGAGGATTCTGTGGGGCCAGCCTAAGGGAGAGAAGGGGGAGAGGAGAGGATTCTGTGGGGCCAGCCTAAGGGAGAGAAGGGGAGAGGAGAGGCCAATCATAACTACTCATTAATTTTCAAGTTTGTAGTGGAGCAGCGGTATCCAGTTAGTAAAGCATAAAATCAGGTATCATTTTGGACTGGAGTTACAAACTGGAGTTGCAACACGAAAAAACCCCCCATGACGCCACAGGAAATGTTGCTCTTTTAAAAAGAACTGGATAAGCTATTTCCATGGGTTTTATTTTTGTTTATAGTCTAAATATGTACAGCATTTCTTAAGAACGTCTGGTTAGAGGTTGCATATTACCAGTTCCTGTTTTGCTCATAACAGCAGTTGCTTAAGAAGGCATCCCTTAGAGTAGTGTTTTTGAAACTTGGCAACTTTTAAGATGTGTGGACTTCAACTCCCAGAATTCCCCAGCCAGCCAGC
Source organism: Natrix helvetica (assembly GCF_964273705.1). Classification (NCBI taxonomy): domain Eukaryota; kingdom Metazoa; phylum Chordata; class Lepidosauria; order Squamata; family Natricidae; genus Natrix; species Natrix helvetica. The sequence goes on from NC_138551.1 coordinate 8,120,422, forward strand.
CAGCCAGCTGGCTGGGGAATTCTGGGAGTTGAAGTCCACACATCTTAAAAGTTGCCAAGTTTCAAAAACACTGCTTTTCATGGCAGAGCAGTTGTCGTTTTGATGGGGGAAGAGTGGATAAGAGAGTCGGGAATATAGAAACCAAAAATTATGCATACCAATCGCTACACAAATTATGTCATTTGAATTGTGACATTTTGGGGGATTTTGCAGAAGTTTCGTCCATCATGTTTCCTTCTGTCGGGTGGTAAACACACTGACTGTGTAATCTCTTTCTTGGTGTTTGCTAAACTGCCTTTTTTTTTTTTTTTGCAAACTCATTATAGGATTTGTCCTGTAATTCAAGGGCTTTACTATAAGTGTTGGGAGGGGAATGTCATATTAAGCAGGTGGGTTTACACAACACAATTCATCGAAGCATAAGGTAAAGGTAAGGTTCCCCCCGCACATATGTGCTAGTCGTTCCCGACTCTAGGGGGCGGCGCTCGTCTCCGTTTCAAAGCCGAAGAGCCAGCACTGCCTAAAGACGTCTCCATGATTATATCACGGGTGGGTTCCAGCTTCCGTTACCGCCGTGCTTCGCTCAGGGATGCGCTTCATGTGCTTGCTTGATGCGCGCTAGTAGTAAAAAAATAGTAAAAAAAACAAGATGGCGGTGCCTACGGCGCTGCTGATAGAACCAGTTCGGGGGCGTGGCTGGCTGAGTTACTACTTACTCGGCTGAACCGGTCCAAACTGGTAGGAACCCACCTCTGGGTCACGTGGCCGGCATGACTGAACGCCGAAGGCGCACGGAACGCTGTTACCTTCCCACCAAAGGTGGTCCCTATTTTTCTACTTGCATTTTTACGTGCTTTTGAACTGCTGGGGGTGGGGGGAATCGCTTAACAACTGCCTCACTTAACAGCAGAAATGTTGGGCTCAATTGTGCTTGTAAGTTGAGCACTACCTGAGTTTCTTTTTAGGATTTTTAATAATAATAATTAATAATAATTTATTAAATTTCTAGACCGCCCCCTCTCCCCGGAGGGACTTGGGGCGGTGTACAGGAATAAATTTAAAAACATACAAACAATCATATACATAGCTAAAAATCAAATTAAACAACCCCTGTACGAATTTATAAAAATTAAAAACAGACCCTAAAACCAATCCTAAAAATTTAGAAATAGAACTGAGGTGGGATAGGTGGAATTAGGCCAAGCCGGCTAGCTGGAACAGGTGGGTTTTAAGTTTCTGACGGAAGGAGCGGAGATCCGGAGTCATTCTTATGTCGGGGGGAAGGTCATTCCAGAGGGTCGGGCCCATCACAGAGAAGGGCCTTCACCTAGGCGTCGCCCGCTGGCACAGCCTAGTGGACAGCACCCGGAGGAGTCCCTCTCTGTGTGAGCGAATCGGCCGAAGGGATGTATGGGGCAGGATACGATCCTGCTTTTTGTGCTTCAAAGCAGATTTCGTGTGTATATATTGATTGTTTTATATGTGCGCTGTTTCAGGCGCTGTCCAGAGTTCCTTTGTGTGAGATGGGTAGCTATACTAATTTGATAAACAGACAGACAGACAGACAGACAGACAGACACTCAGTCAGTCAGTCAAACAGGCAAACAGGCAAAGAGACAGACTGACTGACAGACAGACAGACAGATTGACAGACAGACAGACAAACAAACAAACAGGTAAACAGACAGGCAGGCAGGTAGGCAGGCAGGCAGACAAATATAAATATAAATGGGACCCAAAGTCGCAGAGGTGAAGGCAATGGGCTGGGGAAGCTGCCTGGTGTCTGTGAAAGCAGAATCACCCTTGGTGATTCAGAAGACAAAGGAAGGGCTTTGTCCTGGGGAGGGACCTTTCTCCTAATTTTAATCAGTTAGGAGCTGGCCTTGGCTATATAATCCAGATAACCAAAGATACTTCTCATACATTTTGCTCAGAATTGATAGCTTTCAAGAGCAAATTTCCTGGAATCCAGATAGAGCAGCTGGTTTCTGAAGTTTAGAAATCTCTACGCATGCTGGATGCAGAAGAGCCCAGCGCCCTTCGGCAGCTCAGCTTCTTTTTACTGCGATTCAAAATGAGTTTTTTTTTTTAAAGAGTAAACGTTAAAAAGTTTTAAATTAAAAAGAAGGGAAAGAAGGAAGGAAGGAAAAAAGAAGGAAGATGTAAGGGAAGGAGGAAGAAAGAAAAGAAAGAGGATGCAAGGAAGGGAAGGAAGAAGGGAGGGAGGAAGGAAGGAAAGAAAGAAAATGCAAGGAGCAGAGGGAGGGAGAGAGGAGAGAAAAAAGAAGGAAGATGTAAGGGAGGGATGGAGGAAGAAAAAGAAGAAGAAAGATGCAAAGAAGGGAAGGCGGGAGGGAAGAAGGAAGGGAAGAAGAAAAGAAGGAAGATGCAAGGAGCAGAGGGAGGGAGGGAGGAAGGAAAGAAAGAAATATAGATAGAAGGAAGAAAGGAAGGAAGGAAGATGCAAGGAGCCGAGGGAGAGAGGGAAGGAAGGAAGGAAGAAAGGAAGGAAGAAAAAGAAAGAAAGAAAGAAAGAAAGAAAGAAAGAAAGAAAGAAAGAAAAAGAAAGACGGAAGATGCAAGGAACAGAGGGAGGGCTGGCTGGCTAAGGAATTCTGGGAGTTGAAGTCCACAAGTCTTACAGTTGCTAAGTTTGGGGGGCCCTGACCTAATGGATGGTTGACTAGGTGAAATAATTTGCAAGATAAAATCCAAAGACTGCATTCACATAATATACTGAACCACATTAAAGACCCACTGTAACTGCAATTTATTTATTTAACTCCCAGCAGTTCACAGTTTAAAAAAAGATAAAGTCAAAAAGACATTATAAAACCATTCCAATAACAAGTATTTACACTAAGTGGAACCTGATCATGTACAGGGACAATTAAAAGTCAGTGATGAAAAGTTTGTTCATAAAGAAGGCCCTATTAAGGCCCTTTTACAAAAATGCCAATAAAACTAATAACTATTAATAACTAAGTCTTATTAGTTAATAATTTACATCTAATCCTAATCTAATATAAACTAAAACCCTTCAACTCCACATCAGGTCCCCTTTGAAAGCTTAGATGAGAAGGCTGTGTCTTAAAATCAAATCACCAAGAGACTATCACACAATAATTGCCAGAAATAATATATTTAAACGATTTTATAAGTTTTGGAGATTCCCATAGCAGGGAAGTGTTCTCTCAAACAGCCTGGAACTAAAGGGATGCAAAAACTTTAAAGGTAATTACGAGGGCTTTGCAATTTTTTTTTTTTAACCCCAGAAACAATTTTACAGTCAATATAGCGTAAGCACAAATATAATACAATATCGTCATGTTTTTTCCCCTGAAATAAATCTGGCCATTTGGCATTGTACTGCTTAACTGAAGTTTCCGGGCAAGACATAAAACAGGTTTGTGCGAGACACGTTCTCTATTGTCAAATCTAGATGATTCCAGTGTGGGCACCGGCTGATTAAAATAATTATCAAAGGGAAGCAGTTGGCATATGAGTCAAAGCTAATCCAAGGTGCTTATGCCCACAGTCTGAGACCAGAAGGAAACATTCCCAAATTGTTCATATCTGGTGTAGAGTTTCCTGCCTAAGCAGGGGGTTGGACTAGAAGACCTCCAAGGTGCCTACCAAATCTGTTGTTCTATTATCTTTCTTCTGGAAAAGAATTAATCCCCTTTGGAACAGAGGGGTCTGTGGAGTCCTTGATGCTCTCTGAGCTGGGTATTGTAGGAAGTTAAAACCCACCCTTCGCCTAGAAAAATGAAATATCCGAGGAAATATTGAAAAGGCATAATATTATATTTCCCTGGATCAGAAATGGGGAAACACGTTTTTAGGCAGGAAACAGACTCACTCTTAATAGCCTCCACTATTGTCAATGGGCCATTAGGAGCCCTGAGCTAGTCTACTCTACATAACAAAGATGGGATTAGCCGTCTACAGAAACTCACCACATGGCATCTGGGAACTCAACCAAGTTTGGGACTCAAAAAGACACACAACCTACAAAGTTAGCTAAGACTCCACCACCACCTCTGCCCCTGGGAGTATGACAACCAATCAGAATTCATTTCTTACACAGGAACAGGAAACAGAGAGGTGGCCGAACAGAGAGTATAAAAAACCCAGGAACTCTCAGCAAGCCCTTTTTCTCTCTCTTTTCTTCTTCACCCAACATCTGGAAGCATGTGATCCCCCTTTTCTGTTCAGGAACTCAAGCCATGTGATCCTGTCCACCATTAAACCATCTTTCCAAGCAGCCTCCATGTTTCCGGTCTCTTTTTCCCCACTTGGGAGCTGAACCCAGAACGGCATTTCTGCCAACAATTTGTTTGTTTGCAAATGTTGGAAGGAAAAATCCATCTGGTTCAATTCCAAGCCGGGAGAAAGACGCTGGAAATAAAATGGAAGCCGGAGGTTGATTGGAAAGAAAGATCCATTTATTGATTTAACACAGTGTTTCTCAAACTTGGCGACTTTAAGTCCTGTGGACTTCAACTCCCAGAATCCCCCAGCCAGCATAGCTGGCTGGGGAATTCTGGGAGTTGAAGTCCACAGGACTTAAAGTCGCCAAGTTTGAGAAACACTGATTTAACAGAACCACCAGGGTCTTAAAGTGGTTCTGGGGCAGCTGACCAAATAGTTGAATGAGTGGATGGCTCTTGATACGTTTCTGTGACTTTGAAGTTTGAACTGTTTTGGGGTTGGTGCCAGGAAGGCTGGGTTGAAATCAACTCACCTTCACTACCGGTTCGCAAATGTGAGCGCACGCGCCACCTCCACTCATCCACAGGACCTCCTGCGCATGCGCAAAGTGTCAAAAACGGGTATTTCCAATGATCCGCTGCAACGCGTGATTTATATTAGCTAGAATCGTCGGATTTCCTGCTTTCTGGCTAATCTAAATTGCATGACACAACGGATTCTCCCCCCTCCCCTCGCTGTTCTACTTACCTTTGCAGGCGCGCTCGGTAGCAGCCTCGGCTTACGACCACAATTGAGTTCAAAATTTCTATTGCTAAATGAGACATTTATTAGGTGAGTTTTGCCCCACTTTGCAACTTTCCTTGCTGCGTTATTAAGTGAATCACTGCAGTTATAAAGTTAGGGCCACGGTTGTTAAGGAAATCTGGCTTCCCCATTGACTTTGCTTGCCAAAAGGTGGCAAAAACCACATCACGTGATCCCAGGATACTGCAACCAGTTGCCAAGGATCTGAATCTTAGACATGTGGCCATGAGAAATGGTCGTAAGTCACTTTTTTTGAGTGCTGTTGTAACTTCGAATAGGAACTGTTGTACGTCAAGGACTATCAATGACAGAGAGATGGATAGATGGATGGATGGGTGAGATTACTGGCTAAATATACTTTTGTGTATTGGTTTCAGTTTTGTGGTTTCTATTTTCAATACTACCCAACCCTATGGATCTTTTCCTTTTCCATCTATTCCAATTCCAAATTCTTTATATTGTGTTCCATTTTCCAGTGATTAATTGGTGTATAAACACCTTACACCCAACACACAAAACACAATCGATACAATGAGAAGAACAACAACAACAACAACCGCAAGTACAATTACAAAACCAAGACATCCGCAATGGAATTTGTTCAGTCATACTTTTCTGCAGCTGAGAGAAGAGCATAGGAAACCACACTGCTCTGCGTAGCAAAAACACAAACCTTAGTCCGAGTGCAAATGTTACCCTTCCTATCGGTAGCATGATTGTCCACCAGTCCATTAAGTCCATTGAAACTTCAGCTTCAGTGGGTCTCCTTGGTGAGACTCCACCTTCCATTCCTTTAGGGCTGGCACAGGCCCTCTCATTCAGAAGTCACGAGTCCCTTTTTCAGCAGTCCGAATTGCAGTCTCAGTCGTGAACAGGACAATGAAAGGTCCTTCCCAAGTTGGAGTTTGTTTTCCATCTCTCCTGGCCTTTATCAGCAGCCACTGTCCTGCTTTTAACTGGTGCACTGCGAAGTCCAAGGGTGGTGTTTTTGCGCATGGATGCCTTTCTGTCTTAAGAGAGAAAAACACCTGGACAGTTCCTGTACATATGTTCTAAACATTTTGTCTTTTAATTCGATTTTGGGTAAACCTTCCCTCCTCATATTTGGTATTCCAAATAACATCTTAAATGGTGATATTCCCACTTCTTTCCTCTAGGTACAATATGTTCCAACAAAATTCTAACAGTAGTATTTGCATTTGCAGTTACACAAGGAAATGCTTCCCCCCCCCCCCATCGAGTCAAATGATCCACAATAATCAACAAATATTTCATCCTCCCCATCCTATTCTTCATCCACATCCATCAGTCAATATACTTGCTGTTCCCTCTCTCTTTCTACTTCCTTTTGTGGACAGTTTCTAGAAAAATGTCCATCCTTCCCACATCTAAAACACTGAGTTTTTCCACTTTGTCCTGCCCACATTCCTCTTTCCCTGCCTTGCCACCTTCCTCTCCATTATCCTCAATTTCCAAAGTCCCTTCTTTGTCTTTTCTGGTCTCCTGACCTCTTATCCATCATTAGTCCTACAACTGACAACATTTTCTTATCCTCTCTTCTATCTTGCCCATCTCTATTCACCAGTGACGTGCAGTGAGGTTTATGACTGGTGAGGCTGGTGACGTCATCAAACCGCGTGGTTGCTCCGATCGCACGGGCGCAGCCCAAACGGAGAAGTTTCTCTTCTCAGAAATGTCAGAAAGGGACAGACAGGCTGCCGCAACTCCACTGAGAAGACATTTCTGAGAAGAGAAACTTTTCCTTTCTCCTCCTCCCCCACCCCCTTCTAGCACTGATGATGTTACCTAGGCATTTTTTGCATCGGGCGAGCCCGGGATCCTTGTAAGGGGAATGGGACCACGTGTGCAGGCAGCTCCTCAGCAGCGCACAGCCTCAGATTAGCAGAGCCGTGATCCCCTTCCCCTGCACACGTGGTTCCATTCCCCTCCTTCCTAAGCCAACATGAAGGGGACCGCGGCTGCGCTGATCTGAGGCTGGCATTGAGGAGCCGCCTGCACATGTGGTCCCATTCCCCTTGCAAGGATCCCGGGCTCGCCCGATGCAAAAAATGGCGAGATCGGCACACTTGGGGCTGCTGCTGAGATGTCCAGGGAGGCTAAACCAAGCCGCAGGCCTCTCCCAGCCACTTTTACGGCTTCCCGGAGTAATTTTTTTTAATTTTCATGATGAGAGCGGTGAGGCTCTGCCTCTCCTGCCTCCCTTGACTGCACATCACTGCTATTCACATATACTTTCTGAGCTTCTGCCACAATTCCCATTCCACATTTCCCATCTTTTAGACTTTTTTTTTTCCTAAAAGGGCAACAACTTGTGATGCCCCAACGAAGCATTCAAAATGCACTCAAACATAAAGGCATTTAAGGAAGGGGGAAAATAGGGGTAAGAAAAACAGCTTCAAAAATAAAGCAAACAATCTAAATGAAGTACTTTGGGTCCATGCTCTGACATATATTTGGATCAAACTTTTGTGTCAGTTCTCTGCCTTTAGTAAAATGTGAGTTAGGTTCAGATTCCATTCAGACGGAAGCAAATTCTCCTTAAGTAGGTTAAAACATGTACAAATGCAAACAAAATCTTTCAAAATCATTTCTTTTTTAATATAGGTTTAGTTAACAACCAGCAAGGACAAGGAAAAAAAATTAGTAGCCTACACAGGAATCTCACTCCTTTTTTTCCCCACTCTGCATTCTCTCAACAAAATAATTTTCTCCATTTCTTTAAGTAAAAGGGAATCACAGTACATTCACACCAACTTTTTACTCTCAACATTTGCACTGCAATCAAACTGCTTGTCTAAACCAATTTCCCATGTAAAAATCCCATTTCATGCAATCCCAATCATTACAATTATTTCAGGTCTAGAAATGATTACACACAAACATATACACACACATATATACACCCCCCCCCCCTTTCCAGCCTGTGGAGACGAAATTCCTTGTTCAATCTGCAGCTCATTCTTCAAGTAGTGGGAAAATTCAGGAAGAGATTTTAATCCAAAATGTGATTTTGGGTCCTAATCACTGCCTGTTTCACACAGCTTTAAGCCCAAACTGAGAATTTTTTTTCTTTACTTAATTTGCCGGCCAGCCAAACATATCACACTCAATTCAATCCCATTCAATTCTTCACACTATTGGTAGTGAAAAGGTTCTTCACTACCTCTAGACTCTAGAAAGAGTGCAGAGAAGAGCAACAAAGATGATTAGGGGCCTGGAGTCTAAAACATATGAAGAACGGTTGCAGGAACTGGGTATGTTTAGCTTAAGAGAAAGAAGGACTAGGGGAGACATGATAGCATTATTCCAATATCTCAGAGGTTGCCACAAAGAAGAGGGAGTCAAACTATTCTCCAAAGCACCTGAGGGTAGAACAAGAAGCAATGGGTGGAAACTAATCAAGGAGAGAAGCAATTTAGAACTGAGGAGGAATTTCCTGACAGTGAGAACAATTAATCAGTGGAACAGCTTGCCTCCAGAAGTTGTGAATGCCCCAACACTGGAAGTCTTTAAGAAGATGTTGGATAGCTATTTGTCTGAAACGGTATAGGGTTTCCTGCCTAGGCAGGGGGTTGGACTAGAAGACCTCCAAGGTCCCTTCCAACTCTACTATTGTATTATTATTGTATTGTACCTTTTTTTTATTACCTGCTAAACCCTGGGTGGGGGAAAAACAATAAACCCTTTCTTCTTTATTCTTAGTTCTTTCACAATTTTCTGGCTCTTTTGAGAATGGTAAATTCTCAAGATCTTTATAACACTGCAGTATTTCTTTCCTTCTATTCCTAGGTTTTCCTACCAGACATAACAGCATAAGCTAACCATAATTTCTTTGGTCAGCCCCAACGTATGGAGGGGCTTCCAAACCTCTAAGTATTTTCCCTAAAGGACTAGTCAGGTCTATTTACAATTCAGCTGTGAAGTTCGCAGAAGACGACCTAATTAATTTACGAGCCTCGAGACAAAGTTCAAAAGAAATCCAATCCTAGTCGTGGCAACGCTTTAGAAGTGTAGGAAGTTATCACCTAGCCCTCTCCCAGAAAAATGAAATATCCTAGGAAATATTGATAAGGCAGAATATTATATTTTCCTGGATGTGAAAAAGGGAGAAACACATTTTAAACACTAAATTCCTACAGCTTCCTGCCCATCCCCACTTTTGTCAATGGGCCATTAAGAAGGCCAAACTAGTCCACTTTACATAATAAAGAGTTCTCCTCTTCAGCTGTGATGGGATTAAGGCAGGATAATAAGCCTTTACTCAACTGACCACATGGCATCTGAACTCAATCAAACCTGAATTCAAAACAGCCTAGAGGGTTGCCCTTGCACGGGCCCATGTGAGTCTGGCAACCAATCAGAATACATTTCTTACACAGGAACAGGAAACAGATAGGTGGGGCAGAACAGATTATAAAAATCCCTGCAAGCCCTTCTTCACCCCTGCTCTTCTTCCCTTCTCTTCTTCTCCACCAACATTGAAGCATGTGATCACCTTTGCTGTTCAGGGCTCAGGCCATGTGGTCCTGTCCACCATTAAAACCATCTTTCCAAGCAGCTTCCATGTCTCCAGTGTCTTTTTCCCCACTTGGAGCCGAACCCAGAAGGACATTTCTTCCAACAGAAGTTGACATCAGGATTCTTCCTAATTGTTTTAGTAACTTCTCAATTTTACTTGAAGTTACACCCATTGTTCTATCTCCTCGAGCACTTGATTGTTGTTACATATTTCTGCCCTGGTGTGTGTGTGTGTGTGTGTGTGAAACCCTCTATCTATCTTGAATCTCCCAGCAGGTGCTGGCTTCTCTTTAAAGATCAAGATTGTATAGAGACCTTCACACATGGTTTGCACCTGGCCAAGGCTTTCACACAAATTTGAAGTCCACTTTTCTTTTTAAAGGCAACTTTTCAATCTCTCCCAGTGGGCTAACACAGCCCTAATTTCCCCCCCCCCCTCTAGTTTCAAACAGTAGTTCCAAACTACTCAACCCTAGGTTCAACACAACAACTATAACTATTCCCCATTCTCTTGGGAGTTTCCCTGACTATGGTTTCCTGAGGTTCTCAATTTTACGGCCACTCCAAATCCATGCACCAATCCACTTCCCTTCAGGCTAGGCTTCTCCCTCAAGGGAGTAAGGAATCACAACCTTTCAGGTCCATACTTGCTCTGGACTCACTAATGTTCCCAGAACATAGTCCAGCACACACACGGTGCCGTTATTGAAAAACCTCCCACAATCGCTCTCCTGACCACCCAGGTGCAATTGCATGTTTCCCTCCTTGGGGGCAAAAGTTTCTTACCTGGGTCTGTGCACAGAGTTTCCTGGTCCTGGAGTCTCAGTTGTTGACTCCCTCTGTTTCCTTTTGATATTGCAGATCAGATCTGTCCATTTAGTTCTGTTACGGGGCCCGCAAATGGAAGTCCAGTCTCAGATGACTCTAAGCCAGTGTTTCTCAAACTTGGCGACTTTAAGTCCTGTGGACTTCAACTCCCAGAATTCCCCAGCCAGCTATGCTGGCTGGGGGATTCTGGGAGTTGAAGTCCACAGGACTTAAAGTCGCCAAGTTTGAGAAACACTGCTCTAAGCAGTTGAAATCACCCCCCCCCCCCGAATAACTGAGAAGTACTCCCAAATGAGGCCCTTAAGCCCCACGTTGGGCACCAAGATTGTGAGATATTAAAACCCAACTTTTAGGCTCACGATTCAAAAGACAAGTCTGGTTCACAATTCAAAAGTTTTTTATTGCAAAGAAATTGAAAAAAGCAGTTGCAAGCGCCTCCTCCCAGACTCTTCCCAATGGCTTGAGTACAAGGAGCGCAAGGACAGACTTCAAGTAATACGATTTATACCTTTCTAATCATTCCGCGTGACGCCTAAGAAGAACCCCTCCCCATTTCCAAAATCATTCTGCGAGGTTAATTCGCATTTCAAGAGGACAGCATCACTTTTCCTGCAGACCCCTTTATCTGATCTGCGCCACTTGGTTATTTCATTCTAGGCCAGCGGATGTTATCATCTCACCAATTGGTGTCCTTGTCTGAATTTAAATATTAAAGGAATTTTAGCAAGTCATCCTCTATTTACTTTACTGCTTTGTGCTTAATTTACAATCAGGAAAAACAGCGCCAAGATAACACCTTCGTGTTACATTTTACCCTTTATATGAAAGAGCAACTTATTATTTATTTATTTCCTTCAGATGGGTGGATGGATGGATGATAGATTGATAGATTTATAAATGATAGATTGATAGATGATAAATGATAGATGGATGGATAGATGGATGGATTGATAGATGATTGATAGATGATAGATAAATAGATAGATCGACGATAGATAGATAGATTGATTGATAGAGGATAGCAAGCTAGCTAGCTAGCTAGCTAGCTAGCTAGATAGATAGATAGATAGATAGATAGATTGATAGAGGATAGATAGATAGATGGATGGATAGATAGAGGATAGATAGACTGATTGATTGATTGAGGATAGATAGATAGATAGATAGATAGATGATAGATAGATAGATGATAGATAGATTGATTGATAGAGGATAGATAGATGATAGATAGATGATAGATTGATAGAGGATAGATAAAAGATAGATTGATTGATAGAGGATAGATAGACTGATTGATTGATTGAGGATAGATGATAGATAGATAGATAGATAGATAGATAGACGATAGATAGATAGATAGATAGATAGATAGATAGATAGATAGATGGATGATAGATTGATATAGATAATAGATAGATAGATGATAGATTGATTGAGGATAGATAGATAGATAGATAGATAGATAGATAGACTGATTGATAGAGGATAGATAGACTGATTGATTGAGGATAGATGATAGATAGATAGATACATAGATGATAGATAGATAGATAGATAGATAGATAGATAGATGATAGATAGATAGAGGATAGATAATAGATAGATAGATTGATAGATAGATAGATAGACTGATTGATGATAGATAGATAGATAGATAGATAGATAGATAGATAGATAGATAGATAGATAGATAGATAGATAAATAGACAGACAGACAGACAAATAGACAGACAGACAGATGATGTAGATAGAGGATGGATGGATGGATGGGTAAGACAGATGATAGATGATTGCTAGATAGATGATAGGTAGATGGAGAGAGAGGGAAAGAGATGGTCCAGTTTGGCAGGTGGTCTGGGTGACAAAGCTGCCATGGGGATCCTGCCTTCTCACACTGGGAAGCTGCAATCTGGTTGATCATGGGAAATCTCTGACCCACTGGAAAATATAGTGCGAAGGCTTTGATCCGATCTGGCAGATCCTCAGTGTAACTGAGTCCAAAATGCATCCGTTTCTCCCTCCCTCAATTCAGCATCCTGCTGCGACCCCAGATCCATCCCTACCCATCTGTGGGGAGTTCTAAACCTGCCTGGTGCGAACCCTTGCCCACGCAGCTCCATCCCGGAGTGGCACTCTAAGCTTCTCTTCTCCACCCCCAACCCCCCCACCTCCCTGCACCAAACCCATCACCATCTTCACATCAACCAGCGCTGCCCGTATCCGAACAGGGTGTTCCAAGCACAGCATCTGCTAAGATCTTACATAATCCGGCAGGCTCCCTGCACTGGCTAGAGTAAGAAAAAGGCATTCACATTCTTGGCACGCCCGGAGGGACCTGGGAAAGGAAGAAAAAGACGAAGGGGAAGAAAAACCTCCCGCTGCTTTTATGAATGGGCCATTTCCCAGAATTGGGTTCAGGACAACTGGTCTCGCTCAGTGCAGTATAAAGCTGAATCACCCCAAGTGGCCCCAACCGGTTGGCAGGGCGAGATCCGAGATGAGTGACCTCCAAAGTATGCCTTTGTTAGATTGGCTAATAGTCTAGGCTGGGGGTTGATGTTTCGTTCTCGGAAGCCAAATGCCAGGACAGCATTTCTTTTTATTTTTTTTTAAGACCCAAAAATAACCTCCACGCACCTCCCCGCTTAGAAAACAAGCAACCTTCGACGCGTTTTCACAAGGGGGATGAATCCAATCTGATTAACCTCGCTGGTAACAGCAGAAGCAGGAGGCAACCAGGGATCCCAAGAAAAAAAAGTGATTTTGGAGCACAGACAATTTATTTGGGAGACCAATAGTTGAGCCTGTCATCTGCACGCCTCCATAACTGTCTGGTTTGGCTCTGCAACCCAACAAGAGAGACACAGACTCCAGAGGAGAATTAGAACTGCAGAAAAAATAATTACTGCCAACCTGCCTTCCATTGAGGACCTATAGACTGCACGAGTCAAAAAGAGGACTGTGAAAATATCTACAGACCTCTCGGATCCTGGACATAAATTGTTTCAATTTCTACCCTCAGAATGACGGGCACTGCATCCCAGAACAACAAGACACCAGGATAGCTTTTTCCTGAATGCCATCACTCTGCTAAACAACTAATTCCCACAATAGTCAAATTATTTACTAAGACTGTGTTACTATTATTCTTCTCTTCCTTCCTAGTATCTGTCGCTCCCCACTTATGACTATAACCATGTTGCTTGTATCTTTTAGTTTACATTGTTTTATTTGTTTACTAGTATGATTTGATAGCTTATTAGTAACCTGTGGCTATCAGTAAGTGTTGTATCTTTTGATTCTTGATGAATGTATTTTATTCTCCTTACGTACACTGAGAGCCTATGCACCAAAGACAAATTCCTTGTGTGTCCAATCACGCTTGGCCAATAAAGAATTCTATTCTTTGCAAGATGAGCAAAATAGGTGAAGGATTCTCTTCTTCATAGTCATTTTCCCCAGCCATCTCTTCCGTGGTACCTTTATTCTGGCTGGCTGCATGTTTTAACCAGCCCTGCGGAGAAAGCTCCTTTTATTTATTTTATATCCTGCCTTTATTGTCTTCATAAACAACTCAAGGCGCCAAGCATTTCTAACATACCTTCCTTCTCCTATTTTCCCCACAATAACAAACCTTGTGAGGTGAAATTGGGTTGAGAGAGTGATTGGCACAAACTCACCCAGCTGGTTTTCAGGCCTAAGGTGAGACTAGAACTCACAGTGTCCTAGTGAAGGACCGAAAGTCACCCAGCCGGCTTTCGTGCCTAAGGAGGGACTAGAACTCTCAGTCTCCTGGTGATGGGCCCAAAGTCACCCAGCTGGCTTTCATGCCTGAGGTAGGACTAGAAGTCACAATCTCCTGGTGATTAGCCCAAAATTGAGCCCAAAATGCCTGTTGCTAAGTGAAACATTTGTTAAATGAGTTCTACCCCATTTTGCAACCTTTCTTGCCTTGGTGGTTACATGAATCACTGCCGTTGTTAAGTTAGTAAGACGGTTGTTAAGTGAATCTGGCTTCCCCCTTGAGTTTGCTTGTCAGAAGGTCGCAAAAGGGGATCACATGACCGCAGGACACAGCAACCGTCCTACATATGAGTCAACTTGCCAAGCATCTGAATTTTGATCGCCTGAACATGCAAAGGTCGTAAGTGTGAAAAAACGGTGATAAGTCCCTTTTTTCAGTGCCGTTGTAACTTTAGACAGCCCATTTTCTCGCTCATTTCTGCCCTCCCCAGCCCCCAGGAGCACTCCGGAAGCCTCCTACAGGCTCTGCACGGCCGTTTTGGTGAAGGGGGCGGGGTTTCGGGAGGCAAAAAATGCTGTGTTCGTTGTATAAGACACACTCAGATTTTCAGCCTCTTTTTTGAGGGGAAAAAGGTGCGTCTTCTACTCCAAAAAATAAGGTAAGTCTGATTTTATGAGTCTAAGCATGGGTACATATGGTAAGACAAAATGCGATGGAATTATTATTATTATTATTATTATTTTAAAACAAAGTTTTTTATTGGTTTTTTAATGTTTTACATAGGGAAAAGGTAAGGGAAAGGTTACAAATTTTGGCGGCTGCGAAATGCGGTAGGTGCACCCCCCCCTCCAAACTCATAATATACATTTGCATAAAATTCAAATATTACATAATAGCATATAGTCAGTGTGGTAAATTCAATTGGTAATTTCGGTCAGTTTATATCACGTGGATTTTCTTGCTTATTTGTGTGATCTGAGCTTTCTTGATGTCGCCCCATCTCCCCCAGCTGGCAGTGCTCCGGCCCCTCCCGTGTCTTGTACCTCTACTGAAGTGTCTTCTGGTTTTTCTAGGAATAGTTTGTTTTTTTCCATAAAGGCCTGCGCCTCTATGGGTGTATTAATTCTAACTCTTGTCTCCTCCCAGAATATTAGCATACCTTCAGGCAGTAACCATCGAAACCACACACCCTTCTGGTATAATTTATTCGCCAATTGCGAATAAGATTTTCTTTTCTCCCTCATTTTCTTGGGGATCTGTTTCAGAATGGTTATCTCCTTATCTTTATATGTCAGGGCTTGCCCCCTTTGTGCATTCAGGATTTCATCTCTTGTGCTTTTCCTAAGAAATTTAATGTGTACCTCCCTGGGGACATTGTGTGCGATGGAATTATTTGTGGTTTTCAGTGTTGGGTGCAAACAAAAAAATCCCTTACCTTTCCATCAACCATGATCTATGGTTTTGAGTAAGGTTCTACATTTAGGCAACAAAAATGGAATGCACAGGTACAGTATAGGTGGTACCTTGCTCGTTAGTAGTAACTGTGAGAGGGATCTTGGAGTCCTAGTGGACAACCATTTAAATAGGAGCCAGCCGTGTGCAGCAGCTGCCAAAAAAGCCAACACAGTCCTAGGCTGCATCAACAGAGGGATAGAATCAAGATCACGTGAAGTGTTAATACCACTTTATAATGCCTTGGTAAGGCCACACTTGGAATACTGCATTCAGTTCTGGTCGCCACGATGTAAAAAAGATGTGGAGACTCTAGAAAGAGTGCAGAGAAGAGCAACAAAGAGGATTAGGGGACTGGAGACTAAAACATATGAAGAATGGTTGCAGGAACTGGGGATGTCTAGTTTAATAGAAAGAAGGACTAGGGGAGACATGATAGCAGTCTTCCAATATCTCAGGGGTTGCCACAAAGAAGAGGGAGTCAAACTATTCTCCAAGGCACCTGAAGGTAGAACAAGAAGCAATGGGTGGAAACTAATCAAGGAGAGAAGCAACTTAGAACTGAGGAGAAACTTCCTGACAGTTAGAACAATTAATCAGTGGAACAGAAGTTGCCTCCAGAAGTTGTGAATGCCCCAACACTGGAAGTCTTTAAGAAGATGTTGGATAGCCATTTGCCTGAAACGGTATAGGGTTTCCTGCCTAGGCAGGGGGTTGGACTAGAAGGCCTCCAAGGTCCCTTCCAACTCTACTATTGTATTGTATTGTATTGTATTGATATTGCATGGATGTAATCAGAGGTGGTATTCAGCGGCTTTGGATCAGTTGGCCCGAACCCATAGAGGAAATCACGGGTAGTTCCGCCCAGCCGCCCCAGCTCTATAGCATCCCATTTAGGCACCCTTTTTTTTTAGCCAAAGCGCATGTGTGGAAGGCTGACTGCATGTGTGAAAGGGGCGCGTGTGCTCACATTTGTGAACCGGTAGGGAAGGCAAGTGACTACCACCCCTGATGGCTCATGCACAAAGGTGGGGGCAGCTAGGTTTCTGCCTCTCTTAAGTTTGTACTTCTCTGTTTAGGGGAAATATTCCGCCACTTTAATATTTCCCGAAATATTTCATTCCTCTAGGAGAGGGGTGGGTTTTAACTTCCAACAGTTCCTATGGCCCATCTCCTCCCACTTATGAACGCAGGACTGTAACTTTGTTGCTTGTAGCCTTATGATTTATATTGATATTGATTGTTTCCTGATTGCTTATTTGTACCCCCATTAGTCACAGAGGTGAGTTCCTACCAATTCGGCCACTTCGGCCAAGTAGGTAGTAACTTGGCGTGCCACGCCCCCGAACCGGTTCTCTTGTTTTTGGCTTCTTGTTCTCTTGTTTTTGGCTTCTGTGCATGCACAGAAGCATTTTTTAGTACTGCGCTTGCACTCATAGCATCCCTGAGCAAACTGGCAGTAGCAACAACTGGAACCCTCCCCTGCTTATGGCTATCATTAAGTGTTATGCCTTGTGATTCTTGATGAATGTATCTTGTCTTTTATGTACTCTGAGAGCATCTGCACCAAAGACAAATTCCTTATGCGTCCAATCACACTTGGCCAATAAAGAATTCTATTCTATCCTATCCTATCCTATCCTATCCTATCCTATCCTATCCTTATTCTTATTCTATTCTTATTCTATTCTATTCTAATTCTGATGGGTTCATATGGTAAGACAAAATGCGATGGAATTATTTGTGGTTTTCAGTGTAGTGCAAAACCTTTTCCTCCCATCAACTGTGATTTATGGTTTTGATACTGCAGGGACATAATCCTTTATGCAGCGTCCTTCATTGAGCAAGGTACTTAAATACTTTTACACCAATTTTGTTCTCAATCCTCCCTCAAAAAAAAAAACCTTTAGCTTTGTCGACATGACACATTGGATGCAATGAAACAGTCCCTCCTGCTTCCTTAAGTGTATGATTCAGCGTTTCCTTCAAAGACAGGGACTCAAATGAATGGTGTAAGCCCCCGTTCAGATAACAATGCGTCATGCAAAGAGTCAAAATATAGAGAGACAGACAAACAAGCGCTCAGCGGTCGGATTTCCAAATACTCTTCGGTCAATAAATGCTCGGCAGCTGTGTTTTTTTAAAATGAAATTTATTTTCCGTCGCGCTTCCCATTGCTTTTGCCTACCCATTGATTGTCCTGCATTCTGTCAAGCCAAAAAGCAGGCTCACTGACCAGATTAAACGTGTTGCGGGAATGCAAAACCTGAACATTACTAGCAGGAGTGGAGGTAGGCAGCTAATCTTTATAAATCCATGTGGTAAGGGGCTTCATTAAGTAAAAAGTGCCTGGAATCTATGCAGGAGTGGGATTGAAAAATGTTAGCAACTGGTTCTCTGTGCAGTTGCTGTGTGGGCAGGCCATGGGGGCGTGGCCTACTCAACTTCCTGCACCATGGCGGTGGGGGGGGGGATGTTTTCACCCTCCCCAGGATCCAGAGGCTTTTGTTGAGCCTCCGTGAGGGCAGAAAAGGCCTCCCCTGGGCTCCCTCTGGAAACCAGAAACAGGCCCGTTTCCAGGCTTCCAGAACTTCCGGGAGGCCTATTTTCCGCCCTCCCAAAGCCCCCACGCGGGCCTTGCACTTGCCTGGCATAATGAATGGGTTGCATGTAGACTCCTGGGAGGGGCGTGGCAAGGTGGGCATGGCCAGCCAGTCCTTCCATCTACTGCAGGGGTGTCCAAACTTGGCAACTTTAAGACTTGTGGACTTCAACTCCCAGAATTCCCCAGCCAGCTTAAAGTTGCCAAGTTTGGACACCCCTGATCTACTGGTTCGACCAACCAGATGCAAAATTAGCATCCAGTTTCCCCGAACCGGTCCGAACCGGCTGAATCTCACCTTTGGATCTAAATCTGCAATGAAGGATATCTGCAACACATAGGACAAGAAAGAATGGATGGAATGTAATCAAGGAAAGAAGCAATCTGGAATTGAGGAGAAACTTCCTAACAGTGAGGATGATTAACCAGTGGAACAGACGTTGCCTTCAGAAATTGTGGGAGCTTCATCACTGGAGGTTTTTAAGAGGAGATTGGAAAGCCACTTGTCTGAAATGATGCAGGGTCTCCTGCTTGAGCATGAGGGGTTGGACTAGAAGACCTCCAAGGCCCCTTCCAGTTCCATTGTGATTCTGATTCTGAATGTGTCCAAAAAAGTCATGATGATGATGGGGCAATTGGATACATTGTTGCAGTCATCCCTTTGATGTTTTCAACAACATCTTCTATCCAATCCAGCATTAATTAAATGCATTTACATGTTGGCACTAAGCCTTCTGCCACATTTTTATAAACCACCAAAGGGTGGAATAACACTTCACTCTTCACCCAAACCACACAACGTCTTAAATCGTGAATCAGAGCCGGTTTGGTTTAGTAATGAAGGCGCCAAGCTAGGGGAAAAAATGAGATGGTGAATTCTAGTCCCTTCTAGGCATGAAAAATCAGCTGGGTGATCGATCACCAGGAGACTGGGAGTTCTAGCCATGCCTTAGGGATGAAATCCAACTGGGTGACTTTGGGCCAATCACCAGGAGAATGGGAGTTCTAGCCATGCCTTAGGCATGAAAACCAACTGGGTGACTTTGGGCCAATCACCAGGAGAATGGGAGTTCTAGCCATGCCTTAGGCATGAAAACCAACTGGGTGACTTTGGGCCAATCACCAGGAGACTGGGAGTTCTAGCTATGCCTTAGGGATGAAATCCAACTGGGTGACTTTGGGCCAATCACCAGGAGAATGGGAGTTCTAGTCCCGCCTTAGGCATGAAATCCAACTGGGTGACTTTGGGCCAATCACCAGGAGAATGGGAGTTCTAGTTCCGCCTTAGGCATGAAAACCAACTGGGTGACTTTGGGCCAATCACCAGGAGATCGGGAGTTCTAGTCCTGCCTTAGGCATGAAAACCAACTGGGTGACTTTGGGCCAATCACGAGGAGATCGGGATTTCTAGTCCTGCTTTAGGGATGAAAGCCAGCTGGATGACTTTGGGCCAATCACCAGGAGACTGGGAGTTCTAGTCCTGCCTTAGGCATGAAAACCAACTGGGTGACTTTGGGCCAATCACCAGGAGATTGGGAGTTCTAGCCATACCTTAGGGATGAAGGCTGTCTGGGTGACTTTGGGCCAATCACCAGGCACAGTTTGCTGTAAAAACAGACGTGCTTTCCAGTTTTCAATAAAACCATTGTAAAACAGGATCCTGGAAATGACTGTAAATGTGGTCGGGTTTTTGACTTGGCTTGTCAGAAGGTCACAAATAGGGATCCCATGGCCCCCCAGGACACTGCAAATAGGAACCAAATTTTGATCCTGGGACCATGTGGATCCTGCAACGGTTACAAGCGTGGAAAACAGCCTTTTCCCCCAGCACCGTCGTAACTTCAGTCGCTAAATGAACGGTTGCAACTGGAGGACTACCTCCCTGCAACTCAAGGGAGACCTCGCCCGTTTCCCTGCCCGAGATGCTGCTTCTTTTTACCTTCAGGTCTCTTCTGAAGGGGCTGGGCAGGGATCCCATGCGAGGGAATTGGTCACAGCCTTTGGAGCCAAGCATGCTGAAATCACATGTGTCTCGTTCTGTAAGAGGCCACTGCTGAGCACCAAAGAGGAGATGCCGGCCGTGATAAAGACCAAACCGAGAACAAAGAGGATGCTTGTACAGCCAGATGGGAAAGGAGCGGAGGTGGCAGGAATGGCCGTGCTGGATGGAGAGGTGGAGGCGAATTCCTGATGCCGTGGGAAGTTCCTTCGCCTGAAGAATGGAGGAGACCGGGTGCTCGGAGGGGTAAACAGAAGGAAACAGCAAGAGAGGAAACCCAAAGGTGCTTTTCCAAGAGGCAGCTGGGCTTTTTCTGTTGTTCCTTGAAGACGTTTCGCTTCTCACCCAACAACCTTCTTCGGTTCCCAGCTGAACGGAAGAAGCTTTTGGATGAGAAGTGAAATGTCTTCAAGGGAAAACAAAGAAAGCTTCTTGAAAAAGCACCTTTGGGACAATCATGAACTGGATGACCAAGAATCTCTATAGACCACAGTCAATCTATCATCTATCTCTCTTTCTCCCTCTCTGTCTATCCTCTCTCTCTCTCTCTTACTCCTCTCTGTCTATCATCAATCCATTCATCTCTCTCTCTCATCAATTTATCATTTATCTATCATTATCTATCCTATCTCTCTTTCTCCTTTCTCTATCATCTGTCTGTCTATCATATCTCTCTCTTTTTCTCCCTTTGTCTGTCTGTCTGTCTCTGTCTTATATCTATCTGTCTGTCTGTCTATCTATCTATCTATCTATCTATCTTTCTTTCTTTCTTTCTTTCTTTCTTTCTTTCTTCTTTCTTTCTTTCTTTCTTTCTTTCTATCTTTCTATCTTTCTTCCTCCTTCTCTCTCTCTCTCATCAATTTATCATTTATCTATCATTATCTATAATCGCTCTCTCTTTCTCCATTCTCTATCATCTGTCTGTCTGTGTCTGTGTCTGTCTGTCTGAATATCCATCCATCCATCTACCCACTCATCCGTCCATCCGTCCGTCTATCCGTCTGTCCATCTGTCTGTCTCATCTATCTCCCTCTCTCTATCATTTATCAGTCTGTCTGTCTATCTGTTTATCATCCATCTCTCATCTATCTATCTATCTATCTATCTATCTATCTATCTATCTATCTATCTATCTATCTATCTATCTATCTATCTATCTATCTATCTATCATCTGGCTTTCATGGCTCAGGCGGGACCTGAACTCACGACCTCCCACTTTCTAGGCTGGTGCCTTACCCATTTCCTCCTTTGTCTCCTTCCTTTCCCTCTGCTGACACCCATGAGTCATGGCCAAGATCCAAAATAGAATTATTCCACTTGATGCCCTCAAATGGTTACGAAATAACCCCCGAAGACTTCGTCAGAGCCCAGGAAGGCACTCCTACTCTCTTTCATTAGTAGAGTTTGCCCAGAAGGCAATGAAGAGCATCAACACGCATGTCCCTACGTCATTGGACAAATCCGAATTACATAATTCACGAAAACTCCATGACAGCTCTGTGTCCTGCATGACCTCACAGTGGCCCTTCTCTCGTGTTCTTTCCTTTGGGGATTTAGATGTCATTAAGAGCCTCGGGGGTGCAGTGGTTAGAGTGCAGTACTGCAGGCTACTTCCACTGACTGCTGACTGACTGCAATTTGGCAGTTCGAATCTCCCCAGGCTGAAGGTTGACTCAGCCTCCCATCCTTCTGAGGTGGGTAAAAGGAGGACCCAGATTGTTGGGGGCAAATAGGCTGACTCTGTAAACCGCTTAGAGTCGGCTGTAAAGCACTGTGAAGTGGCATACAAGTCTTAAGTGCTTTTGCTATTGTGTTCATGGAGAAATTTGGTCTCTGTGGCCACCAGGAGTTGACAATGACTCAATGGCACATAATCAATCAATGTCATTGTGTTATACAGAGGGTCCTTGACTTACAGCCACAACTGAGCCCAACATTTCCTTTGCTAAGCAAGACAGTTCTAACGTGAGTTTCCCCCCTCATTTTACGACCTTTCTGGCCACCGTTGCTAAACGAACCACTACAGTCGTTAAGTCAGCAATACGATTGTTAAGTGGACCTGGCTTCCCCATTGACTTTGCTTGTCAGAAGGTCGCAAAAGGGGATCTCGCCACAGGGCACCTGGGAAGAAGCAATGTTCAACCAAACTTGGACTCACAGCCTAGAGAGTTGCCCCTGCACCGCCCCACGGGAGTCTGACTACCAATCAGAATACAAGCTCATGTTCAAAGCCCAGAGAGGGCATAAAACCAGGGACTTTCAGCATCTCTGTCTTTTCTCTTCTTCTTCACCCAACATCTGGAACCATGGGATCCCCCTTTTTGCCCAGGACCTCAAACCATGCGGTCCTGTGCACCATTAAAACCATCTTTCCAAGCAGCCTCTGTCTTTCCAGTGTCTTTTTCCCCACTGGGAGCTGAACCCAGATGTCACATTTCTTCCAACACAACAACAACATAATCTATATGTCGCCCTGACCTTTTTTTCTAACTATGTCTGCACTTTCATCCAGAATTTTTTGGGGAAATCCTGATCCTGCTTGTCGTCGTATGTCGAGGACTACCTGTAGATCTGGGAGGCCCCTGTGTCTCAGTCCTGTGAGTTATTCACGGGCGAGAGCTAAGCCGTACTTCCTGCGAAACATAGCTACAGGCGATAGCAGGAGGGGGAGGAGGTGGGCTGTTTCCCCCCTCTCCCTATTCACATGCCCACATAATTGGAGTAACTAACCCGCCACGTGGAAGCCACCAGCATCTAATAAAATAACGAGGATAAAATTAGACTCGGTCCCATCTGCTTGTGGCATGAAAGTTGGCTTTTGTTCGTTTACAACCGCTTTGGTGCACCGCTCACAAGGCTTCTGAAATAGGGCTGTTTCTGCTGGATTTCTTCCCAGCTGCTAATATTATATTTTATTGTCTTTATTTATTTTATTGTGTCAAGCATGAATTAGATAACAGATATACAGTAAGTATAGACATGATTATGAACACATGAAATGGACATGAATACAAGGGAATATTAAGACAGGGACGGTAGGCACTTTGGTGCGCTTATGCATGCCCCTTACAAACCTCTTAGGAATGGGGTGAGGCCAGGGGTGGGTTCCTGCCAGTTCTAACCTCTTCTATAGAAGAGGTTCCACAAATCTACCGTGCCGTTTAGAACCGGTTCCAGCTCTCTCCGCCCGCCCGTCCGCACCACGCTTCCCCCGCCCGTCCCTCAATGATTGGCTGACTCACCAATCTCCCCGCCCACCTCTAAGAGTCCTATCTAAACCTTAAAGTCTTAAAGCTGTCAAGTTTGAACACCCCTGGGGTTTTTTTACCTAAAGGGTTAGGAGTGCAAGGGTCTTGTAACTTGACAGCTTTAAGACTTGCACACTTCAATGCCAGAGTTCCTGAGCCAACATGACTGGAGGAGGAATTCTGGGAGTTGAAGTCCACAAGTCTTAAAGCTGTCAAGTTTGAACACTCCTGGGGGTTGTTTTTCTAAAGGGTTAGGGGTGCAAAGGTCTTGTAACTTGACAGCTTTAAGACTTGCATGCTTCAAATGCCAGAGTTTCTGAGCCAACATTTTGGTTGCTAAGCAAGAGCGTTGTTAAGTGAGTTTCACCACATTTTACAAGTTGGCCGTGCCCACCCAGTCACATGACTGCCAAGCTACTCCCACTCGGTCACATGGCTGGCAAGCCACTCCCACCCAGTCACATGGCCGGCAAGCCACTCCCACAAAGCAGGCCACATCTATAGAAGAGGTTCTAAAAAATTTTTGAAACCCACCACTGGTCTAAGGTTAAAGTTTTGGGGGTTTGGGGAAGAAACCACAGTGTCAGGTAGAGCATTCCAGGCGTTGACCACTCTGTTGCTGAAGTCGTACTTTCTGCAATCAAGTTTGGAACGGTTTACCATAAGTTGGTATCTATTGTGAGTTTGTGTATTGTTGCGGTTGAAGATGAAGTAGTCATTGACAGGTAGGACATTGTAGCAGATAATTTTATGTACTACGCTTAGGTCGGATCGAAGACGGCAAAGTTCTAAGTTGTCTAAGCCCAAAATTTCAAGTCTAGTGGCTTAAGGTATTCTGTTGCGAGCAGAGGAGTGGAGGACTCTTCTCGTGAAATACTTCTGGACTCGCTCAATTGTGTTGATGCCCAATATGCAGTGCGGATTCCAGACAGACAAGCTGTATTCGAGAATTGGTCTAGCAAAGGTTTTGTATGCCCTAGTTTGCAGTACAATATTACCAGAGAAGAAGCTTCGCAAAATTAGGTTGACAGCTCTTAACGCCTTTTTGGCAATGCTGTTACAGTGAGCTCTGGGGCTTAGATCATTTGAGATGAGTACTTTATTTTGTCATACAATTAAAGACCAGCTTCGAATAAAAGAAGAAAAAGAATGAAAGGCAATGTGAAGAAAACGATGGGAAAAAAGGAATCTAAGAGGAAGAAAATTAGCTAAACAAACACACATTTCTGGCCTTCTTTTGTATCAGAAGTTAACAAATTCATTAGCCAAACTCGCTGCTTATTAAAATATCCCTTCCACCCCACATTTAATTCTTTTTCAATCATCAAATCAATCGTCGCTTCGCTTTTCTCTGTTTTCAGCAAAAAGTCCATAAAGAATTTCTCTAAAAGGGTCATTTGAAAAAGGACATTGTTCCAATATCCAATGGGCTGTCACAAAGAGAAGGGGGTCAACCTAGGTATTTTCCAAAGCACCAGAAGGCAGGATAAAGAAGCAATGGGTGGAAACTAATCAAGGAGAGAAGCAACTTAGAACTAAGGAGAAATTTCCTGACAGTTAGAACAATTAATCAGTGGAACAGAAATTGCCTCCAGAAGTTGTGAATGCCCCAACACTGGAAGTTTATAAGAAGATGTTGGATAACTATTTGTCTGAAGTGGTGTAGGGTTTCCTGCCTAAGCAAGGGGTTGGACTAGAAGACCTCCAAGGGTCTTCTTCCAACTCTGTTATTCTATGGTGAGATCTCACCCTTTGCGTTTGGTTGATTAACTAAGCTATCCATGGGTACGCAACTGAGGGTGTGCCAGAGATACCGTCACACATTTCAAAAGTTGTTTGTTGTTCTTCAGTCACTAAGTCGTGACCGACTCTTCGCGACCCCATGGACTATATCAAACCAGAGGCTCCGCTGTCCTCCATTGTCTCACGGAGTTTGGCCAAATTCCTTTTCATTGTCTCAAGGGCACCATCTCATCCTCTGCCGTCCGTTTCTCCTTTCTCCTTCCATCTTTCCCAACCTCTTCTTCTCCATGAGTTACAATACAATACAATACAATACAATACAATACAATACAATAGTAGAGTTGGAAGGGACCTTGGAGGCCTTCTAGTCCAACCCCCTGCCTAGGCAGGAAACCCTATACCGTTTCAGGCAAATGGCTATCCAACATCTTCTTAAAGACTTCCAGTGTTGGGGCATTCAGAACTTCTGGAGGCAACTTCTGTTCCACTGATTAATTGCTCTAACTGTCAGGAAATTTCTCCTCAGTTCTAAGTTGCTTCTCTCCTTGATTAGTTTCCACCCATTGCTTCTTGTTCTACCCTCAGGTGCCTTGGAAAATAGTTGGACTCCCTCTTCTTTGTGGCAACCCCTGAGATATTGGAAGACTGCTATCATGTCTCCCCTAGTCCTTCTTTCTCTTAAGCTAAACATACCCAGTTCCTGCAACCGTTCTTCATATGTTTTAGTCTCCAGTCCCCTAATCATCTTTGTTGCTCTTCTCTGCACTCTTTCTAGAGTCTCCACATCTTTTTTACATCGTGGCGACCAGAACTGAATGTTCTCCTCTCTTCTCATTGAGTGGTGAGAGGATTTGCGTTTCAGCTCCAGTATCTGTCCCTTGCTAAAGGATTGATTTCCTTTAGGATTTTTTCCAATTTGACCTCTTGGCAGTCCAAGGGACTCTCAAGAATCTTTCAAAAGATATAAAAACATCTTTTGATTTAACAATCCTTTGAATCAAGTGCTTTGTAGTTTGTACTTTCTTGTTGAACTAGGCAACAGATCAGGTTGTAAGCAGCCCAGAATTGCTTTGCGGCGAGATGGGGCACAAATAAATTTAATAAATAGTTAAACTAAATAAATGTAGCATTGAGTTTGTGGGATAATGTTGCATTGTTCTTTCTGGTTTCTTAACAGGAAGTGGTATTTATCCTTTCCACTGGCAGTGAAGTGTGAAGGAATTAGCCATGTCTAATGAGATTCTCAGTCACGGTTGTCTCCAAAGATGCTTTTTCAAAAGGCAGCTGGACTTCCTTGGTTTTTCCTCGAAGATGTTTCGCTTCTCCTCCAAGAAGCTTCTTCAGTTTCTGCTGCTCCCCTCTGGGAGGAGGTTTTGAAGTATTTATAGCAGGACTACTAGCTTTGTTCCTTATGCCATTGGTCTTGTAAATTCACAGGATTCTTTTTCACCGCCATGTACAGTATATGTATACATATTAACTAGACTGTGATGTTTCTCTGTGTCACATATGTGTGTGGATATGCATAATGGTTATCTTCTGAGAACTGAATGCAATGAAATTTCATTTTAAAGTGCTGATTAGTGTACATTTAAAGTGACAATAAAGTTTTGTTCTATTCTATTCTTCAATAATACAATACAACACAACACAACACAACACAATACAATGGCAAAGTTGGAAGGGACCTTGGAGGTCTTCTAGTCCAACCCCCTGCCTAAGCAGGAAACCCTATACCATTTCAGACAAATGGCTATCCAACATCTTCTTAAAGACTTCCAGTGTTGGGGCATTCACAACTTCTGGAGGCAAGCTGTTCCACTGATTAATTGTTCTCACTGTCAGGAAGTTTCTCCTCAGTTCTAAGTTGCTTCTCTCCTTGGTTAGTTTCCACCCATTGCTTCTTGTCCTACCCTCAGGTGCCTTTTAGAATAGTTTGACTCCCTCTTCTTTGTGGCAACCGCTGAGATATTGGAACACTGCTATCATGTCTCCCCTGGTCCTTCTTTCTCTTAAGCTAAACATACCCAGTTCCTGCAACCGTTCTTCATATGTTTTAGTCTCCAGTCCCCTCATCCTCTTTGTTGCTCTTCTCTGCACTCTTTCTAGAGTCTCCACATCTTTTCTACATCGTGGCGACCAAAACTGAATGCCCTATTCCAAGTGTGGCCTTACCAAGGCATTATAAAGTGGTATTAACACTTCACGTGATCTTGATTCTATCCCTCTATTTATGCAGCCTAGAACTGTGTTTTTGGCAGCTGCTGCACACTGCTGGCTCATATTCTATTCTGTTCTGTTCTGTTCCATTCTGTTCTATGCTATGCTATGCTATGCTATTCTCTATCCTATCCCATCCCTCTATTCTATTCTATTCTATTCTATTCTATTCTATTCTATTCTATTCTATCCTATCCTATCCTATCCTATCCCATCCTATCCTATCCCTTATCCTATCTTATCCTATTCCATTCCATTCCATTCCATCCCTCTATTCTATTCTATTCTATTCTATCCTATCCTATCCTATCCTATCCTATCCTATCCTATCCCTTATCCTATCTTATCCTATTCCATTCCATCCCTCTATTCTATTCTATTCTATTCTATTCTATTCTATTCTATTCTATTCTATTCTATTCTTCCAGGATGAGAAGTGAAACATCTACAAGGAAGAACAAAGAAAGTCCTGGTGCCTTTTGAAAAAGTACCTTTGGGGCAGCGTCAGTTGTTTATTATATTATAACCCTCCTCCCCAGATTAAAATATTGCTTATTCTTAATATTAAAAAGAGGCAGGACAGAATATTTCCCCAAAGGAGAAATGGAGATAGGCAGAAAGCAGCCCCATTATTTCTTAATAGCCTCAAGCAGAAGCCTCAAGTCTTTAGAGATGGATATCTTGTACCCATTAAGAAAGATTGGGCCAATCTATTCATAAACAAAACACCTTCAGCCACAGCTCCCACAGAAGCCCAGAATTGATGGGATTAAAAATTTACACCCACCCACCCAAATTCTAAGGACAGGGCATGACCTTAAGGACATAATAGGATTTACCCACCACCATTGCAATAGCAAAAGACACAAGGCTCACTACATTGCACAACCCCCTGGAACATCTCAAACAGCAAATCCCAGAAATCTATAAAAATCCATCAACCCACCCAGCCAATTTGTCAGCCCCCCTAGAAACATGCTGCTGTCACTGAAGTTTCTGGCATCCAAATAAACAGAGTCCTTCTTTCCAATCAGCCCTCTCTATTTTTTTTCCTCCCAGCTTGGAACCGGACTGAGATTTTCTTCCCACATTAGCATGTTGTTGGCCTAGGTTCCTGGGTAAAGCTAGCCCATGACATTGGCATGTTTTGTGAACCCTTCCAAATTGTGAAAGCTTGTGTTTTTCCCCTCCGTTGCTGAGATCTTGAATTCTAAGAAAGCATCTCCTGCAATTTAGGCATCCTTAAAAGGTAAAGGTTCCCCTCACATAGATGTACTAGTCGTTCCCGACTCTAGCAGGCGGTGCTCATCTCCCTTTCAAAGCCGAAGAGCCAGCGCTGTCCAAAGACGTCTCCGTGGTCATGTAGCCAGCATGACTAAATGCCGAAGGCGCACGGAACGCTGTTCCCTTCCCACCGAAGGTGGTCCCTATTTTTCTACTTGCATTTTTTACGTGCTTTTGAACTGCTAGGGGTTGGCAGAAGCTGGGACGAGTAACTCCGATATGAGGTGCCAGGGATTAAAACGGCTGAACTGCCGACCTCTCTGATCGACGAGCTCAGTGTCTTAGCCACTGAGCCACCACGTCCCTTCTATTCTTAGCTTCCTTTCGCATCCTTAGCTTGAGTCATTTCTGCCATGCCACGTTGAAGGTGCCAGAAGAGAAACTTGTACTTTTGTCTTCTGCTTCTCCCGGGCACCTTTGCCCTTGCACTCCTTGTGCCAAGGGAATATTGCTTTTTCCACCCCTAAGGACTATGGACAGCTTCAACACCTTTGTGCCATAACATAGAGATGGAAATTGACCTTCCATCCACTACAACTCCTGGTATTCCTCATCCTACGTGATACTTAGTGAGTTTGCTAGAAGTTGTAGTTCACCATCAACTGGAAAGTAGGAGATTCCTATCTTGATTTAAAGCTAGAATCTCCAAACTTGGCCATTTTAAGACATGTGGACGTTGACTCCCAAAATGCCTGGTGACGGAATTCTGGGAGTTGAAGTCCACAAGTCTTAAAGTTGCTGAGTTTGGAAGACCCCTGATTTAAAGCAGTGGCAGAAACCAGCTACGCAAGGAGCTAAAGCAGGACTGAGCAACTGTGGCCTCTTTAAGACCTATAGACTTCAACTCCCAGAATTCCTGAGCCAGCTCAGGAATTCTGGGAGTTGAAGTCCACAGGTCGTAAAAGGGACCCTAGTTGCCCACCCTGGTCTAAAAATTGAACCTGGGTTGCAAACTTATCCTTTTGCCCACATTCACCTTCGAATCTTGTGTCCTCAGTCGGTTCCCTGATAGGAACCAAACGCCGTTTCACAATCTTTCCTTGACCCTTGACGCGAACTCAAAACGAGATATCCATCGTGCGAGATTGGCACTGCATATTTACCGTGCTACTTAAAAAGCACTTAGATGATTTTGATAAGGATGATTAATCTCTAGGTCAGCAACCAGGGAAGCCAAAATTCAAGGAACACCGGAACTGCCTGCAAAGGGGAGCTTGTTTTTCAACCCATGTGGCTCTCTAAAACTCAGGGTTAATTGTGGCGCCTTAAAAATGAACTATGGGACGTGGTGGCTCAGGGGCTAAGACGCTGAGCTTGTCGATCAGAAAGGTTGCCAGTTCGGTAGTTCGAATCCCTAGCGCTGCATAACGGAGTGAGCTCACGTGTCCCAGCTTCTGCCAACCTAGCAGTTCTAAAGCACGTAA
The DNA here is from genome assembly GCF_964273705.1 of Natrix helvetica. Classification (NCBI taxonomy): domain Eukaryota; kingdom Metazoa; phylum Chordata; class Lepidosauria; order Squamata; family Natricidae; genus Natrix; species Natrix helvetica. Next base: position 8,150,526 of record NC_138551.1, read on the forward strand.
AAAATGCAAGTAGAAAAAGAGGGACCACCTTTGGTGGGAAGGGAACAGCGTTCCGTGCGCCTTCGGCATTGAGTCATGCCGGCCACATGATCATGGAGGCGTCTTCGGACAGCGCTGGCTCTTTGGCTTTGAAACAGAGATGAACACCGCCCCCTAGAGTCGGGAACGACTAGCACATATGTGCGAGGGGAACCTTTACCTTAAAAATGAACCCATTTAGAGTGGCATAAGCACTTCTGGTGGGCATAGTTACAGGTAGCCCTCAACCTACAGCCACAACTGAGCCTTGAATGTCCATTTCTAAACGAGACAGTTGTTAAGTGAGTTTTGCCCCATTTTACAACATTTCCTGCCACAGTTGTTAAGTGAACCACTTCAGTTGTTAAGTTCGCAAAACGGTTGCACAATGAATCTGCTTGCCCCATTGACTTTGCTTGTCAGAAGTTCGCAAAAGAGGACCGCAAAAGTCTCGGAGACTGCAACCAAATGGGGTATTCAGCCTGTTCAGAACGGTTTGTCTGAACCAGTGGTGGAAATCACGGGAAAGGAAATCCGTCCCAGGTCTATTCCGTCCCATTTAGGCAGGCTTTTTTAAACCAGGCGCGTGCGCAGAAGGCTGGTGGTAAACGAAATGTGCCATCCACCGCTGACTGCAAACGTCATCAATATGAGTCAGTTGCCAAGTGTCTGAATTTTCATCACGCGACCCTGGGGATGCTGCAACAGTCGTAAGTGTGAAAAAGGGTCATTAGTTACTTTTTTTCAGTGGCGTTGTAACTTCAAACGGACAGTAAACGAACTCCTTTTAAGTCAAGGATTACCTGTATTACAGTCAACCCCGGGAGCAGGGAGGAAGAACCTTTTCAGCACCGAGTGCCCAAACCGAACACATGGGCAGGCGTGTGCATGGGTGCGTGCATTGGACCCCAGCAAACCCAAAGACCAGCTGGCAGATGTGCAGTCCTGTCTTTTGGGCACTGTCAGGCTGTTTTCCGGGCCTTTTCTAGGCCATTTTCAGGCCATTTTTCAGGCCCGGAAAACAGCCTGGAAAATGGCCTGTTTTGGGGCAGATTGTTTTCCGGTGCTCTGGTGCAGTGGTGGGATTCGGATCCCATACTGGTTGGAACGGGCCCAGTGTCACCCACATGGACGTGCGCAGCGCATGCGTCGTACCTGCCAGCAATGCCTCCACAAGCCTCCACGACACACCAGCTGCTTGGCGTCGCATCGCGCAGGCGCCGTATATGCCATGCCCATGCAGGGAAGCGCCAAAGGCTTAAAGGACAGGTAAGGAGCTTGGGCAGACGGGGGGGCCCTCCGTACGGGAACGGTATCTGGTGCTCCGGGCAGGCTCTGGTATGCCCGTACCGGGGCATACCGCCTGCAACCCACCACTGCTCTGGTGCCTGCAAAGACCAGCTGCACCGGAAACCAGAACAGCAGCTGGCGACGGTGCACGTGCCCACCAAGAGGGGCTCTGTGTGCCACCTGCGCGTGGCATAGTTTTGCCATCACAGCCTAAAGTCTTCCAACCTGTGGCAGGCCAACAAAAGAGCTCAGAGGGAATAGAGAGCTTAAATAGGTTAGAGGAGAGTTATGAAAGAAAAAGTACAGTAGGTCAGGGCCTTCGTTCTACACCAATCTTCAACGGGAGCAGATAAGCAAAGTACAAGTTCTGAAACAGCCCCGGGCAGGATCACCACCCGTCTATCTTGGTTCCCTCCTATCTGTGTTTGTAGTGGGTTAGGAACCTCATTAATGCCGATAACCTTTGTTCACGCCAGATACTGACCCAGCATAGCGAAAGCTCCCAAGGTGCCGTTTGCTTGGTGCTAACCGGAGCCAGTCCGTCCTGTGGCTTGGAGCGTTGTGCCAATTCACAAGCGAATACCCTCGTCCGAGAGCCAACGAAGGTAGGATTAGCCCTCAGCCACAATAGGAATTGGCCAACACAAGCCCCTTCATTGCATCGCCCTCAGAAACCTCAACCAAACCTGGCAGCTCAGACAACCTCTAGAGCCAGCTGTGACCCCTACATGACCTCATGAGAGTCTGACAACAGCCAATAGAAGACATGTCCTTGCACAGGAAGAGGAAGCTCAAGTGCAAAGCCTAAGAGAAGGTATAAGCCCTCCCTCCCCCCCATTCTCAATTCCATTTTGTCAGCTGCATCAGGACCACAAACATGTTGTTTTGTTAATCAATAAATGGACCTTCTTTTTAATCAGCCTCCAGCCTCCATTTTGTCTCCAGTACCTTTCTCCCAGCTTGGAACTGAACCAGATGGATATTTCTTCTAACAGCAGAATAATAGAGATGGCAGGAACTCCCCTGGCACGCTTTTGTTGCTATAACTAAAGCAACTGAGGACAAACTGAGTTGAAAACAGCAAAGAGCTTGTGGCTCTGGATTTACCTGCATAACTGTGAGAAAGCAGCTTGGGTCACTTGAGAAAAGAATCCGACCACTAGATGGCAGCAAGGCTATACTTTAAAAATCTAGTTCTGTGCTGCCATCTAGCTAGCAACTGGATTTTTGCAACCCCTGTATAGAAAGTCCAATTGGGTCATTTCAGTATTGGATTTACTCAGCCTTTTTGAGTTTAGCAGAGAGATTTCAAGCAGATCACAAAATAACAGAGTTTGACGGGACCTTGGAGGTCTTCTAGTCCAACCCCCTGCTCTAGCAGAAAACCCTATACAGTTTCAGGCAAACAGCTGTCTCATCTCTTCTTAAAAACTTCCAGTGTTGGGGCATTCACAACTTCTGGTGGCCAGTTGTTCCACTGGTTAATTGTCCTCACTGTCAGGAAATTTCTCCTTCGTTTCTAGGTTGCTTCTGTCCTTGATTAGTTTCCATCCATTTCCATCCATTGCTTCTTGTCCTGCCTTCAGCTGAGAAGCAGCTTTCTGTTTCTAAATTTGGGGTGGCTGATCTGTGAGAGTCCCTGTGCCCCAGCAACGCCCTGTGTTCCTTTCCATAGAATCATAGGGTTGGAAGGGACTTTGGAGGTCTTCTAGTCTAGGGAGTCACCAACTTTTCGGACCTCAGGGACCACTAAATTCATAATTTTAAATTCCACAAACCACTAATATGATCTGCCTAATGACCGGCTGGGTGGGTGTGGCTGGGTGATCATGTGGCTGGGTAGGTGTGGCCAACTCTTCGATGAGCGTCTCGCTGACCTCTCCCCTCCCCTCCCCTCCCAGCCAGTCCTCCCTTGCCTACCTGGGCTCTTGATGGCCCCAACAGGAAGGAATTGTTGGAACTAAGCAGCCACCCGTGAGAAAGAGTTGGCAAAACAGCTCAGTTCAAACTGGATCCGACCGAGAAGGAGGCTCAGCGGAAGTACCTCACTGAGGACTACGAGCATAGTCTATCCAAGCAGAGGGAAGACCTGTAGGAGTGCAAGGCCAGGTACCGGCGCCTGGAGGCTCACTGGGCTGAGATGGTCAGCCAGTTCCAGGCCATGATGCAGCCCCACTGGAACGAGGCCCTCGGTGGCCCTTTCCCTCCAGCCTTCGCCCAAAGCCCCACACCAGGAGCTGAAGCAGACCCCAAATCGGAATTTCTGCCCCCTCCGACCTGCACAAAAAGACCCCGAAGGGGGAGACTCTCTGCAGCAACACAAGCGTCCATTGCACGTATCCATCCCAGGGGCCGTAGTTTAAGGACCCCTGATTTAGTGCAATATAACAAACGCAAATCATTTTTCTGCGGACGACCGAAATTTTCTCACCAACCACCACTGGTCCACGGACCAGCAGTTGGTGACAGCTGTGCTAGACCACCTCCCTGCTCAAGCAGGAGAACCTATACCATGCTGGACAACTTCTTGAAACCTCCAGGGATGGAGGATTCACAACTTCTGGAGGCAAGCCATCCCACTCATTAATTGTTCCGTAAGGAAATTACTCTTTAGTTCCAGGTGATAACAAGATAGAGCTTGGACCAGTTAAATGCGAAGGAAAGGTACTGGAGCCACAGCCACAGATCTTTTGTGTCAGGTTTATGGTCCCCAGGCAACTAGTAAAGGGGCAGAAGGGCAGTTCAACATTTAAATGCTAAATGCTAAACACTGCAACGAGATGAATAATAATTCAGTTATATTTATACTCTCCAGCCTGCCTGAAGCCAATGTTGGCATTTCCTGACGTTTTGCTGCCCTCTAGTGGTTTGAATATGGTAAGTGAAGGGAGCTATTACTGAGTTGGAACAGGATAAGACAAAATAACGGAATAACAGAGCGGGAAGGGGCCAGGGAGGTCATCCAGTCCAACCCCCTGGCCCAAGCAGGAGACTCTACACTAGTTCTGACAGATGGTAGTCCGGTCTTTGCTTGAAAACTTCCAGTGATGAAGCTCCCACAACTTCTGAAGGCAACTTCTGTTCCATGGGTTGATTGCTCTCATTTTCCTTGTTTTTTAATCTAGGTTGAATCTCTCCTTGATTAGTTTCCAGCCATTCTTTTTTTCTTGTCTCGCTTTCTGGTGCTTTGGAGAGTAGGTTGACACTCTCTTCTTTGTGGCAGCCCCTGAGATATTGGAACAAAAAGTCCTTTTTAAAAAGGTCCATTTAGGGAAAATCTTCATGGACTTCCCCATTGACTTGGCTTGTCTGTAGGAAGTTAGCACCCACCCACCCCTCTCCTAAAAATGAAATATCTTGGGAAATATTGAAAAGGCAGAATATTATATTTCCCCCGGATCAGAAATGGAGAAACATGTTTTTTAAGCAGGAAGCAGACTCACTCTTAATAGCCCCCCACCTTTGTCAATGGGCCATTAAAAGGCCTGAGCCAGTCTATTCTACATAACAAAGATCTCCCCTGGTCAGCTCCAGGGTGATGGGATTAAGATATGATAGTATTAGCCCCTTACCCATGTCGCCACAGGGCACCTGGGAAGAAGCAATGCTCAACCAAACTTGGACTCACAGCCTAGAGAGTTGCCCCTGCATGGCCCCATGGGAGTCTGACAACCAATCAGAATACAAGCTCAAGATCAAAGGCCAGAGAGGGCATAAAACCAGAGACTTTCAGCATCTCTGTCTTTTCTTTTCTTCTTCACTCAACATCTGGAAGCATCTGATCCCCCCTTTTCTGTTCAGGAACTCAAGCCATGTGAGCCTGTCCACCATTAAACCATCTTTCCAAGCAGCCTCCATGTTTCCAGTGTCTTTTTCCCCACTTGGAACTGAACCCAGAAGGACATTTCTTCCAACATGCCAGAAGGCCGCAAAAGTTGACCACATGACTCAGGGACACTGCAACCGTCGTACATACGAGTCAGTGGCCACGTTTCTGATCACATGGCCATGGGGATGCTCCAGTGGTCGTTAGTCACTTTTTTCAGTGTGTTGCAACTTTCACTGGTCACTAAAGGAACTGTTGTAAGTCGAGGACTGCCTGTACACCATGATTTAGCTCAGCATACAAACTCAGCCAGCGCTAAAGCCGGAAGAGAATTAAGCTTCTAATTTCTGCCTGCCACACTCTAAAAGTGTTCATTGCCAAAGATTTACTCTATCCATGACTTGGCTGGACATTTTGCCCAGATATCAGAATCAGAATAGAGCTGGAAGGGACCCTGGAGGTCTTCTAGTCCAACCCACTGCTCAATAGGAGATTCTAAACCATTTCAGACAGATCCAGTCCAGTCCTGTCCAATCTCTTCTTAATAACCTCCAGTGATGAAGCACCCACAACTTCTGGAGCCCAGCTGTTCCACTGGTTTAATTGTTCTCAATTGTTAGGAAGTTTCTCCTTAATTCCAGGTTGCTTCTCTCCTTGATTAGTTTCCACCCATTGTTTCTTGTCCTGCCTTCAGGTGCTTTGGAAAATAGGTTGACCCCCTCTTCTTTGCAGCCTCTCAAATACTGGAGTACTGCTATCATATCCCCCCCCCCAAGTCCTTCTTTTCTCTAGACTTACCCAATTCTTGCAACCATTTTTCTTATGTTTTTGTCTCCAGTCCCTTAATCACCTTAGTTGCTCTTGTTTGCACTTTTGCCAGAGTCTCAACCTCTTTTTTGTAATGTGGTGACGAAAACAGGATGCAGTATTCCAGATGTGGCCTTACGAAGGCTTTATAAAGATGTGCTACTGTTTCACGTGATTTTGATTCTATGCCTCTGTTTATACAACGAGGGTTGTATTGGCTTTTTTGGCTGCACATTGCTGGCTCATATTTAAGCGATCATCCATTAAGACTCTAAGATCAAGGGTGAAATTCAGACGGTTCTGACAGGTTCTGGAGAACCGGTAGCGGAAATTTTGAGTAGTTTGGAGAACCAGCAAATGCCACCTCTGGCTGACCCCAGAGTGGGGAGAGAATGGAGATTTTGCAGTATCCTTCCCCTGGAGTGAGGAGGGAATGGAGATTTTGCAGTATCCTTCCCCTGGGGTGGGGAGGGAATGGGGATTTTGCAGTATCCTTCCCCTGGAGTGGGGTGGGAATGGGGATTTTGCAGTATCCTTCCCCTGGAGTGGGGAGGGAATGGAGATTTTGCAGTATCCTTCTCCTGGAGTGGGGAGGGAATGGAGATTTTGCAGTATCCTTCCCCTGGAGTGGGGAGGAAATGGAGATTTTGCAGTAACCTTCCCCTGGAGTGGGTGGGAATGGAGATTTTGCAGTATCCTTCTCCTGGAGTGGGGAGGGAATGGAGATTTTGCAGTATCCTTCCCCTGGAGTGGGGAGGGAATGGAGATTTTGCAGTATCCTTCTCCTGGAGTGGGGAGGGAATGGAGATTTTGCAGTATCCTTCCCCTGGAGTGGGGAGGGAATGGAGATTTTGCAGTAACCTTCCCCTGGAGTGGGGAGGGAATGGAGATTTTGCAGTATCCTTTCCCTGGAGTGGGGAGGGAATTGAGATTTTGCAGTATCCTTCCCCCGGAGTGGGGAGGGAATGGAGATTTTGCAGTATCCTTCCCCTGGAGTGGGGAGGGAATGGAGATTTTGCAGTATCCTTCTCCCGGAGTGGGGAGGGAATGGAGATTTTGCAGTATCCTTCCCCTGGAGTGGGGAGGGAATGGAGATTTTGCAGTATCCTTCCCCTGGAGTGGGGAGGGAATGGAGATTTTGCAGTATCCTTCCCCTGGAGTGGGGAGGGAATGGAGATTTTGCAGTGTCCTTCCCCAGAGTGGGGAAGGAATGGAGATTTTGCAGTATCCTTCCCCCAGAGTGGGGAGGGAATGGAGATTTTGCAGTATCCTTCTCCTGGAGTGGGGAGGGAATGGAGATTTTGCAGTATCCTTCCCCTGGGGTGGGGAGGGAATGGGGATTTTGCAGTATCCTTCCCCTGGAGTGGGGTGGGAATGGGGATTTTGCAGTATCCTTCCCCTGGAGTGGGGAGGGAATGGAAATTTTACAGTATCCTTCCCCCGGAGTGGGGAGGGAATGGAGATTTTGCAGTATCCTTCCCCTGGAGTGGGGAGAGAATGGAGATTTTGCAGTATCCTTCCCCCGGAGTGGGGAGGGAATGGAGATTTTGCAGTATCCTTCCCCTGGAGTGGGGAGGGAATGGAGATTTTGCAGTATCCTTCCCCTAGAGTGGGGAAGGAATGGAGATTTTGCAGTATCCTTCCCCCAGAGTGGGGAGGGAATGGAGATTTTGCAGTATCCTTCCCCCGGAGTGGGGAGGGAATGGAGATTTTGCAGTATCCTTCTCCCGGAGTGGGGAGGGAATGGAGATTTTGCAGTATCCTTCCCCTGGAGTGGGGAGGGAATGGAGATTTTGCAGTAACCTTCCCCTGGAGTGGGGTGGGAATGGAGATTTTGCAGTAACCTTCTCCTGGAGTGGGGAGGGAATGGAGATTTTGCAGTATCCTTCCCCTGGAGTGGGGAGGGAATGGAGATTTTGCAGTATCCTTCTCCTGGAGTGGGGAGGGAATGGAGATTTTGCAGTATCCTTCCCCTGGAGTGGGGAGGAAATGGAGATTTTGCAGTATCCTTCCCCTGGAGTGGGGAGGGAATGGAGATTTTGCAGTATCCTTCCCCTGGAGTGGGGAGGAAATGGAGATTTTGCAGTATCCTTCCCCTGGAGTGGGGAGGGAATGGAGATTTTGCAGTATCCTTCCCCTGGAGTGGGGAGGGAATGGAGATTTTGCAGTATCCTTCCCCTAGAGTGGGGAGGGAATGGAGATTTTGCAGTATCCTTCTCCCGGAGTGGGGAGGGAATGGAGATTTTGCAGTATCCTTCCCCTGGAGTGGGGAGGGAATGGAGATTTTGCAGTAACCTTCCCCTGGAGTGGGGTGGGAATGGAGATTTTGCAGTAACCTTCTCCTGGAGTGGGGAGGGAATGGAGATTTTGCAGTATCCTTCCCCTGGAGTGGGGAGGGAATGGAGATTTTGCAGTATCGTTCTCCTGGAGTGGGGAGGGAATGGAGATTTTGCAGTATCCTTCCCCTGGAGTGGGGAGGAAATGGAGATTTTGCAGTAACCTTCCCCTGGAGTGGGTGGGAATGGAGATTTTGCAGTATCCTTCTCCTGGAGTGGGGAGGGAATGGAGATTTTGCAGTATCCTTCCCCTGGAGTGGGGAGGGAATGGAGATTTTGCAGTATCCTTCTCCTGGAGTGGGGAGGGAATGGAGATTTTGCAGTATCCTTCCCCTGGAGTGGGGAGGGAATGGAGATTTTGCAGTAACCTTCCCCTGGAGTGGGGAGGGAATGGAGATTTTGCAGTATCCTTCCCCTGGAGTGGGGAGGGAATTGAGATTTTGCAGTATCCTTCCCCCGGAGTGGGGAAGGAATGGAGATTTTGCAGTATCCTTCCCCCGGAGTGGGGAGGGAATGGAGATTTTGCAGTATCCTTCCCCTGGAGTGGGGAGGGAATGGAGATTTTGCAGTATCCTTCTCCCGGAGTGGGGAGGGAATGGAGATTTTGCAGTATCCTTCTCCCGGAGTGGGGAGGGAATGGAGATTTTGCAGTATCCTTCCCCTGGAGTGGGGAAGGAATGGAGATTTTGCAGTATCCTTCCCCTGGAGTGGGGAGGGAATGGAGATTTTGCAGTATCCTTCCCCTGGAGTGGGGAGGGAATGGAGATTTTGCAGTATCCTTCCCCTGGAGTGGGGAGGGAATGGAGATTTTGCAGTGTCCTTCCCCAGAGTGGGGAAGGAATGGAGATTTTGCAGTATCCTTCCCCCAGAGTGGGGAGGGAATGGAGATTTTGCAGTATCCTTCTCCTGGAGTGGGGAGGGAATGGAGATTTTGCAGTATCCTTCCCCTGGAGTGGGGAGGGAATGGAGATTTTGCAGTAACCTTCCCCTGGAGTGGGGTGGGAATGGAGATTTTGCAGTATCCTTCTCCTGGAGTGGGGAGGGAATGGAGATTTTGCAGTATCCTTCCCCTGGAGTGGGGAGGGAATGGAGATTTTGCAGTATCCTTCTCCTGGAGTGGGGAGGGAATGGAGATTTTGCAGTATCCTTCCCCTGGAGTGGGGAGGGAATGGAGATTTTGCAGTATCCTTCCCCTGGAGTGGGGAGGGAATGGAGATTTTGCAGTATCCTTCCCCTGGAGTGGGGAGGGAATGGAGATTTTGCAGTATCCTTCTCCTGGAGTGGGGAGGGAATGGAGATTTTGCAGTATCCTTCTCCTGGAGTGGGGAGGGAATGGAGATTTTGCAGTATCCTTCCCCTGGAGTGGGGAGGGAATGGAGATTTTGCAGTAACCTTCCCCTGGAGTGGGGTGGGAATGGAGATTTTGCAGTATCCTTCTCCTGGAGTGGGGAGGGAATGGAGATTTTGCAGTAACCTTCCCCTGGAGTGGGGTGGGAATGGAGATTTTGCAGTATCCTTCTCCTGGAGTGGGGAGGGAATGGAGATTTTGCAGTATCCTTCCCCTGGAGTGGGGTGGGAATGGAGATTTTGCAGTATCCTTCTCCTGGAGTGGGGAGGGAATGGAGATTTTGCAGTATCCTTCCCCTGGAGTGGGGAGGGAATGGAGATTTTGCAGTATCCTTCTCCTGGAGTGGGGAGGGAATGGAGATTTTGCAGTATCCTTCCCCTGGAGTGGGGAGGGAATGGAGATTTTGCAGTATCCTTCCCCTGGAGTGGGGAGGGAATGGAGATTTTGCAGTATCCTTCCCCTGGAGTGGGAAGGGAATGGAGATTTTGCAGTATCCTTCCCCTGGTGTGGGGTGGGAATGGAGATTTTGCAGTAACCTTCCCCTGGAGTGGGGAGGGAATGGAGATTTTGCAGTATCCTTTCCCTGCCACACCCACCAAGCCCATCAAGCCACACCCATAGAACCGGTAGTAAAAAAAAAAAAAGAATTTCGCCACTGTCCAAGATCCTTCTAATAGTTACTGGGTTTTTTTTTGAGACAATTGGTTGCTAAGTTGTGGGAACACAGAAAAGGTTTTCGTTTGCTTAGAAAATTGCTCATTTGCCAAAGAGACCTGTTTATGGTCTGTTTGGGGTTGTAATTTTGGCTCCCGATTGTGTACATGAGAGAGAGGACAGCCGAGAGGAAGAGTTGGCTGTGAAATTGTACAACAATGGACTTTACAACTGTCTGCATAGAAAGCCCTTATTACTTCTGTAAATTACTTCTGCACGAACTCTATTATAGCGTTATTAGGACGGGTGGTTGCCAAGATAGACACTTCTGGGCCGTTATATTGGCATAACGTGCATATAATTCACAGATGATATATTTTGCAGCTAAGCTTTTTTTTCAACTCGTCTGTCTGGAATAAGGGGGACCAATTTTCTTTTCGTTCCCACAACCCACTTAAAATGAGTCACAGGTAGAGTGTTGCAGTAACAACAAAACTCACTTAATTTATGACCTTAAAGACACAGCAACAAGTCATCAATACGAACCAGCTGCCCAACATCTGAATTTTGATCAGTTGACCATGGGGATGCTGTAAAGGTTGTGTAACTGTGAAAAACTATCATAAATTCCATTTTTCGGGGCTGTTGTAACTTTTGAACGGTCCCTAAACGCACAGATGTAAGCCAAGGACTACTTGCGGGGTGGTGAATCAGAAAATTAGGGTCACAGCTAAGTGTGTCTTAAGCATATTATACAACCATCCCTGCCGTGATTCACTTAGCAGCGCATTAATTTTTAAATCCACCCAGTCCCTTTTCTTTTTAGTTTGATGGAGCGAACGACATGAATAATTCTCTCCTGCTATCCAATTTAATGCAACTGGAAGATTCAGCCCCCGGCCTGTGATGGGTAAGCATCTTGCGTGCATGCAATGAGACCAGTTCTGCCTCTTTTATAGACTGTGTGGTGCTGAAATCAACCCATTTCTTTGCTTTTGAATGTGGAAAAGAGGAGCAGAGGCTGTTTTCCATGCAGAAAAAAACAATTGCTACCCATCTGCCTTCCACTGAGGACCTGGACACTGCACGAGCCAGAAAGAGGGATGGGAAAAATATCTACAGACCCCTCGCGTCCTGGACAAAAATAATTTTAACTTCTACCCTCAAAACGACACCATAGGGCACTGCACACCAGAATAACTAGATACAAGGAGAGTTTTCTCTCTCCCCCCGCCTCCCCCGGTGCCATCACTTTGCTAAACAACTAATTCCCACCACACTGTCAAGCTATCTAGAAAGGCAGTATCACCCATCATTGTTCTCATCTTCCCTATTACCTATTTCCTTATCTTCTTAGGGCTATAGCTTTGTTGCTTGTACCTTACGATTTGAATTGTTTACTTAGTAGACTAGTATGATTTATATTGATTGCTTATTTAGTATCCAGTGTTGCATCTAATGTTTTATGATGACTGTATTTTTACAATGCTTATGATAATGATCTTCACTATCGTATGTACATTGGGAGCTTATGCACTGCAGACAAATTCCTTGTGTGTTTAATCACAGTTGGCCAATAAAGAATTCTATTCTATTCTATCCTATTCTGTTTTCTTTTCCGTTCCATTCCGTTCCATTCCATTCTATTCCATTCTCTATTCTATTCCATTCTCTATTCTATTCTATTCTATTCTATTCTATATAGAATATGTAGAAGATGTTGGATAGCCATTTGTCTGGAACGGTATAGGGTTTCCTGCCTAGGCAGGGGGTTGGACTAGAAGACCTCCAAGGTCCCTTCCAACTCTACTATTGTATTGTATTCTATTGTATTCTATTGTATTCTATTGTATTCTATTGTATTCTCTATTCTATTCTATCCTATCCTATTCCCTTTTCTTTTTTCTTCTTGTTTTCTTTTTTCTGTTCTATTCTATTCTTTTCTCTATCCCAACCTATCCTATCCTATCTTAGCCTATGCTATCCTATCCTATCCTATTGTCTATTCTATTCCCTTTTCTATTCTATTCTATTCCCTTTTCTTTACTTTTTTCTTTTCTTTTCTGTTCTGTTCTATTCTATTCTTTTCCCTATCCTATCCTATCCTATCCTATCCTATCCTATCCTATCCTATCCTATCCTATTTTCTATTCTATTCCCTATTCTATTCCATTCCATTCCATTTTATTCTAATTTTCTATTCCCTATTCTATTCTATTTTCAATTCTATTTTCACACTCCCTGTATTCCCGAGTGATTCTGATTGCTTGTACCTCACACCGAGTTGCAAAAAAAAGGCCTGGAGTATCCTGTGGTTTTCTGCAACTGAGATGTAGCTGATCATTTTCCAGGAAATTTCCAGGATGTCGTAAGAGCTCTGGTGGCAGTGGTTAAGAGTGCAGTACTGCAAGCTACTTCTGCTGACTACCAGCTGCCTGCAATTTGGCAGTTCGAATCTCACCAGGCTCAAGGTTGACTCAGCCTTCCATCCTTACGAGGTGGGTAAAAGGAGGACCCAGATTGTTGGGGGCAAATAGGCTGACTCTATAAAACGCTTAGAGAGGGCTGTAAAGCACTGTGAAGCGGAATATAAGTGCAATTGCTATGTTGCAAGACTGCGAGAGTGACATGTTAATCCTTGTTTCTTTCTCCTCCTCCTCCTGGGTTTAGCCACCTCAACCAGCCTTTGCCCTTTCCATTACAAACTGCTTTTAACCCAACTGTGGAGATTCCCATGGAATTAAAAACCCTTGCAGAAAAAGAGAGAGAGAGAGAATTACCACAAACGCAAAGCATTTGCTCAACCTCACGCGCCTTTTACTCGGTTGATCTTACTTTTCAAAAAAATAAATATTTCATCTTCAACATCGACCCTTCCGTTTTGAATTGAGTGGGGAAGGAGAGCCTCAGCCGCGAAACAACATAAATTATACAACAAAATTAAACAAAGGGAAAGCCGCACCCTCCCCCAGTACCCTCCATTCCTGGCCTCGAATTGCAGCGAAGGAGGACAATTTTACATTTTATATACCGTCATGGCCAAAATTGTGGAAACCTTTTGGCTGTATTTGGGTTGTAAAGTATATTTTTGAGGTTTGATGGCTAATGACACCACTCTTTTTTTTGTTGAAATAGTACCATAACATTATATATCAATGGAAAGATAATTTAATTAAGAATGTCATGCAATGACGTTTGTTCAATTATCCGTATTCTATGAACAGGTATAGCCAAATAACCAGAAAAAGGAAGCACAACTTGCTTATGTTGATATCAGGTACCGTATTTTTCGGAGTATAAGATGCACCTTTTTCCTTCAAAAAGAGGCTGAAAATCTGGGTGCATCTTATACATGGAATACAGCATTTTTGGCCTCCTGAAACCCTGCCCCCTTTGCAAAAATGGCCGTGCATAGCCTTTAGGAGGCTTTCAGAGAGCTCCTAGGGGCTGGGGAGGGCAAAAATGAGCAAAAAACGGCCCATTTTTTGCTCTCCCCGGGAGCACTCTACAAGCCTCCTAAGGGCTATGCACGGTCATTTTTGCAAAAAATAATAAAAATAAATAAAATGGGCCCATTTTCATGAAAAACGGGCTGTTTTGGGGAGATTTTCAGAGTGCAAAAACTTATTCATTTATTTATTTGCCTCTTCAAAACCTTGGTGTGTCTTATGCTCCGAAAAATATGGTAGCTTTCCTTCATCTGTGGTAGCCAATGAGCATGAGTGTTTCGAGAGCCAATCAGGTGTCATCTTGTCTTGGCAATGAGCCAATCAGTTCACAGTAGGATTCAGTTATTGATATCCCGTGTTGAAGCTTCGAGTGTGTTATGTGATCGCTATCAAGTTGGTAATAAAATTAAAGTAATGGTGCAAAGAGTTGACTGGTTGCCCAGAACGCAATGTAAAATAGTATTATTAAATGAACAAGGCTACGGTTCAGGGGTGAAATCCTCCAATGATCAGCTACGAGTCGAGCAGTTGTCAGAAGCCTTTTAAAATGTGTTTTAAAGCATTTTTTCCTGTTTTAAAGCATTTTTTCCTGTTTTAAAGCATTTTTTTCCAGCAGGGAAAAAATGCTTTAAAAAGTGAAAGAAAGAAAAAAGTTGGCCACACCCACCCAGTCACATGACTGCCGCCGCCACCACCAAGCCACGCCCACATAATCGGTGAGCGGGGAAAAAAATAGATTTCACCACTGCTCCAGTTATAAAGAAATTAGAAGGAAAAATTGGTGGAAACTTAACCAAAGGTGGCACTTCTAAGTTTTTGAAGAGGTATAAGGAGACTCAGTCACTACAAAACCACAACAGCAAGTGATGATAGAAGAATTAAGAGACTGTGCCTACGTGCCAGAAGAAAATAATCTGTGTGTATACAAGATGAAATGGCGCAACGCAAGGGGAAGTTGAGAGCATGGACTGTTCGGCACAGACTGCAGGAATTTGGCCTAAAGTCTAGAATGCCACGGGAAAAAAAAGCCACTTTTATCTCTCAAACAAAGATTGAAAAGACTAAACTGGGCTAAAACCCATGTTACCTGGACAGAGGATATATAACTTTATGGTACTACTCCCCTCCCCCAAAAGTGGTGTTATTAGTCATCAAACCTCAAAAATACTATACACTTTTCCCAAAGGTTTTCCCCCAATTTTGGCCACTACTGTACATATGTACATATATATTACTTTGTGGAAGATTTGCTTCCCCCTCCTTTGGATAGAGTTCAGTACGACTTAAGGGATTCCTTTTGAAGAGGTCACGTAATCCAAAATGCGTCAAATGAAGATGAAGACGTCAACAGGTTGAGTTCACGGGGATATGGAAGGGGTTGGGCAGAATCACGGTTCCATCCTAGAGTTTTATGGCGTATCCCAGACACGTAATATCAATTCCCAGTTCCTTAAGGAATAAAATAAAATAAATTTTCTTCTCAGAGGAGCAGGTGCAAAACAGGTGTAAGGCCATCCGGTGGCTGCCCACAGGTGTAGAGGAGAAAGGAGAGAGCAGCTGAGGAGAATGGATGGATGCTTCTCTGCGGAGGAGAAGATCTGAAGGTCTTCCTGGTGCCTGGAGACCACCATCAAAAGTTGGGGTGACTTCAAGGAAGGTCCCAGAAAGATCTCACTCCAGACTGCCTGCCTCGGCAACTCTTAAAATATATTTGGGGGGCATCCATGCTTCTTGGTTTGGGCTGGTTAATGTCTCCAGGAGCTCTTGGTCACCCCTCCAAAAGTCCCTTGACCTTCTTCTTGAAGGATCTCTGATGCTGTGGGACACAAACGGGGGAACAGAGCAAATCAGGGGGGGGGGGGATATGAATTAGACTGGCAGGTTTGATCAGACTGGAGCAGGAAAAACCGGGCGTTATCTTGTGGCTGTACTTTCGGATTTTTGGGCCTACTCCAGTTTTTAATTGAATGTTAAGATTAACAATGTAGAAACAAATACAGGTACAAAGTTATATAGAAAATATACCATATTTTTGGAGTATAAGACACACCTTTCCCCCCCAAAAAGAGCATGGAAATGTTAGTGTGCCTTATACACCGAATACAGCCGTTTTTGGCCTCCTGAAGCTACGCCTCCACACCCCATTTTTGTGAAAAATGGCCTGTTTTTTGCAAAAACGGGGGCATTTTTGCCTTCCCCCAGCCCTGCTGAAGCCTGCAGAGTGCTCCTAGGGGCCAGGGAAGACAAAACCCTTTTTCCCCCCTTACTTACCTCTTCGAAATCTTGGTGCATCTTATACACGGGTGCATCTTATAGTCCAAAAAATATGGTATATTGCAAGTACTATCATTATCGGACTGTATACAACTGTAAATCAAAATGTATAGAGTGATAAATGTAGAAAGCAGTGGTTCCCAACCCATTTTTTGGGCCATGTCCCACTTAAGCATCTCTAAAATCCTGATGCCCCCCCTTGGGACTTATAACTCTTACTTTACTCAAAAAGTGAACTCTACTCACGCGGAGGAAGCCTAAACGGCCATTAACTTGGTTTAAACAAGGTTCAAATTGCCCCCATTAAAAATCAAATTGCCCCCCTGTGGGGCATGAGCCCCATGTTGGGAACCTCTGGAATAGAGTGTTAGGTTATAACTATGGAAACAATGGACACAATTACGATGTACCTCGTTACGCATTTAAAAAGAGACGATACTGTAAGATTAAGAGAAAAATGGCTTGTGATTAGGGTGTATAACATCATGCATATCTAAAAAGGATTTGATACAAGCAGTATTCTGCTGTTGCAAAATTGAAATTGTGATGCAGAATAAAGGAAAATGTACAATGAAAAATACTTGAAAACAAAAAGGGTTTAATTGAATGTATAAGGCAGAGATGGCGAAACTTTTGTGGCTCGCATGCCAAAAGCCGGGGGAGCGCAGGGGAGGTCATGCGTGGGTGTGCCACACCCATAATGCAATGCGCACGACTCCACCGCGCGTGCATGCATGACCAGCGCTCCCCCCATTTTTGGCATGCTTTTTTTGCCCTCCCCAGGCTCCAGAAGCTTTATAGGAACCTGGGGAGGGCGAAAACAGCCTCCCTCCCCCGGAGGCTTCAGGAGCTTCCCTGAAGCCTCCGGAGTGCAAAAAACCGGTCCT
This sequence comes from Natrix helvetica, assembly GCF_964273705.1. NCBI lineage: Eukaryota > Metazoa > Chordata > Lepidosauria > Squamata > Natricidae > Natrix > Natrix helvetica. The sequence continues at coordinate 8,167,415 of NC_138551.1, forward strand.
ACGGGCAAACCGGAAGTTCAGGAACAGACTTCTGGTTTGCTCATAGGGTCGTTTTAAGCCCTCCGGAGGCTTCAGGGACCTTCAGGAGGCTTCCCCTAAGCCTCCGGAGGACTGAAAAGGACCTTACGAGCAAACTGGAAGTCACTTCCGAGGGCCTCCCGGGTGGGGGACTGTTCTCGCCCTCCCCAGGCTCTTATAAAGCCTCTGGAGCCTGGGAAGGGCGAGTGCATGCATGCTGGCCAGCTGACACGGCAACGCCTCACGTGCCCTGACAAATGCCCCCCCCTTCCCGCCATAGGTTTACCATCCCAGGTATAAGGCCATCCAAAACTCTACAATAACGTTGATGCCGTTCAGTTGAAATAGTTATTAAAATGTTACCGGGAGACTTCCAAAAACATAAGTAAGTCCTCAACTCACAACCACAATTGAGCCCAAAATTTATGTTGCTAAGCGAGACAGCCACGAAGTGAGTTTTGCTCCATTTCATGACTTTTTCTTGCCATGCTTATCAAGTGAATTTCTGCGGTTGTTAAATGAGTAACCTTCCCCATTGACTTTGCTTGTCAGAAGGTCGCAAAAGATGGATCACATGACCCCGGGAGGTTGCAACTGTCATAAATGTGAGTCAGTTGCAAATGTCTCTAGAAAGAGACTCTAGAAAGAGCGCAGAGAAGAGCAACCAGGATGATTAGGGGACTGGAGGCTAAAACATATGAAGAACGGTTGAAGGAACTGGGTATGTCTAGTTTAATGAAAAGAAGGACTAGGGGAGACATGATAGCAGCCTTCCAATATTGGAGGGGCTGCCACAGAGAGGAAGGGGTCAAGCTATTTCCCAAAGCACCTGAAGGCCAGACAAGGAATAATGGATGGAAACTGAGGAAGGAGAGATTCAACCTGGATCACATGACCAAACAAAGATGATTAGGGGACTGGAGACTAAAACATATGAAGAACGGTTGCAGGAACTGGGTATGTCTAGCTTAAGAGAAAGAAGGACTAGGGGAGACATGATAGCAGTCTTCCAATATCTCAGGGGCTGCCACAAAGAAGAGGGAGTCAAGCTATTCTCCAAAGCACCTGAGGGTGGGACAAGAAGCAATGGGTGGAAACTAATCAAGGAGAGAAGCAACTTAGAACTGAGGAGAGATTTCCTGACAGTTAGAACAATTAATCAGTGGAACAGAAATTGCCTCCAGAAGTTGTGAATGCCCAACACTGGAAGTCTTTAAGAAGATGTTGGATAGCCATCTGTCTGAAACGGTATAGGGTTTCCTGCCTAGGCAGGGGGTTGGACTAGAAGACCTCCAAGGTCCCTTCCAACTCTGCTATTGTATTGTATTGTATTGTATTGTATTGTATTGTATTGTATTGTGTTGTGTTGTATTGTATTGTATTGTATTGTATTGTAACCTAGAAATAAGGAGGAACTTTCTGACAATTGGTTGAACAATCAACCCATGGAACAGTAGATGCCTTTGGAAGTTGTGGGAGCTTCATCACTGGAGGCTTTCAAGAAGAGACTGGGCTGCCATCTCTCAGAAATGGTGTAGGGTCTCCTGCTTGGGCGGGGGGGATGGACTAGATGACCAAAAGATCCCTTCCAACTCTGTTCATGTGTACCTGTCTGAATTTTGATCGACTGCAATGGTCACAAGTGTGAAAAATGGTCATAAGACACTTTTTTTCCAGTGCCGTTGTCGCTTTGAGCGGTCACTAAGCAAACTCTTGTTAGCCGAGGACTACCTGCATTGCGTCTCCACCACGAGTTGGGCCACAATCTTGTACTAAGGGTCCACGCTCACCTTGGCACTGGGTGCAACAGGAGTCTCCCTTTTTCCCTTCCTTGGAGCAAGAGGTTGGAGAACATTCTTGACGCTCGCAATGTGTTTCCCCAGACTGAAATTAAAACAACAACAACAACAATAATTTGCTGGAAGAGAGCCAGGATTATATAAGATTCCCAAATCCTCAACAAAACAGCAAATGGGTAGCAACAGCTTTCACACCGTACAGGCGGATCACAGGTAGTCCTTGATTTGTGACCACAACCGGTTCCCCAAAATTAATGTTGCTAAGTGGGATTTATTTATTTATTTATTTATTTATTATTCACACTTATAGACCGCCCCCTCTCCCGGAGAGGACTCGGGGCGGTGTACAGTCACTAAAATACGTTGTAAAATACATACATAAACAGTTAAATAATTAAATACGTAGGTGAAGGAGGTTGTGAGACTGTAATAGAATAATAAATATAATACGTTAAAAGCCTATTAAAACCCCAAACCCAATTAAAATAAATGAATCCCGGGAGGTAAAGCTAAGAAAGTGCCAGGCCAGCTGATTGAAATAGGTGAGTCTTTAACTTTTGCCGGAAGGAACGGAGGTCGGTGGTAGTTCGAATGTCTGGGGGGAGGTCATTCCAGAGGGTTGGGCCCATCACAGAGAAGGATCTACTCCTAGGTGTCGCCCGCTGGCATTGCCTAGCAGACGGCACCAGGAGGAGCCCCTCCCTGTGTGAGCGGATAGGTCGCAGGGACGTGTGTGGTAGGATGCGATCCTGCAGATAACTAGGTCCTCTGCCATGGAGCGCTTTAAAGATGGTGATCAATACCTTGAAACGCACCCGAAAGGCCACAGGTAGCCAGTGCAGCTCGCGCAGGAGAGGTGTTACGTGGGAGTAACGGGTACTTCCCATAATAACCCGCGCGGCTGCGTTCTGAACTAGCTGCAGTCTCCGGATGCGTCCCAAGGGAAGCCCCATGTAGAGGGCATTGCAGTAGTCCAGGCGAGACGTCACCAGCGCATGAGTGACCGTGCGCAGGGCACTCCGGTCCAGTAGGGGGCGCAATTGGCGCACCAGGCGAACCTGGTGGAATGCCCCCCTTGCCACGGCTGCCACATGGTCCTCCATTGACAGCCGGGCATCAAGGAGGACACCCAAATTGCGCGCCCGCTCCACAGGGGGCAACTGTTCGCCCCCTATGGCCAGCGATGGAGTCAGCTGGCTGAACCGAGGTGCCGGCAACCACAGCCACTCGGTCTTGGAGGGGTTGAGTCTGAGTCTGTTGTCCCCCATCCAGACCCCGACGGCTTCCAAACACCGGGACATCACTTCGACAGCCTCGTTGGGGTGGTTTGGGGTTGAAATGTACAGCTGAGTATCATCAGCGTAGAGATGGTACTCAACCCCAAAACCACGGATGATCTCACCCAGCGGCTTCACATATGCGTTGAACAGGAGAGGCGAGAGGACCGACCCCTGTGGCACCCCACAAGTGAGTGGCCTCAGGGACGACCTCTGTCCCCCTGTCAACACACATTGCTTCCGGTCGGAGAGGTAGGAGCCGAACCACCGCAAAACGGTGCCTCCGACTCCCATCCCCTCCAACCGGCGCAATAGGATACCATGGTCGATGGTATCAAAAGCCGCCGAGAGGTCTAATAGGACCAGGATAGAGGAGCAACCCCTATCTCTGGCCCTCCAGAGATCATCGACCAACGCGACCAAGGCTGTCTCGGTGCTGTGCCCGGGTCGGAAGCCGGACTGGCGTGGGTCTAGATAGTCGGATTCGTCTAGGTGTCGCGGGAACTGCTGCGCCACCACATTCTCAACAACCTTCGCCACGAAGGGGAGGTTGGAGACTGGACGATAGTTAGCTAGCTCCATTGGGTCGAGCGAAGGCCTCTTGAGCAAGGGTCTCACCACCGCCTCTTTCAAGGCGGTTGGTAAGTATCCCTCACCCAGTGATGCGCTCACCAGGCCCAGGAGCCAGCCTCGTGTCACCTCCCAGGCTGCCAGTACCAGCCAGGAGGGGCACGGGTCCGTTAAACAAGTGGTGGGTCGCAGCCGTCCACGCAACCTGTCCAAATCCTCGGGGGCAACAGAGTCAAACTCCTCCCAGAATGGTCTCTCAAGACTCGCTGTTGGCGGCTCGTCTGGTCCACTGACGGAGGTCCACCCGCTCCGGATCTGATCGATTTTGTCCTGAAGATATTCCCCAAACTCCTCTGCTCTACCCTGTAAGGGTGTCTCCCGCGCCCTCTGCGATAAAAGGGAGCGAGTCACCCTAAACAGGGCGGCAGGGCGGTTATCCGCGGACGCAATAAGAGCAGCACAATGCCTACGTTTGGCCGCTCTTATTGCCACAAGGTAAGTCCGCAAATAGGCTCTTACCTGTGTTCGGTCAGATTCGGAGCGTGAGGACCTCCACCTGCTCTCTAGACGTCTCCTGTGGCGCTTCATCACCCTAAGCTCCTCAGTGAACCAAGGAGCCCGGGTGGGTCGATGCCGCAGGAGAGGTCGCAAAGGCGCAACCCGGTCCAAGGCCCCAGTCGTCGCCCTATTCCAGGCAGTCACTAGGTCCTCGGAGCGGGAGCGGGACAAGGCTACAGGAATTGGGATAGTTATTAAGCGAATTTTGCCCCCCGTTTGATGACCTTTCTTGCCACAATGGTGAAGCGAATCGCTGCAGTTGTTAAGTTAGTGACGGGTTTGATTAAGTGACTCTCCCCCCTCCCCCGTTCAGTTTGCTTGTCAGAAGGTGGCAAACAGGGATGACGTGATTTGGGGACATTGCAACCGTCATAAATACGAGTCAGTTGCCAAGTGTTAGGATTTTGATCATGGGACCAAGGGGATGCTGCAATGGTGGTTAAGTGTGAAAAATGGTCATAAATTGTTTTTTTCAGTGCTGTTGTAACTTGGAATGTGTTGTGGCCCGCCAGCGGCTAGCGGAACTGGCCGTTGATTCGGACAGGGAGGAGGTTGGGGAGGAACATGGGTCAGTCCTCAAGTCTGGGGAAAGCTCTGATGAGGGCTCTGTGTCGGAGGCAGAGAGGGGGCCAGAGCCGTATACCAGTTATCAGCTGCCTTTCGGAGTCAGACATCAGTGAGGCAGAAGAACAGCTGGAGCCTGTTCCCAGTGTGAGTTGCCAGACGAAGGGAACAGCTAAAGGAGAGGAGTCAACTTGGAAGTAAGGTCACAGGTGGACGATGAATGGCCCCTCCCAGAGGAAATAAAAGAGGAGCAAAAGGGGAGTGGAGTTTGCAGGAGACCATTAGTTCGCTTCATTGGTTCGAGACTCTCCGAGACTCCTTGCCAAGTTCTGCAGATATCAGCCTGGCAGCTCTCCGAGCCAGATAAGGTCTGTGACCGTAAATCCTCCCTTGGCTGGACGTGAAGGAGCAGAATTCACAGGAAATTAATGAAAGGGGTTTTTTTGTCGGGACAAGAATTTTGCTTCAGGCTCTTGAGCAGCCTAGGTCAGAACAGAACGGTCACTAAGCAAACTCTTGTAAATCAAGGACTACCTGTATTTTTCTTCCACCCACTGGGGTACCAGTCATCATCTAAGAGAGAGACGTCCCCGTCTCCAAGCTACCCGCTGAATTTTGCTGCGGAGATTCATCCCCCTCCTACTCACCAGACACCAGCAGGTGATACACTTCATCTCCCCAAAAGGGGGAACCGTAGGGTGCCACCTCTCATTGTGCATGTACCACTGCCGCCCAAACTTACAAGCTCGGGGACCGTCCGCCTGCATCATGTCGGAAAGCAGGGAAGAGCTCTTCTCCAAGACTGTGGGGAAAAGGCAGAGCGTGAAGCTCACGGGAAGAGCAGAAAAGGAGAAAGTTGGCTAGAATAGCAACAGCCTTAGACTTATATACCGCTTCACGGTGCTTTTATAGCCCTCTCTAAGCAGTTTACAGAGTCAGCCTATTTGCCCCCAACATTCTGGGTCCTCATTTTATCGACCTTGGAAGGACGGAAGGCTGAGCCAGTCAGGATCGAACTCCTGGCAGCGAGCAGTGAGTTAGCCTGCAATACTATATTCTAACCACTGCAAAACCCCAGCTCTTCCATGGTGGCTCTGTCTGTCTGTCTATCTGTCTGTCTGTCCATCCATCCATCCATCCATCCATCCATCCATCCATCCATCCATCCATCCACCACATATCCATCCATCCATCTAATAAGTACACCAATAGCAAAAGCACTTACACTGCTTCATAGTGCTTTTACAGCCCTCTCGAAGATGTTTACAGAGTCAGCATATTTGCCCCCAATCTGGGTCCTCCTTTTACCCACCTTGGGAGGATGGAAGGCTGAGTCGACCTTGAGTCGGTTCAGGATTGAACTCCTGACAGAGGACAGAGTCAGGCTGCAAGGCTGCATTCTAACCACTGCGAAAGCACAGCTCTTCTGCGATGGTTCTCTCTCTTACCCCCTCTCCCTCCCTCCCTCCCTCCCTCTCTCTCTGTCTGTCTGTCTCTGTCTGTCTCTCTCTGTTTCTGTCTCTCCCTCCCTCCCTCCCTCCCTCCCTCCCTCCCTGTGTTTCTCTGTCTGTCTGTCTCTGTGTTTCTCTCTGTCTCTCTCTCTCTCTGTGTCTCTCCAGTCCGCCCATTGACCCCAACAATCTGGGTCCTC
>NC_138551.1:8178851-8513851 GCF_964273705.1 Natrix helvetica
ACCCCCTGCCCAAGCAGGAGACACTAACTCTGCCTCTACCTAGGATCAAACTCACAACCTCCTGATTGTGAGGCGAGAGTCCCAGCTCTAGGCCACAACAGCAGGATGCACAGATGCATCCCGACCGAAGGGGAAAAAAACAGGATCAGCTGTGATTGGGACACAGGGTGGGTGGAGGAGTATGGGTAGGGGGAGTCTCCTCCCAGGCCTTCTTTGGGCAATTTGACCCAACTATCTTGCCAGTGGGACAGTGTCCTCTTACCATTCCACGCTATATCCTGAACCAACTTTTACCTAACTATCTCTGAACTGCATGTGCTAAGGCAATGATGGCGAACCTTTTTTGGCTCGCGTGCTATATAGCCTCCTATAAAGCCTCTGGAGCCTGGGGAGGGCGAAAACAGCCTCCCCCATCCCCCCGAAGGCTTCAGGAGGCTTCAGGAGCTTCCCCGAAGCCTCCGGAGCACGGAAAACGAGCCTATGAACAAACCGGAAGTGACTTCCAGGTTGCTCATAGTGTCGCTTTTTTGTCCTCCGGAGCCTTCAGGGAAGCCTCCCGAGGGCTCCTGAACGCTCCGGAGGGCTAAAACCAGCCTAATGAGCAACCTGGAAATCTGTTCCCGAACTTCCGGTTTGCTCATAGGGCCGGTTTTTCGCACTCCGGAGGCTTCAAAAATGGCCTCAAAAGAAGGCCGGTCAGTTGGCCAATGCGCACATGCACGCCGGCCAGCTGACAGGGCAAGCTTCGCATGCCCTGACCAATGGCTCCACGTGCCATAGGTTTGCCATCATGGTGCTAAGGTGTGGGAAGACAGAAATCGTCATCCTCATTTCACGACCCCATAATCGCTTGCAGGGTGGAGTCTGGGCACCTGAATGAGCAGACAGAGAGCCCAGCATCCCATCTACAGGTTTAATCCTGCCCTGCCCAGGTTACCTTGGCACACAGGGCAGCACTGATCACTTTGATGGACTGGCTGGGAGCAGTTGAGAGGCTGGCACAACACGGGATCACAGATGACTGTCCGCTTCTGAGGAACCGGAAGGAGAGAGAGAAAAAGGACGACAGAAGGAAGACCATCGATTAGAGCAGGCAAAAGGAAGGGGCAGAATTTTATTCTCACTTGGGCCGAGTTTGCTTGCAAAATGACAGCAGAACAGAGTTGGAAAGGACTCGGAGTCCTGGTACACCAACTTTTGGCTCAAGCAGAAACCCTACACCAGGGGTGTCAAACTCAAGGCCCGTGGGCCGGATACGGCCCATGGAGTGCTGAGATCTGGCCCACAGGGCCTCTTCTGGCGAAAACGGAGCTCGGGAGGGCTGCGTGCAGCAGAGATGGGAAGCCAAGCATAAAACTTTCCTCCTAATTCAGAGGTGTCGAACTCAATTTCATTGAGGAACTGGGGCGGGGGGAGGTGGGTGTGGCTGACTGAATGGGTGTGGCCAACTGGATTTTAAAAATAGTTTTTATTAAACATTTCCCAGTTTAAAAAGAACAAGAGAAAGGTACAGAGACAGATTCAAAACAAATAAAAACACACGCAATGTAACAATGCAATGTACTTTTACAGCTCTCCTTATCAGCATGTATATTCTGCTTTTGTAGTTTACTATTCAATTTTTGCCTTCTCAGGGTTTTTAACGATTCTAATAGTATTGAATATAATTATGTTATACTATAATAGTTTGGTGCATATAATCAAATTTTACATATATATATTTTCCTTCATAATATAATCAATAATTTTCAAAACTTTTATTTCTTGTTTTGGGGTCTATTCTTTTGCCACTTGTATAGTCTTATTATTATTTTTATTTATTTATTTATTGGACTTCTAGACCGCCCCCTCTCCCCGAAGGGACTCGGGGTGGTGCACAGGTACAAATTAAAGTCATACAGTCAAAATACATATAACTAAAATCGAATTAAATACACCCCTGTACAAATTTATAAAAATTAAAACTTAACCTTAGAACCAAATCACAAATTTAAAAATACAGACTGAGGTGGGAAAGCTGGAATTAGTCTATTCCATATTTTATAATAGTCCAATGGCCATCTCAACCGCCAGTCACTGAGCGTGGCTGATTGGGTGGGCGTGGCCAGCTTAACACCATTCCCCAAACTGCTGGCATGTTTCCTCTTTGCACTAGGTAGATTGGGCCGAAGCCAGGCTGGTCCAAGGTTTCCCCTTTGCATTGGGTGGGGCTGGCCCCTTATGTACATTTCCCAGAGCGGCTATGCAGGCCAGATGCGACCACATCGTGGGCTGGATCCGAGCCTTGTGTTTGACACCCCTGTTCGAATGGGATGCTTCAATGCTTCCAGAAAACCACCATTACTTTCTCCACTCTTTTCCCACTTACCTGACAGATGCATATAGAACATTTCTTGTCATAGCCGGGAGCCCAGCGGGAGCCATGAGGCCGGTGTTGACCTTCAAAAAAGCAGGCGTTGGGTTCTTTCTTCACCTCTTTGGGGTCCCTGGGCCTTGGTTCTCCAATGGGTTCCACCTCTTGGTTTTCGGAGGCCAGCCGGAAGCCCCCCGTCTTGCACTGGTTGGGAATGCGAACCTGGAAGCACAGTGACGATTGAACAAGTGAGCAGCTGAACGTATCAACAGTAGGGCCAGCGAGGAGCCAAAAGGAAGAGAAATCAAGCTTAACGAATCCGATTGATGAGACTATCCCATCCAATCTACCTGAAAGAACCTGAAAGAAAATATAAAAGCAGTGTTAAGATGAGTAGACTTCAACTCCCAGCATTCCCCAGCCGGGAGAATTTGAGGAGTTTAAGTCCACAAATCTTAAAAACACGGATTTAAATAAATAGCAGAGATATTCCATGTCTACATGATAAGTATCATGGCCTCCATCCAGAAGTGGGCTGCTGCTAGTTCGCACCGGTTTGGGTGAACTGGTAGTTAAGATTCTGCACAGTTCAGCGAACTGGCAAATCCCATCACTGGCTGGCCCTGCCCCTGCTCATTTTTTGGCCTGTTTTCCAGGCCGTTTTCCTGGCCGTTTTGGCCTGTTTTTCAGGCCAAAAATTGTCCAAATAATGGCCTGAAAACAGCCCAGAAAATGGCCAGAAAAGAAGCTGAAAACGGCCCCAAAACAGCCTGAGAACGGCCAAAACAGGCCAAAAAATGAGCAGGGGTGGGGCCAGCCAGTGGTGGGATTAGTCCCAACCAGTGAATCCGACCTGTGCCTTTGAGGCAAGTGACTGGGAGGCAGGGCTGGGTGTGATGGGTGACATCACCCACCAAGTCACATGACCAACCGGCCACGCCTATCCAGCCAGAGAAGGGGTCATTAAGTTATTCAAGTCGCACCACTGCCTCCATCACTGGATCTTCACCTATTCAAGTTCGAACACGAAGGTAAGACTCCTGCGGAAGAGATGGACAGAAACGGGAAGAACTGTGTTAATTCCCCGAGTCCTGCCTGGAAAGGGAGCGGCTAATAAATCCAAATTTATTATTATTATTATTATTATTAATTCAGCCTGTTCTATTCCAACACTGAGAGCCAATTGGGCGCAAAGGTTCAGGTCAGGGGTGGGTTCCGGATCCTTTATTGCTGGTTCGCTCAGGGATGTGCTTCAGGAGCGGGCGCGCTTCTTTGAGAAAATTGCTTCTGCGCATGCACAGAAGCAAAAAACATGGTGGCACCTATGGCACCGCTGTTAGAACTAGTTTGGGGATGTGGGCGGTCGAGTTACTACCTACTCAGCTGAACTGGTCCGAATCTGGTTCAGGGGCAGATTTAAAACAGATGATGGACTGTCTGCTAAAAAAAAAACCAAGGTTATGGCACACACTTGAAAGAAAACCAGGACGCCTGGAGCTGTGGGGTCTCTCTGGCAAGAACAAAGAATGCTTATTGACCTATAAAGCTTAAAACAATTCTGGGTGATTAAAAAGCTGATCAAAGTAACAAAGAATTAGGCATCTTGCAGACCTCACTCAGCTAGAAGTTAGGAATAGAGATGGCCTGGAGCAAATAGAATATCTGTTAGATATCTTCTGGAACATTCATTAGCCAAGGCTTAGGAATAGAGATGACTAGAGACCAAAAGAATAATTGGTAAAGGTAAAGGTTCCCCTCGCACATATGTGCTAATCATTCCCGACTGTAGGGGGCGGTGCTCATCTCCGCTTCAAAGCCGAAGAGCCAGTGCTGTCCGAAGACATCTCCGTGGTCATGTGGCTGGCATGATTAAATGCCGAAGGCGCACGGAATGCTGTTCCCTTCCCACCAAAGGTGGTTCCTATTTTTCTACTTGCATTTTTCATGTGCTTTCGAACTGATAGGTTGGCAGAAGCTGGGACAAGCAACGGAAGCTCACTCCATTATGCGGTGCTAGGGATTCGAACTGCCGAACTCCTGACCTTTCTGATCAACAAGCTCAGTGTCTTAGCCACTGTGCCACCACATCCCTTTTTCGGTGAGATAATAATTGTTAGATCATAACTAAAATGTTTATTAGATGATATTTCTTACATATCCTGCTTGATCCCGCCTTCTGCTTTAGGGGAAATGTATAAAAGCTTCCTTAATTCTATTGTTCGGGGCCCTTGGCATTTGGGCCAGGACCCCTTCCCTTGGAGCAGGGGTGGCGAACACGCGGCTCGCGAGCCGCATGCGGCTCCCGGCCAAAATAAATGAGGCTCTTTGCCTCTTATCATTATTTAGTATACTGTGGCTCGGATCGCGCGCTCCCTTTCGGAAGCTGGGGAGGTCCTTTGCAGGCAGCTAGAACGGGCCGCCTGCAAAAGGACTTCCCCAGACTTGCTTTGAGGAGCACGGGGCGACTGAGGCTAGTTGTGAAGCCCCAAAGCCCCCACCGCCACCGGAAGAACTGCTGCCACCTCCTCCTCATCCTCCTCTAACAGGCAGCACTGCCGGATTTGCCGCCCGGCGCTGCGGCTGAGATGAAGCCGCCAAAGCTCCAGCCGGCATCTCCGCGCGTGGCAGCGGCGCCTCCCCTCCGCTCGGAGCAGCTGAGCTCAGTCAGCACTGGGTTACCCCTGCCCCCTCCTCCTCCTCCGCCGTGCTTTTGAGGAGCCAGTAGGAAGGCGGGGGGGGGGGGGAGCAGGGGAAAAAAAGCCTCATGGCTCGTCAAAAGCACGGAGGAGGGGGAGGGGGCAGAGGTAACCCAGCGCTGAGCTCAGGAGCAAATCTGGTGATTCTGTTGGAGGAGGAGGAGGAGGAGGAGGTAGCAGCAGTTATTCTGGTGGCAACTCGTACTCGTCGGCATCTTCAGCAGAAGCCCTGCCCACAATGAAGAAAGCAAAGATGGAGCAGATCCACGCAGATGATGTCGCTGCAACATGACTGGAGGAGGAATTCTGGGAGTTGAAGTCCACAAGTGTTAAAGCTGTCAGGTTTGAAGACCCTTGGGGGTTTTTTCCCTAAAGGGTTAGGGGTGCAAGGGTCTTGTAACTTGACAGCTTTAAGAGTTGCGTGCTTCAAATGCCAGAGTTTCTGAGCCAACATTTTGGTTGCTAAGCAGGAGCGTTGTTAAGTGATACTGATATTATATAACACTTTGAATTAAGCGGGTACCTTGAAGAAACATAACTTTGAGTTTCAAATAATACTGATTTCGTTGTTGTCTTAGGTGACATCTGTGAAAAAAATTCGGGTGCTCAGGCATGAAAATGTGCCGCTCAAACACTATACTTTTCTGCTCACATCTAAAAAAAATTAGAGGGAACATTGCTTCCGGGTCTGTTTTGGCAGGTCACTGCGTGGTGTGGCTCTCTGACTCTCACAGTTTAAAATTTTGGCTCTTTTTGTCGAACTTGTTCGCCACCCCTGCCTTGGAGGCTTCAATAAAAGGAAACAAACCCCGCACCTCGTGTCTGATGTCCTTCATTGACCTCAGCACTAGGCTCAATTGGGGACAACATAGTAAGTTGTAAGTTGAGGACTATCTATATACCAGGGGTGAAATCCAGCAGGTTCTGACAGGTTCTGGAGAACCGGTAGTGGAACTTTTGAGTAGTTCGGAGAACCGGCAAATACCACCTCTGGCTGGCCCCAGAATGGGAGGGGGGGAATGGAGATTTTGCAGTATCCTTCCCCTGGAGTGAGGAGGGAATGGAGATTTTACAGTATCCTTCCCCTGGAGTGGGGAGGGAATGGGGATTTTGCAGTATCCTTCCCCTGGAGTGGGGAGGGAATGGGGATTTTGCAGTATCCTTCCCCTGGAGTGGGGAGGGAATGGGGATTTTACAGTATCCTTCCCCTGGAGTGGGGAGGGGATTTTACAGTATCCTTCCCCTGGAGTGGGGAGGGAATGGGGATTTTGCAGTATCCTTCCCCTGGAGTGGGGAGGGAATGGGGATTTTGCAGTATCCTTCCCCTGGAGTGGGGAGGGGATTTTACAGTATCCTTCCCCTGGAGTGGGGAGGGAATGGGGATTTTGCAGTATCCTTCCCCTGGAGTGGGGAGGAAATGGCGGTTTTGCAGTATCCTTCCCCTGGAGTGGGGAGGAAATGGGGATTTTACAGTATCCTTCCCCTGGAGTGAGGAGGGAATGGAGATTTTACAGTATCCTTCCCCTGGAGTGGGGAGGAAATGGGGATTTTACAGTATCCTTCCCCTGGAGTGGGGAGGAAATGGGGATTTTACAGTATCCTTCCCCTGGAGTGAGGAGGGAATGGAGATTTTACAGTATCCTTCCCCTGGAGTGGGGAGGAAATGGGGATTTTACAGTATCCTTCCCCTGGAGTGGGGAGGAAATGGGGATTTTATAGTATCCTTCCCCTGGAGTGGGGAGGAAATGGGGATTTTACAGTATCCTTCCCCTGGAGTGGGGAGGAAATGGAGATTTTGCAGTATCCTTCTCCTGGAGTGAGGAGGGAATGGGGATTTTGCAGTATCCTTCCCATGGAGTGGGGAGGAAATGGGGATTTTACAGTATCCTTCCCCTGGAGTGGGGAGGAAATGGGGATTTTACAGTATCCTTCTTCTGGAGTGGGGAGGGAATGGGGATTTTGCAGTATTCTTCCCCTGCCACACCCACCAAGCCACACCCACAAAACCGGTAGTAAAAAAAATTGAATTTCACCACTGCTATAGATCCCAAGTCAGTGAAATGTCTTTCTGTTGAACTCTTGCACTGCAAAAGCTAAAAGCAGAATTTGAATTTCCAGTTTCTCCTTTTCAACTCAAACTCCTTCACGGATTTGTGGTGGGGAAGGCAATGTTGGAAAAGAAATTGTGTCATCCGCTTTGAGGTCCTGGAGGGCAGACAGGGGATATAATCCAGCAAATAGATTAATAAATTATTTTCCTGCAGAACTGCCAGCGTGGAAAGGCTTAGTTCTTTTCCATCTTTACCACTCGGCAATCGCTGAAGGGAAAACACGTCCTGGCACTGTGATGAGATGCCAAGAGGATTCTGCCGCCTTCCAGCCAAACACGGTTTCTGGGAACCCACTGGCAATGTTGGCCTAGAGCCCTGGTAAGGTGCGTGGCAGACAAAAATCTGCCTTTGCAAACATCCCAGCCATAGAGGGACTCTGTTTGGGTAGGAGGAAGAGGAGGAAGAGAAAGAAGAACAGGAGAAGGAGATGGGGACAAGGATGAAGAGAAGGAGGAGGAAGAAGAGCAGGAGGAGATGGGGAGGAGGAAGAGAAGGAGGAGGAGGAAGAGAAAGAGGAGGAAGAAAAGCAGGAGATGGAGAGGAGGGGGAAGAGAAGGAGGAGAAGAAGGAGGAGGAGGAAGAGAAGGAGGAGGAAGAAGAGCAGGAGAAGGAGATGGGGAGGAGGAAGAGAAGGAGAAGAAGAGGAGAAGATGAAGAAGATGAAGAAGAGGAGGTGGAGGAGGAAGAGAAGGAGGAGGAGGAAGAGCAGGAGAAGGAGGGGGAGGAGGAGGAAGAGAAGGAGGAGGAGGAGGAGAGGAAGATGAAGAAAAGAAGGAGGAGGAGGAAGAGGAGGAGGAGGAGAAGAAGAAGAGGAGGAAGAGGAGAAGAAGAAGATGAAGAAGAAGAGGAGGAAGAGGAAGAGAAGGAGGAGGAAGAAGAGTAGGCGAAGGAGATGGGGAGGAGGGGAGAAGGAGGAAGAAGGAGGAGGAGGAATAGCAGGAGAAGGAGAGGGAGGAGGAGGAAGAGAAGGAGGAGGAGGAGGAGAAGAGGAAGATGAAGAAGAGGAGTAGGAGGAGGAAGAGGAGGAGAAGGAGAGGAGGAGGAGAAATCAAAGAAGAAGAGGAGGGGGAGACTTGCTTCAGCCAAAAAATGCTTTGTTTTTTTGGTCAAATTTTGTGACAATTTTTTTCTGCCTCACATCTTCCTCACTGGGGTCGCATTGAGTCCTTGATCATCAGTTTAGCATCGGTACCCTCTTCCATCAAGGACCCCAGACATGGCAGGTCAAGGAGAGGCAAGAAAGAGTAAACTAGGAGTAGCTACAAGGGATTAGTGCTCCCTTGCAGCCATAGGAGTAGTTTACTCCAACTAGTTCTATGCCAAGGAGGAAACCTTGGGTTTTCAGCATCTCCATGTCAAAACCAGCAGATTAAGTGGGAGCAGAGTTGCCTTCAGAGTAACATGCCTACAACAATATTCCCCCCAAATGGGAACAGCAACCCCGATGGCGCAGTGGTTAGAATGCAGTATTGCGGGCTAACTCATTGCTCACTGCCAGCAGTTCGATCCTGACCGGCTGAAGTTCGACTCAGCCGTCCATCCTTCTGAGGTGGTTAAAATGAGGACCCAGATTGTTGGGGGCAAATAGGCTGACTCTGTAAACTCCCTAGAGAGGGCTGTGAAGCATTATGAAGTCTAAATGTTTTTGCTATTGCTAATTTCATTTCTTGGAAAGTGAATTCAAATTCTGTTGGCCACGTGAATCCAACCAGTTTGTTTTTCCTGGCCATAGCATGAAAATGACTTGCTGTCCTTTTGTTCTCTGATGCTGATGCAGAATGACTACCCGTTTCACTTCCAAGAATTGGCATTTCGGTAGGGTTTCACATCCAAATATTAATCGGGCCCATGCCGGTTTAGCTTCCACGCCCAGACAGAGTCAGATACAGAAGGATCTTGACAAACTTGAACATTGGGTACTATCTAATAAAATGACATTCAATGGTGAAAAGAGTAAGGTTCTACATTTAGGCAACAAAAACGAAATGCACAGGTGCAGTATAGGTGGTACCGTGCTCAATAGTAGTAACTGGGAGAGGGATCTTGGAGTCCTAGTGGACAACCATTTAAATAGGAGCCAGCCGTGGGCAGCAGCTGCCAAAAAAGCCAACATAGTTCTAGGCTGCATCAACAGAGGGAGAGAATCAAGATTACGTGAAGGGTTAATACCACTTTATAAGGTCTTGGTAAGGCCACACTTGGAATACGGCATCCAGTTTTGGTTGCCACGATGTAGAAAAGATGTGGAGACTCTAGAAAGAGTGCAGAGAAGAGCAACAAAGATGATTAGGGGACTGGAGGCTAAAACATACAAAGAACAGTTGCAGAAACTGTGTATGTCTAGTCTGATGCAAAGAAGAGCTAGTGGAGACATGATAGCAGTGTTCCAATATCTTAGGGGCTGCCACAAAGAAGAGGGAGTCAAACCAGTGGTGGGTTCTGGACAGTGGTGGGTTTCAAAAAATTTTAGAAGCTATTCTGTAGGTGTGGCCTGTTTTGTGGGAGTGGCTCGGTGGTCATGTGACCGGGTGGGAGTGTCTTGGCGGTCATGTGACTGGATGGGTGTGACCAACTTGGAAAATGTGGTGAAATTCACTTAAGAATGCTCTTGCTTAGCAACCAAAATTTTGGGCACAAAAATTCCTTGTGGTGATAAGTCAAGGACTATCTCTGCCTTCCTCTGCACGGCAGCCTTGTCTTTGTAAACTTCTTCTCCTTTCTGGCAATTTTCCTTTCTGTTAGAGGTATCAAAATAATCCAGATGATATAAGGTTTCCTGCTGGGGCAGAGGGTTGGACTAGATGACCTCCGAGATCCCTTCCAGCACTAGATTGCTGTGGTGTTTCAAAGCATTTTCTAAAGCCATGTCTAGTGCCAGGATTAACAATCCGTCCTTCCTCTCCTTTCTCTCTCTCTCTCTCTCCCTTCATTCCTCTTTCTTCTTTTCTCTTTCTTTCTTTTCTCCCTTTCTCTTTCTTCCTTTCTTTCTTTCCTCTCTCTCTCTCTCTCACACACACATTTTAGGAATGACATCTAAAGGACCTCTAGAAGTCTTGTTCAAAACTGATCGTACTCCATGACAAAAGTTTAGCTCAGATCCGTTAGCTTGACTATAAATGATCCCATTTAGATAATTTAGGATTTTTTTAAAGAATGTGGAAATGAGCAAAACAATATAGTAGAGAAATAAAGAAAGGAGGGAAGGAAGGAAAGAAAGAAAAGAAAGGTGTTCAGTTCTTAATATTTGAATGTATCTTCTTAATAAAGATACTAGTAATAATGTATTAGAATATTCCCTTTCTCCCTTACCCCTCCCTTCCTAAAATTTATTTGGGGCCACATGCAATTCTTCCTTCTTCCACCTCCCTCTACTCTCCTTCCTATCATCTCATTTCCAGCTCCTTTCCTTCCTTCCCTCCTTCTTCTTAAATGGAGGGGGGGAGTGACTTCGCTCTCCTTCTGCCAGCTAAAGGAAAGGGAGATATTGATACAAAGTCAATCACCTCACGGCATGGCCGGTGATTACCCTGCCAAGCGGTTACAGCTGATTCAAGTGCCGATCGGAACAGAGATAAGCGCAAAAATTCGGCTTTTCCTTCAGCTTCCCAGGAAAACGTAGAAGGCGCAGAATCAGCGCTGCCTAAAGGCAAAAAGGTTTGGAGTTCCCTCTGCGCACCCACAAGCCAAAACCTCCCGGAAGGCTTCTGCTGGCAGGCGAATGGGGCCGGGGGGGCCAGGCCAGGGGAGTGACATTTCCGGTACGGGGCCCCCGGAAGCCCCAGTACGGGAAGGCATGCTAAATTCTTTCAACTGGTAGGGGCGTACCAGACAGAACCGGCTGAAACCCACCTCTGGCTCCGGAGCCTGGAGTCGTCCACATGGACTACAGTGGCGCCTCCGCGAGCCTCTGCGACGCTCCAGCTGCTCGGCAGAGTGTCGTGCAGGCACGTGCGTGGAAGCACCGAAGACTTTAAAGACAGGTAAGGAGCGCAGGTGGGTGGGCGGGCCCTCCGGAGCACTATACCGGAGCGGTACACAGTGCTCCGGGTAGGTTCCGGTACTCCCGTATCAGGGTGTACCACCTGCAACTCATCACTGAGTCAAACTATTCTCCAAAGCACCTAAGGGCAGGACAAAAAGCAATGAATGGAAACTGATCAAGGAGAGAAGCAACTTAGAACTAAGGAGAAACTTCCTGACGGTTAGAACAATTAATCAGTGGAACAGAAGTTGCTCCAGAAGTTGTGAATGCCCCAACACTGGAAGTGTTTAAGATGTTGGATAACCATTTGTCTGAAGTGATGTAGGGTATCCTGCCTAAGCAGGAGGTTGGACTAGATGATCTCCAAGGTCCCTTCCAACTCTGTTATTCTATTCTATTCTTATTCTAAGATGTGTGGACTTCAACTCCCAGAGTTTGCTGGCTGGGGAATTCTGGGAGTTGATGCCAGGCTTAAAGTTGCCAAGGTTGGAGACCCCTGGCCTAATGCATATATTCACTGCCACTACGCAACAGACAAATAGCTTTGCTGACTGGGGAATTCTGGGCGTTGAAGTCCATACATCTTAAAGTGGCCGAAACAGCACTCTAGTTAATAGCTAACACCTATTTCTGAACTTTAAACAACTTATTTAGAGCCTGTGAGGGATAGAAGCAAATGTTTTTGGGGAAAAAAACAAGATACAAACCGTATTATTGATTACGATAATTTCTCTTCTTATTTTGCTAGCTAAAAAAGGACAGCCGGCCCCACTCCACTTGTCCTGCCCCCCTCTCTGCCCCCTGGAAAACTCTATATGTCATTCAGTGTTAGGCAAACATCCATCTTCATAAATGCAGTGTTTCTCATTATTTTATTTCCCTGCCAAAAAAAGCTTCATTGGCGGAATTTCCATCTGTCTAGGGAGCAAGCAAATGCTTCTCCTTGCAGTGATTAGGAATGCAAACAATGTAGAGTTTAAGAGTTTTGGCACACGGCTTTCCTTGGGAATTTGCCACACTCCTAAATGTTCCCACTAGCTGAGAAAAAGAGAGTAATTTTTGAAATTCTCTCTCTGTGTGTGTGTGTGTGTGTGTGTGTGTGTGTGTGTGTGTGACTTCAATTCCTGTCTGCTTAGAGGGCCTTTTCAACCTGACTTTTCAAACTGTGCCCATCACCTTCTTGAAAGAAAGAAGCTTGTGAATTTATCCTGGTGCAGATTATCCCAAAACTCAGCTGTACCTTCTGTTTTTTTTAATTGCATTCTAGTTTCAACATTTAGGTAAAGCATAAAGGTTCCCCTCGCACTTATGGGCTAGTCGTTCCCGACTCTAGGGGACGGTGATCATCTCCGTTTCAAAGCCGAAGAGCCAGCGCTATCCGAAGATGTCTCTGTGATCATGTGGCTGGCATGACTCAATGCCGAAGGCGCATGGAACACTGTTACCTTCCCACCAAAGGTGGTCCCTATTTTTTCTACTTGCATTTTTATGTGCTTTCGAACTGCTAGGATGGCCATGCCCAGGTGGCCACAGTGGGAAAGAGCGTAGAGAAGAACAACGAAGATAATTAGGGGGCTAGAGGACAAAACATATGAGGAATATTTGCCAGAATTGGGCATGTCTAGCTGAATGACAGGAGGGATGAGGGATGATACAATAGCGGTCTTCCAATAGTTGGGGAAGGGGCTATCACAAAGAAGAGGGAATCAACCTATTCTCCTGAGAATCCGTGGGTAGGACAAGAAGTAAGAGATGGGAGGTTATTGTGCTTTAGTTCGCTAAAAAGAGATCCAACCTAGAATTAAGGATAAATTAATTACCATATTTTTGGACTATAAGACGCACCGGAGTATAAGATGCACCATGATTTTGAAGAGGTAATTTAAAAAAAAACGTTTTTGCACTCTGCAGACCTCCCAAACCTTCGGCATGCCTCGTTTTTTGCAAAAAAATAAGAGGGGGGCATGCAGAGGCTTTGGGAGGCTCTTAGAGTGCTCCTGGTGGCTGGGGGGGGGGGCAAACAGTCCTTGAACATTGGGCACTATCTATCACCATCCATTTTTGCAAAGGGGGCGGGGTTTTGGTAGGCCAAAAATGCTGTATTCAGTGTATAAGATGCACTCAGATTTTCACCCTCTTTTTTGAGGGGAAAAAGGTGAGTCTTATACTCTGAAAGATACGGTAATCCAATTAATCAGTGGAACACTTCAGAGGTTGTGGCTGCTCCGTCCCTGGAGATGCTACAGGTTGACATCTCATACAGTAAGTCTTCCACTACTTAGCTAGAATCTCCTTCCCTATCATTCAGGGGTGTCAAACTCAAGGCCCGTGGGCCGGATTCGGCCCTTGGGGTGCTTAGATTTGGCCCGCGGGGCTACCCTGGAAACAGTGATGGTACTTCTTCCAGTGAAAGGAGGGCTGCATGTGACTCCATCGAGCTCCATTTTCACTGGCAGAGGGCTGCAGGAGGCAGTCACAGCCGAAAACGGACATCGAGCTGGCCACGCCCCTGCCCCCCCCCCCCAAGGTCAAACATAACCCTGATGCTGCCCTTGATGAAATCGAGTTAGTCAGCCCTGCTATAATTAATGACTCATTCATTCTGGTCCCGTTCTTTGGGGCAGTAGAAGGTAAGTCTCCTCTCCTAGATGACAACCAGTGGTGAAATCTACATTTTTTTTGCCATCGGTTCTGTGCACATGGCTTGTTGGGGGTCATGTGACTGGGTGGGCGTGTCCAACTTTTTTTTCACTTTTTAATGCATTTTTTTTTCCTGCCTATTCGCCCGAACCAGCAGGAAAAAAATGCTTTAAAAAGTGTGGGGGGGGGGGGGGAATCTTCCGACGATCGCATGACTCACAGCTGAACAGTGCGATCCTCGGAAGCTTTTTTTTTTTTTTTACTACTGTTTTGCAGAACCAATGACAATCGTCCCGAACCGGGAGGATTTCATCCCTGATGATGACTGTTCAAATATTTGTAGACTACTTCTATATTTCTCCTCATTTTTTTTTCCTACCGTTTAAATCAACACCTGGAGATCTGCAACTATTTTTTAAATTATTATTAAGTTTTTCATTTTTTTCATTTTCATAGCATATAGCCACATGTATACTATTACATAGCCAACTTCGTATTGTATTATTAAATGTTGACATCAATTCGTCTTGCCATCAACTCCCCAAAACAATTATTAGCTCTTCTGCTCTCCATACACCATATTTGTACCTTATCCATCACTTTCTTCTCCCTCTCTTCTCCTTCTCCCTACCTCTTTTCTTCCCTCGGTCATCCTTCTCTTCTCTACTTCCCCTTCCTCTCTCCTTCTCCTCTCTCCCATTTTCAGGCCTCCTTTCTCTCCTCCTCTTCCCCCCCCCCCCCAGCCTCTCTCCTATCCCTCTCTTCTTCCCTTACCTCTCTCCTCTACTTCACACTCTTCATCTCATTTACTTGGTGCATTTCAGCCTCTCAGCGAGCTCCATTTTATGTTGATGGTATTTATAATTTCTTTTCAATATACTGTACATATTTAGTTTTAACATACGTCTATCTTCTTCCTTCTTTTTTTAAAAAAGAGAGAAAACAAAGTATACATATATAGTGCAACTATTATTTTTTTAATTGGTTCATCTCTGCAGAATGGAAGGGTGTTTTCTTTGACCTGAAGCCATTCCTCCCTGATCTCAAGTGCCCAGGGAGACCATCTGTGGTTAGTACCTAGTAAGAAGGGGGGGGGGGATCACTCTTCACAAGCTCAAAAGGCATCTGTGTAGCCATCAGAAGAATGGTGGACACATGGCAAGACCACACCTAAAGTACTGCATCCAGTTTTGGCCACCACACTATAAAAACGATGTTGAGACTCTAGAAAGAGTGCAGAGAAGAGCAACCAGGATGATTAGGAGACTGGAGGCTAAAACATACGATGAACGTTTGCAGGAACTGGGCATGGCTAGTCTAGTGAGTCCCTTGGACTGCAAAGCGATCCAACCGATGAGTCCTAGAGGAGATCAACCCTGACTGCTCTTTAGAAGGCCAGATCCTGAAGATGAAACTCAAAGACTTTGAACACCTAAGGAGAAGGAAGGACTCACTGGAGAAGAGCCTCATGCTGGGAATAATTGAGGACAAAAGAAGAAGGGGACGACAGAGAAGGAGGTGGCTGGATGGAGTCACTGAAGCAGTCAGCGTAAGCTTAAATGGACTCCAGAGGATGGTAGAGGACAGGAAGGCCTGGAGGAATGTTGTCCATGGAGTCACAATGGGTCAGACAGGACTTCGCAACTAAAAACAACAAGTCTAGGGAAGAGAAGGACCTGTGATAGCAGTGTTACAATATTTGAGGGGCTGCCACAGAGAGAAAGGGGGGGGGGGGTCAAGCTATTTCCCAAAGCACCCAAAGGCCAGAGAAGGAATAATGGATGGAAACTGAACAAGGAGAGATTCAACCTAGAAATAAGGAGAAATTTTCTGACTGTGAGAACAATCAACCAATGGAACAGAAGTTGCCTTCAGAAGTTGTGGGAGCTTCATCACTGGAAGCTTTCAAGAAGATCTGTCAGAAATGGTGTAGGGTCTCCTGCTTGGACGGGTGGTGGTGGACTAGATGACCTACAAGGTCCCTTCCAACTCTGTTAATCTGCAAATGGTTTGGAAATCAAGAGTCTTTTAGAGCTAAAAAAGCAGACATACCTTCCCCCGGATCTCTCCTTGGGGGTTTGCTTTGGTGCTAACTTGCAGGAAGGCTGTGCCTTGAGCCAGGTGGTGAAACAGCTCTGCGTCCAGGTCCTTGACCACTCCCTGGGCCTAAAGGGGAAAGAGAAGTACCTCAATAGTGTTTCAGGACAGGATGCAGGGAATTCTCAACTTACAACCATTTGTTTAATGCAGGGGTGTCCAAACTTGGGAATTTTAAGACTTGTGGATTTCAACTCCCAGAATTCTCCAGCCAGCTATCCCAGTTCAAATCCCAGTAAGGGTATGGCTAGCTGATGAGAGCTAAATAGCTTGAAACAGATCTATACTAGTCTCCCTTTATTTATTTATCAGCACAAATACAGCACAAATATAAAAAGGCAACATTAAAAAATATGGTTTTCTGCCTGGATGGTCTCCTGCAGTGAGCCAATAGACAGAAAGGGGGAGTAGTGAGTTCCCTCTCATATTTGGGCATACCAGGGGTTGTAACACAAATACATACCTATTTCCCTGGCTCAGCTGATAAGGAGGAGAGCCTGTAGCTTAGTAGCGAATACATCTGCCTAATATGTAATACAGCCCAGGTTCGAATCCCAGTAAGGGTATGGCTAGCTGATGAGAGCTAAATAGCTTGAAATAGATCTATACTAGTCTCCCTTTATTTATTTAGCAGCACAAATACAACATATATATATATATATATGATAAATATAGAGATAGAAAAGATAATAGACAAGTAATGATATATGACAGATAGATAGATAATGATAGAGAGAGAGATGATAGACAGATAGATAGATAAATAGATAGATAGATATACAGTATATGATAGATATAGAGATAGAGAAGATAATAGACAAGTAATGATATTAGATAGATAGATGATAGATAGATAGATAGATAGATAGATAGATAGATAGATAGATAATGATAGAGAGAGGGAGATAGATAGGTGACAGATAGATAGAGATGATAGAGAGAGAGATGATAGACAGATAGATAGATAGATAGATAGATAGATAGAC
The DNA here is from genome assembly GCF_964273705.1 of Natrix helvetica. NCBI lineage: Eukaryota > Metazoa > Chordata > Lepidosauria > Squamata > Natricidae > Natrix > Natrix helvetica. The sequence continues at coordinate 8,195,717 of NC_138551.1, forward strand.
AGACAGACAGAGAGAAGAGAGAGAGAGATGAGACAGATAGATAGATGTTAGATAGATAAATGTTAGATAGATAGATAGATAGATAGATAGATAGATAGATAGATAGATAGATAGAGTATATAATAGATATAGAGATAGAAAAGATAATAGACAAGTAATGATATGATAGATAGATAAGTAGATAGATAGATAAGATAGATAGAGATGATAGAGAGAGGGAGATACATGAGACAGATGAGAGAGAGACAGAGAGACAGACAGACAAGGCAGGCAGGCAGCATGACAATGCATTTCCAGGCCAAAGGCTGCCTCTTAGCCCCTTTACCTGCGTGCCATAGAAACTTCTCAGCAGCCTCCTGTGCTCAGGGAGGCTGGTCTCGTGAATCTCTCCCAGTTCGGCAAAACCATGCAGGTGGGCGCTCACGGTGCCATCGTCTGCCCTGCCCAGGCCGGCTACCACAATTTCGTAGTGCAGGTGGCAGTGATCGTCCAAGGATGCCCAGGCGTGGCCTGCAGCGCCCGTGTGCACCGCAGGGGACACAAACTGGCCAGCCAGAGGGATAGGAAGTTCTGCAGAATGAAAGACACAAGTTCATCGAGTGACAGTTCCCAAGTTACAACGGCATTGAAAAAAGTGGCTTATGACCATTTTCACAGTTACAACTGTTGCAGCATGTCAGAGCTTGTTGCATAAGTTCAAATCCAGAAAGCACACACAGATAACTGATGCAGCAGGATTCATTAACTTCTTCATATACCTAAGAAGAGATGAATAAATGTACAGTACCAACAGGTGGTTCTTCCAAGTAAACACAAGGCAGGAGAATTACAGGCAAACACAAACAGTTAGCTTCATTTCAGCAGACAAGCCCAGACAGACTGCTAGTTTACTTCTCAAAGCAGCAGACTGCTTACTTAAATTTCTGTTTCAATTCTCTGCACAGACTCAGATCTGTTTGAGCTCCCATTGGCTCACTTAGTTGCTATGCCTATTCATTGGCTGACCTTGTTCCCATGTCTCTCCCAGCCATGAATATTTTAACACAGCATCCCCAAGATCACATGATCGAAATTTGAATGCTTGGCAACTGACTCATATTTATGACGGTTGTCCCAGGGTCAGGGGATCCCCTTTTGCGACCTTCTGACAAACAAAGTCAATAGGGAAGCCAGATTCACTTAACAACCGTGCGACTAACTTAATAACTGCAGTGATTCACTTAACAACTGGGCAGGGAAAGTTATAAAGTGGAGCAAAAGTCACTTAACAAATGTTTCAATTAGCAACAGGAATGGTGGTCATAAGTCAAGAACTACCTGTATTGAAGTGTTCTTTAAATACTACAGGTGGTCCTCGGCTTATGATCATTCACTTAGGGAGTATTTGAAGTTACAACTGTACTGAAAAAAGTGACTTGTGACTCGTTCTCACACTTATGACCACTTCAATGTCCCCATGGTCTTGTGTGCCAGTTTTGGGCACTTGGCAAGCGGCACATATTTTTATCATGGGTCATGTGATCAACATTTGAAGCCTCCCCAGGCCAGCTTCATTTTCCGACAAGCAAAGTAAATGGAGGAAGCCAGATTTGCTTAACAACTGCATGATTCACTTAACAACCATGGCAAAAATGGGGCGCAACTCACTTAACAACTGCTTTGCTTAGCAACAGAAATTCCGGTCCCATTTGTGGCTGTAGGTTGAGGCCCCTCCCACCTCACCCCGCCCCTCCCAGGAGTCTCCACGGGGCCCCTTCATCATGCAAGGTAAGTATAGGACCCACACGAAGGCTCTGGGAGGGCCTCCGGAATCCTTGGGAGGCTGTTTTCGCCCTCCCGGAGGCTCGAGAAAAACCTCCGGAGTCCGGGGAGGGCAAAAATGCCCCCCTTGCTGCCGTGAGTAGGCCAAGTAGGCCATGCCCCTCATGGCCACGCCCCCAGCAACCGGGCAGAGAACCGGTTGCTACGATTGTTCAACCCCACCCCTGGTTGACTTCCTAGAATTCCTCAGTCAGTATGGCTTGCTGAGAAATTCTGGGAATTCTGGGAGTTGAAGTCCATAAGTCTTAAAGTTGCCAAGTCTTGTGGAACAGTGGTCCTCATGTTTGTGGCTTGGAGCACTGGGCCGGGAAGGGAGCTAGGCCATGCGAGTGGCAGGCTGGTCCATGGCCTCGTACTGGACTGCGGCCCAGAGATTGAGGGACCCCTGTGGTGGATTTCTAATTCCCAGAATTCTTCAGTCAGTATGGCTGGCTGAGGAATTCAGGGAATTCTGGGAGTTGAAGTCCACAAGTCTTATTAAAGTTGCCAAGTTTGTTGCTGATAACCCCCACCCCCCCCGAACTGGACCAAAAACCTTATTCACACCAACCACCAATTGATTCCCCCATTGTCGGGCTCAGCAATTTCACACACTCTGTGCACGAGTACCTTGATAACGGGCCAAGAGTCCGTTGTAGAGCATGGCATTTATCTGTCCACGCAATTCTCCATCCTCAAAGTCCTTGGTGGCGACATTTAAGAAGAGCTCGTTCTGCAGCAGCATGTGGGCATCGCGCCCGCTGGCTTGTGTCCAGGAGCCACTGGCCTGAAAAATAACAAGGGTGTCAGGAGAGAGAATCCAAATGTATAAGATTTAAGGCCTGGATCTATCTTTTCTTTTGGATCGTTGGCCTGCCATACTTTCTGTTATTCTACTATGCATTTTCTATTGTGGGAAAATGGGAGGGGAGATTGTACGGAGTTGGATGATATGTAGCCATAACAAAATTCCTTCTAGAAAGCCAAGGTCATCCTTTGTCTTTGCACCTCTGCACCTGACCAGAACTGGATGGGTGGAACTGCCAGCATGGCAGTGGGAGATTGGACCATGGGATGGACTTGTGGGTGTGGGGGCAAGATCTTGAACTTTCAACTGGTGGGGAAAACCGGGAAGCTTTCAGATTCGAGTTTTCCCAGATGTGCCAACATGGCTCTCTTAATAAATTGGAACTTTGAGCAATACTTTGCCTCGGACTCTGATTTTACTTTTGGATGCTCTTTGGAACCCTGACACAAGGCTTGGTTCTTTGTCAAGTGTGAAGTCCAAGCGCAGAACAATGCAAAGGAGGAACAATGCATTTCACAAATTTTGAAGTCTCTGATGTTCGCTGCGCCAAGTCGGCTGTCCGTCTCCAATCCCCAAGTCCACCCGCTTCTTCTGCCAGCCGACGCTCACCATGCCAGCCCTGTAGCTGTGGGTCATGTCGTACAAAATGCTGCGTTTATTTCTTCGGCGGGGTTTGGTCTCCAAGGTGATGCCAGTCACCTCACTTCCTGTTCCGGCTACCTGGATCTGGACAGAAGATTGTCCCAAATGAATCAAAGCCACATGACCGAATAACAGTATAAGGCAGGGTGTCCAATTCACGGTCCCTCAGACTGTCGGGGGGGGCCCCCACGCTGGACTGTCTGGGTGGGTGTGGCTAGGTGGTCATGTGACTGGGTGGGCGTGGCTAGGTGGTCATGTAACTGGGTGGGCGTGGCCAATTTAACAGTCCATTGAACAATGCACACAAATTAAACTTTAATTTGTTTTGTTCCGGGTGTGTGTGTGTTTTATTTGCTTTTGTTTGCATGTTGCTCCCCTCTTACCTGGTATTCCCATGTCCCATTTCCATGTAGCACAACCTTGGCTGAGCCCACTGCTCCTGTGTGAGTGGGTATCAAGGCATTGGCTCCACAAAGCACACTCTGAATGGCTGGGAGGGAGAGGGAGAGAGAGACAGAGACAGAGAGAAATGATGTTTTTCAGATGACAACGTAGTTAGGTGTGTATTCTGACTTGGGAATTCTGGGAATTGAAGTCCACATATTTTACCATTATGTGTACAGTTGTTACAACCCAAATGTGAAATTCTGACAGAGGGAGGGTCCTCATGACTCTTACAAGTAGTCCTCGACGTATGACCAGAATGGACCCCAAAATTTGTGTTCCTAAGCAAGACCGCGATTAAGTGAAATTTCCTCTGTGTTGTGAACTTTCTTTGTCAGACTTATGAAGTGAACAACTGCAGTTCTTAAGGTAGGAACACAGGGTTGTTAAGTGGATCTGGCTTCCCCATTGACTTTGCTTTGTCAGAAGGTCGCAAAGTGGGGTCACATGACCCCGGGACACTGCAACCATCATAAATACACGCCAGTTGCCAAGCAACCAAATTTCGATCACATGGGGATGCTGCAACAGTCGTAAGTGTGAAAAAACAGTCATAAGTCCCTTTTTTTCAGTGCCACTATAACTTTGAATGGTCACTAAATGAATGGGTGTAAGTCAAGGACTACCAGTACTTGAAGTTCACAAAAGTGATATTTGTTTTCTGACTATAGGTAAAGGTTCCCCTTGCACATATGTTCTAGTCATTCCTGACTCTAGGGGGCGGTGCTCATCTCCGTTTCAAAGCCAAAGAGCCAGCGCTGTCCGAAGACGTCTCCGTGGTCATGTGGCTGGCATGAGTCAACGCCGAAGATGCACGGAACGCTGTTCTCTTCCTGCCAAAGGTGGTTCCTATTTTTCTACTTGCATTTTTTACGTGCTTTCAAACTGCTAGGTTGGCAGAAGCTGGGACAAGTAACGGGAGCTCACTCCGTTATGCAGCCCTAGGGATTCGAACCGCCAAACTGCTCACCTTTCTGATCGACAATCTCAGCGTCTTAGCCACTGAGCCAAATTTTGGGGGCATTTTGCATAAAAATGCAAAATTTTAATGCCAAAAGCTCAGAAACCCAGGATGAATAAGTCCCAGGGACCCCACACTGTCACTCACTGTCACAGCTTCTCCGGACCGTGATGTGCCCAGCTAACTTCTGACGGACTCCACCTTCCACCTCTGCGGTCATCCTCAGCTGTCCTTGTGCCAGCCAGTGCATCTCCTGACTCCCCAGTTCCATCAGCACTTCTGCAAAATCGGGATCCTGGGAATGACAGCGAAAGCAGGCCAGCAAACAGCCGCCGCCTCATTAACTGTTCCCCAAGCCACTCAAAACAGGCTTTTAAAACGTCAGCTTACCTGTAAGGTGACATTAGCCAGAATCTGCCTGAGGACCTTGTCCCGGTGTAGGATTTGCACCCTTAGTGGGATCCGATTGGATTCTGCAAGGAAGCGGAGAGACAATTCATGCTATACGGGTAAGTTCTCGACTTAAAATCATTCCTTTAAGGACCGTTTGAAATGGCGATTGCACCAAAAGGTTTTTACAATCGGTCCTTGCACTTATAACCGTCACAGGAGGTCCATGGTTGTGCGATCGCATTTCCGACAATTGCAGCATCCCAGAGGTAGAACAATGAATCGGTGGAACAGAACTTGCCTCCAGAAGTTGTGAAGGCTCCAACACTGGAGGTTTTAAAGAAGATGTTGGATAACGATATGTCTGAAGTGGTGTAGGCTTTCCTGCCTAAGCAGGGGGTTGAACTAGATGACCTCCAAGGCCCCTTCCAACTCTGTACAGTAGAACCTCTGGTCGCGAACGCTTCTGACCACGACCAAATCGAGTTCCCACCAAAAAATTCACAACATTTTTGAATCTGGTCCCGAACACATAATCGGGTGGTGATCAAACACAGCCCTGGCCCATTCCTGCTTCCGCACCATTTTTTGTAAGCACTAACAACAGTGACCTTGTGTGGCCACTGCATTAGTTTTTCTTTAATTTTGGTTAGGTTCAGGTCATTACCAAATTGGGTTGCAACCAAAGTCATGGAATGAATTATAGTTGTGACCAGAGGTTCTGTTCTGTTCTATTCTGTTCCGTTCCATTCTCTACTTCCTATTCTATTCTATTCTATTCTATTCCCTCTACTCTACTCTTTATTCTATTCTATTCTATTCACTCTACTCTACTCTACTCTACTCTCTATTCCATTCTATTCTATTCCATTCCAGTCCCTCTTCTCTTCTCTACACTACTCCACTCCACTCAATTCCCTCTTCTCTTCTCTTCTCTTCTCTTCTCTTCTCTTCTCTTCTCTTCTCTTCTCTTCTCCTCCTATTCTATTCTATTCCATTCCCTCTTGTCTACTCTACTCTACTCTACTCTACTTTACTCTTCTCTACTCTACTCTACTCCACTCCATTCCCTCCCCTCCCCTCCCCTCCATTCCATTCCATTCCATTCCGTTCCATTCCTTTCCTTCCATTCTATTCCACTCACATTTGGTCCTTAACCATCTCTTTGCGATAGACAACCCATGCAAAAGTATGGCTGGACCGGACTGATTTTATCTTAACTAACTGGATGAGAGAACTTTTTCAGTCAGGACTCGCTGCTTCCCTCTGTCCTTGCTCACTTTTGCCTGCCGGCTCCAGGAACCCCTTAGTAACCAGGACAAAGTGCAGATTGTTCTCTGTGTCGCTCAGGGTCAGCATAGCGATGCCTCCCGTGTTAAGGTGAGTCGGGTCCACGGACGTCAAGATGGCGCTGAAAGTCTCTGGAACAACAGAAGAGGGTAAGACCTTATTGGAATGGGGGCTAGTGGCAAATACAAATATCTGGAGGTGCTTCAAAATTGGGATTATGGACACCATCATTTCTTATTCTCTCACCCCTTTTTTTTTTAGGGATCAGTGTGGCCTATATAACTGTGGGTCTATTCCCATGTTCTGGGATCTATTAGGCAGTTTGCATCGCCTTTATTAAAAGGACACTGTGGCTCAGTGTCTAAGACGCTGAGCTTGTTCGGTGGCAGTTCAGTGGTTTGAATCCCTAGCGCCACATAATAGAGTGAGCTCCTGTTACTTGTCCCAGATTCTGCCAACCTAGCAGTTTAAAAGCACATTAAAAAATGCAAGAAGAAAAATAGGAACCATGTTTGGTGGGAAGGTAACAGCGTTCCGTGCGCCTTCAGCGTTTAGTCATGCCGACTACATGACCACAGAGACGCCTTCGGACAGCACTGGCTCTTCGGCTTTGAAACGGAGATGAGCACCGCCCCCTTGAGTCGGGAATGACTAGCACATATGTATGAAGGGAACCTTTACCTTTACCTATAGCCTTTATTGTCATTGTACATCATGTATACAACGAAATTGGTTTTAGCCTCACTAGTGCAATCCATGACAAAATATACAAACAACATAAATAGTACAATGAATAATCCCTATGCAAGTAATTAGGAAAAAGAAAGAAAAAGAAAAACTAGTCATACATTTCTGCGTGTGCGTGGAGTGATTGCGGTTGTGTTTAAGAGTCTGACAGCCCAAGGAGAGAAACCTCTTTGTTCGGCTGGCTATGCTTTGATGTCTTCTGCCCGATGGTAGAAGTGCGAAGAGACACTGACCAGGGTGTGAATCATCTCTGAGCATCTTCCTTTCTCTGCTAAAGCAGCGAATGCTGGCGATGTCATCAGAGATGGGTTACTACCAGTTCGGCCTGGTTCGGCCAAGTAGATAGTAACTCAGCCTGCCATGCCAGCAAACCGGTTTTCTGGGAGGCACCTATCTGCATTTTTAGTACATGCATAGCACGAATCAATCATGTATCAAGCACGCATGCAGTGCGTCCCTGAGCAAACCAGCAGTAGCAGTGGCCAGAACCCACCCCTGGATGTCATCCAGTGGTGTTAGGGGGCAACCAATGGTTTCTTGTGCCAAATTGATTACTCTCTGTAGTGCTTTCCGGGCTGCAGCAATTAAACTAGCGTACTCTACTGTAATGCAGCATGTGAGGACATTTTCTATGGTGGACCGATAGAAAGGGGTCCTCAGCCGTTGTCCCACCTGATTTTTTCTCAGGACTCTAAGGAAATGAAGTCTCTGTTGGGCCTTTCCAATTACCTTGCTCAACAGTAGTAACTGGGAGAGGGATCTTGGAGTCCTAGTGGACAACCATTTAAATATGAGCCAGCCGTGTGCAGCAGCTGCCAAAAAAGCCAACACAGTTCCAGGCTGCATAAACAGAGGGATAGAATCAAGATCACGTGAAGTGTTAATACCACTTTATAATGCCTTGGTAAGGCCACACTTGGAATACTGCATTCAGTTTTGGTCACCATGATGTAGAAAAGTTGTGGAGACTCTAGAAAGAGTGCAGAGAAGAGCAACAAAGAGGATTAGGGGACTGGAGGCTAAAACATATGAAGAACGGTTGCAGGAACTGGGTATGTCTAGTTTAATGAAAAGAAGGACCAGGGGAGACATGATAGCAGAGTTCCAATATCTCAGGGGTTGCCACAAAGAAGAGGGAGTCAAACTGTTCTCCAAGGCACCTGAGGGTAGAACAAGAAGCAATGGGTGGAAACTAATCAAGGAGAGAAGCCACTTAGAACTGAGGAGAAATTTCCTGACAATTAGAACAATTAATCAGTGGAACAGAAGTTGCCTCCAGAAGTTGTGAATGCCCCAACACTGGAAGTCTTTAAGAAGATGCTGGATAGCCATCTGTCTGAAACGGTATAGGGTTTCCTGCCTAGGCAGGGGGTTGGACCTCCAAGGTCCCTTCCAACTCTACTATTGTATTATTATTGTATTACCAGGGACGTGTTGTTTTTCCAAGTGAGGTCTTGACTAATAAACACTCCCAAGAATTTAAAAGAGGAAGCCCTCTCACACAAAATAAATTCATGTCAGCCCTCAGGACAAACCAGGTGAGGAAAAAAAAAACACCCCAAGAAATATTAGAATTCTACAATATTGATATACACCACAATATTAATTTTTTTGAAACCTAGCAGCTTTTTTCCCCCTTCTATCATATATCAAAAACTGGGAAGCCAAAGCAATTTTGCTTTCCTTTCTCACATATTTCTCTTTTCCTAATAGTTGTTTCTTATTTTTTCACCGCCATCTCTTCTAATCCTCTACAACAGTGTTTCTAACCCTTGGCAACTTAAAGACATTTGGATTTCAACTCCCAGGATTCTCCAGTCAGCCAATTTGATAGAGGAATTCTGGGAGTTAAAGTCCTCGGGTCTTAAAGTTGCCAAGGTTGAGAAGCACTGCTTTACAGCAAGGGTATCCAACCTTGGCAATTCTAAGACTTGTGGACTTCAACTCCCACAATTCCCTAGGATAGCTGGCTGAGTAATTCTGGGAGTTGAAGTCCACAAGTCTTCATGTTGCCAAGGTTGGCTACACCTGGTCTGCACCTAGCGAACTTGCAACCAAATCCAATCTACACCTTAAATTTCAACGTTCAAACACGGCCTTCATCGTTGTAGGTCCCATTATATGTCTTGGAACTACAAGTCCCAGGATACTTAGCAACAAGATCCCAAACTAGCGAAAATTGTAAAGTTGTAGTTTAATACCTGGAAGAAAAGAAAAGCTACAAAGCCGGAGAAGGTCAAGTTCAACCCTTATTTAAGTTGCCCAAGTAGATTGAGATGATATTCTACATTAAGGGTGTTCTGACCGAGGCTTCCCAAGAGCACGAAGCAAACTCCTGGTCCCGACAAAAAACCCTTTTATTAATTTATTGTGAATTCTGCTCATTCACATCAAGCCAAGTCTTTCAAGGGAGGATTTACAGTCACAGACCTTCTCTGGCTTGGAGAGCTGCCAGGCCGATATCTGCAAGACATGGCAAGGAGTCTCAGAGAGTCATGAACTAATTAAGCGAACTAATTGTCTCCTGCAAACTCCACTCCCCTTTCGCTCCTCTTTTATTTCCTCTGGGTGGGGCCATTCATCGTCCACCTGTGACCTTCCTCCCAAGTCGACCTCTGTTCTTTAGCTGTTCCCTTCATCTGGGTTCTCTGCTCATGCACACACTGGGAACAGGCTCCAGTTGTTCTTCTGCCCCACTGATCTCCGACTCCAAAGGCAGCTGATAACTGTTGGATGGCCCTGCCCACCTCTCTACCTCCGATGCAGAGCCCTCATCATAGCCTTCCCCAGACTCCAGGACTGGCCCATGTTTCTCCCCAACCTCCTCACTCTCTGAATCCGCCATTGGTTCCTCTGGCAGACTATAACACTGGGTGCCTTACCTTTTGAACCAGGTTTGTAGATTATTTTCTGTGACATGGAAATTTAAAAACTTCCCAGTCTTGAAAACGTTCCCCGGGATAACCCTGGTTGCCTAAACGATAGATTACCTGCAAAGAGGGCCCGGTGCTTGACAATCTGGCCTCGGACCTCCCCTGCCGGATGAGTCTGGGTGATCAGGGTGATGCGCATTTGATCCACCTTCAAGAGCCGGATAGAAGCCTTCTGCAAATTCCGCCACATGCCACAGATCTAGAAAAGAAGGAGCGAGGTGTGGATTGATTCCCAGGGCCCCCAAAACCAATAATCAAGGTTCATCTATTGCACTGCTACATATGCAGTGGAGGAATTCCATCTGGAAAATGGTGGGAAGGACTCCCACAGAAAAAGGATGAACTCATATTTATACATTTCACCAAAGGAGAAGACAATAGGAATATGGTCATACAATGCTCCAACACTGGAAGTTTTTATGTACATTGAGAGCATCTGCACCAAAGACAATTTCCTTCTGTGTCTAATCATAGTTGGCCAATAAAGCTATTCTATTCTATTCTATTCTATTCTATTCTATTCTATTCTATTCTATTCTAATTCTAATTCTATTGTATTTTATCCCATCCCATCCTCTATTCCATTCCATTTTCTATTCTATTCTATTCTATTCTATTCTATCCTATCCTATCCTATCCCATCCCACCCCACCTTCTATTCTATTCTATTCTAATTCTAATTCTATTCTATTTTATCCTATCCAATCCCATCCCATCCCATCCTCTATTCCATTCCATTTTCTATTCTATTCTATTCTATCCTATCCTATCCTATCCCACCCCGCCCCATATTCTATTCTATTCTATTCTAATTCTATTTCTATTCTATTTTATCCTATCCCATCCCATCCCATCCCATCCCATCCTCTATTCCATTCCATTTTGTATTCTATTCTATCCTATCCTATCCTATCCTATCCTATCCTATTCTGTCCCATCCCATCCCATCCCACCCCACCCCACCCCACCCCACCCCACATTCTATTCCATTCCATTCCATTCTATTCTATTCTATCCCTATTCTATCCCTATTCTATTCCAGTCCATTCCAGTCCATTCCATATCCTATCCCATCCCATCCCATATTCTAATCTATCCTATCCTATCCTATCCCATCCCATCCCATATTCTATTCTATTCTATCCCTATTCTATTCCATTCCATTCCAATCCATTCCATATCCTATCCCATCCCATCCCATCCCATCCTATTCCAGTCCAGTCCAATCCATTCCATATCCTATCCCATCCCATCCCATCCCATCCCATACTCTATTCTATCCTATCCTATCCTATCCCATCCCATCCTATCTATTCTATTCCATTCTTTTAAGAAGATGTTGGATAACCATTTGTCTGAAGTGGTGAAGGGTTTCCTGCCTAAGCAGGGCGTTGGACTAGAAGTCCTCCAAGGTCCCTTCCAACTCTGTTATTCTATGTTCAACTGGTACAATTAATTAATTAACACTAATTAATAAGAGTTAATTAATCAAAATTAATACTAATGAATTCATTAGTAGAAGGGCAGGGATTAATTGTGTCCTCGGATTAAGGAGTAACTTTCTATCAGTGAGGACAATTAACCAGTGGAACAGAAGTTGCCTTCAGAGGTTGTGGGTTCTCCATCACTGGAGGTTTTTAAGAAGAGAATGGACAGCTGTCTGTCTTAAATGGTACATAGGATCTCTTGCTTGAGCAGGGGGATGGAGTAGAAGACCTCCAAGGTTCCTTCCAGGGCTACTCTGATTGATTGTAGTCCACTTACCATACCATCTTGAAAGATGGTGCCCTGTTGTATAGGATGTTCGAAAAGGACCGTCCCATCTGGCTCCAAGAAACGGACACGGATTGGTTGGCTCAGCCTAGACAAGAAAAAGAGAGTATGTGAGTCAAATTTATCTCTCCAGCAACAGAAATATTCTTTTTGGGGGGAGTTTCCTGAAATGGTTCTCAACGTCAACAAAGGACTTCCAGGTGTTGAAGTTGCCAGGCCAGCAGCCATCTTTTCTTTTGGATCTTTGGCCTGCCACACTTTCTATTATTCTACTATGCCTTATCTACTGTGGGAAAACGGGAGGAGGGATTGTAAGGAGTGAGATGCGATGTAGCCATAACAAAATCCTTTCTAGAAAGCCAAGGTCATCCTTTGTTTTTGCACCTCTGCACCTGACCAGAATTGGATGGGTGGAAGCTGCCAGCATGGCAGTGGGAGATTGGACCATGGGATGGACTTGTGGGTATGGGGGCAAGATCTTGAACTTTCAACTGGGTGGGGGAAACTGGGAAGCTTTCAGATTCGGGTTTTCCCAGATGTGCCAACATGGCTCTCTTAATAAATTGGAACTTTGAGCAATACTTTGCCTCGGACTCTGATTTACTTTTGGATGCTATTTGGAACCCTGACATTAGTCACTTTGCAAAAATTGGGATTATAAATAGTCCTCAACGTATGAGCCCAACGGAGCCCAAAACTTTCTTGCTAAATGAGAAATTCGTCCAGTGAGTTTTGCCTCATTTGATGACTTTTCTTGCCACATTGGTTACTGCAGTTCTTAAATGAATAACATGGTGAAGTGAATTTGGTTTCCCCATTGACCTTCTGCTTCTCAGAAGGTCGCAAAAAGGGATCAGTGATGGGGACACTGCAATCGTCATAAATGTGAGCCCATCCGAATGTAAATTACAGTGACCAAGGAGATTTTACAACAGTCATAAGTCACTTTTTTCAGCACCATTGACTAGACACTAAGCTGTTGCAAGTTGAGGACTACCTGAGGTTTCTCTAGCTATCCATCTGAATAATCAGTGGAACAGAAGTTGCCTCCAGAAGTTGTGAATGCCCCAACACTGGAAGTCTTTAAGAAGATGCTGGATAGCCATTTGTCTGAAACGGTATAGGGTTTCCTGCCTAGGCAGGGGGTTGGACTGGAAGACCTCCAAGGTCCCTTCCAACTCTGCTATTGTATTCTATTGTATTGTATTGAACATCAAAAGGTGTTACTGCTAGTATCTGCCTACTATACGGAGGTCAGAACATAGATAATCCTCAACTACGATGATTCATTTAATGACAGTATGGGAAAGGAGGCCAGTAGAGAGAAAAAAAGTGGCTTATGACCAGTCCTCGCCTTTATGACTCTTGCAGCACACACACACACTGTCATGTGATCAAAATATGGGCCCTTGGCAACCGACATGTACTTACAACAGTTGTTGGGTCCTGAGGTCACGTGATCACCATTTACTAACTCCCCAGGGGCTTTGGATATGCAAAGTCAATGGGGAGGGGGATGCCAGATTTGCATAACAATGGGGTGATTTGCTTAACAACCCTGGCAAAAATGGTCGTTAAAGTGGGTGTGACTCTTTTAACAACGGCCTCACTTCACGATGGAAATTTTGGTCCCAACTGCGCTTATAAAAGTCGCTCACTGGAGTTAATTTTGTAAAGCTTTTTCCCTCCCCCCCCCCCGAAAAAATATTCAGCGGGACACTGAATTTTCACCGTGACTTTGAAATAAAAGCAATTTTATCAATCCTAATTTTACAAAAAGTGCCCCTTCGGAGAGGCCCAATCGCTGCTAAAAAAGAGAGAAAAAGTTAAGAACAAACAGCCCTCTCCCCCCACGCTCACCGAACCCACCCCCACCCCGTGCAAATCTCGACATAAATAAATAAAGGAAACGGTGCTTTTGGCAGCCAAAAACAATTCCTTTCCACGCTTCCCCCCTCCCCCCCTCAAAGGCAGAGGGAGCATCTTGGCTTCTCCGGAGTTGGGAAACTGTCATGTTTTTGGCCTTGCTGGGAATCATAACAACCACGAAGGCTGTTTGGCGGGGGGGGGGGGGGAATCTGAGCACACACATTTGGAAATTACTCATCACTCGGCTATGCAAAGGGTTGGAAAAGAACAGATTTGATGGGGGGGGGTGCGTTGTCCCTTCCCTGAAGAGGCAGTTCATGCAGCAAGCAAATTTTGCAATTGCAGGAGGGGAGGTTCATCAATTAAAATCCGTACCCCCCTCTCTCCTTCCTTCTGCTTCCCCAGCCATGCACAAGGCAGATAGATGAAACCCCACCCAAAAAAAACCCCATTTTATTTGGAGAAAGACTTGAGGATGTTGCAGAGGCTGGAACGATAAAGCCCCCCTCAAACTGTTCGTTGGATCGTAAACCCCACCGTTCCCCCTCCCTCCTCCTTCCTGGCTTGCCAAGTTGTATTCAGTCATCCTAACTGTGTGTGGGAGAGCAGGGATGAATCCTGAGCAAAGCCAAGCTAGATTTCAGGCCTGCAGTTATATTCCCTTTTAGGATCTTTGGCCTGTCACACTCTCTATTATTTTACTATGCTGTTTCAATAGTGTAGTAATTGGGAGGGGGAATAGAAAGGAGTAGAATAGTGGGATGTGTTGTTGTCATTCCTTTCTAGAAGCCCAAGGTCATCTTTTGTCTCCGCACCTCTACATCTGACCGGAACTGAATGGGTGGAGATGCCAGCATGGCAGAGGAAGATTGGACCATGTGATGGATTTATGGGTGTGGAGATAAGATCATGAACTTTCCACTGGGTGGGATCCCAGGAAGCTTTTAGATTTGGGATTCCACAGTTTGTGCCAACAGGTCTGTCTTATTAAATTGGAACTTTAAGGATAGCTCTGCCTTGGACTCTTGATTTAATTCTGCATGATATTTGGAACGCTGACACTAGAATTCCCCCGTGCCTGGCCTTTCGTAAAAGCCATTGGAGAAATACCACCTGCTGATCAGAGTGGACTAGAGAGTAGGAGGGCAAAGATAGGGACATGGAGAGGACATTAGCAATAGCACTTAGACTTATGTACAGCGGTGGAATTCGAAAATGCTAGCAACCGGTTTTCTCTGCCCAATTGCTGGGTGGGCGTGGCCATGGTAGGCGTGGCCTACTCGGCTACTGCACCACAGCGGCAGGGGAGATGTTTTTGCCCTCCCCAGGGTACAGAGGCTTTCTTTGGGAGGGTGAAAACGGCGACCTCCTGGCCCTGGAGACCCTCTGGGGGTCGCAAACAGGCCTGATTTTGGACTTCCAGAGCATCCAGCACGCCTGTTTTTCACCCTCCCCAGGCTCTGGAGGCTTTTTTTGAGCCTCCGGGAGGGCAAAAACAGCCTCCCCCAGCTCCAGAGGCTGGAAACGGGCCCATTTCCTGAATCTCCGGGAGGCCCATTTTTCACTCTCCCGAGCCTCTGCGTGGTCCCTGCTCTTACCTGGCATCCAAAACAGGCCGCATGGAGACTCCTGGGAGGTGACAGGGCATAGTGGACGGAGTCAGCCTTTGCAACTACCGGTTCGGTGAACCAGATTAGAATTAACATTCAGTTTGCCCGAACCAGTCCGAACTGGGTGAATTTCACCCCTGCTTATATACTGCTTTGCAGTGCTTTACAGCCCTTTCTAAGCGATTTTACAGAGTCAGCCTCTTGCCCCAAACAATCTGGGTTCTCATTTTACCCACCTCAGAAGGACGTAAGGCTGAGTCAACCGTGAGCCTGGTGGGATTTGAACTACCGAATTGTAGGCAGCCGGCAGTCAACAGAAGTAGCCTGCAGTACTGCACTCTAACCACTGCGCCACTGAGGCTCATAGCACTGTAGCTGAATTGAAACCCAAGGAAGAGTTTGGCATTGATCATATCGTGGATAAATTTGTGTCATCTGCTGAACATGGCCGGCTGGGGGGATTCTGGGAATTGAAGTCTGAAAGTTGCCAAGGTTGTACATCTCATGGGTGGCTTCTCCCTTGCTGAAGTTGTTAAAACCAGAGCTGGGTGGCCACCGTTCACGGATCCTCATGGAGATCCCTACACTTATCCAGAGGGTTCAACTACAGTAGATCACCTCTGAAGTTCCTTCCAACTCATGCATTTTATGATTCCTGGGTTTGTCTTGAATGTCATTGGTTGGGCCTTGCCTCTTATGGGAAATTCCTCCTCCCCATTCCTATAATTCTAGGGGGGGACATCAGAATAACAAAACAACAAGTTAGAAGGGACCTTGTAGGTCATCTAGCCCAACCCCCCGTCCAAGCAGGAGACCCTAAACCCGTGATGGCGAATCTATGGCACGCGTGTCACAGGTGGCACATGGAGACATTTGTTAGGGCTCGTGAGGTGTTGCCCTATCAGCTCCAGCTGACTTCGGCCTTCTTCTAAAGCCGTTTTTCGCCCTTGGGAGCCTTCAGGGAAGTCTCCTGAAGTCTCCGGAGGATGTAAAACGGCCCTATGGGCAAACCGGAAGTCACCATTCCCGAACTTCCGCTTTGCCCCTACGGCTGTTTTTTGCCCTCCAGAGGCTTCAGGGAAGCTCCTGAAGCCTCTGGAGAGCCTCCATGGTGGGCAGGGGAGGCTGTTTTCGCCCTCCCCAAGCTCCTAGAAAGCCTCTGGAGCCTGGGGAGGGGGAAAAAGTGTGCCAAATTGGGAGGAGCGCTGGTTGCGCAAGCATACGCATGGGGGGGTGCATAGCATTATGGGTGTGGCACGCCTGCACACGACTCCCTGTGCTGCCTCCGCTTTTGGCACGCAATCCAAAAAAGATTAGCCATTACTGCCCTACACCATGGCAGTCCAGTCTCTTCTTGAAAGCTTCCAGTGATGAAGCTCCCACAACTTCTGAAGGCAACTTCTGTAACATTGGTCGATTGTTCTCACTGTTCTCCTTATTTCCAGGTTGAATCTCTCCTGGATCGCTTTCTATCCATTATTCCTTGTCTGGCCCTCAGGTGCCTTGGAAAATAGCTTGACCCCTTCCTCTCTGTAGCAACCCCTGAGATATTGGAAGACTGCTATCCTGTCTCCCCTAGTCCTTCTTTTCACTAAACTAGACATCCCCAGTTACTGCAACCATTCATCATATGTTTTAGTTTCCAGTCCCTTCATCCTCTTGGTTGCTCTTCTCTGCACTCTTTCTAGAGTCTCCACATCTTTTTTATAGCATGGTGACCAAAATTGGATGTAGTATTCTAGGTGTGGTCTTACTAAGGCTTTATCGAGCGGTATTAGTACCTCACTTGATCTTGATTGTATCCTTCTGTTAATGCAATTTAGGATTGCATTGGCTTTTTTTGGCTGCCGCTGCACATTGTTGGTTCATATTTAATTGATTGTCCACTAAGACATCAGATGGAGACACGAGTGAGGCTCACCCACCTTTCATAGTTAATGGAGAAGATCAGATGCATGTGTGTGAGAGTCAATCTGGCTTTCGCCACCGCACTGGAGGCAGCTCTCCTCGGATCTGGGCCCCCGATCAGCAACGCCACGAAATCTGGGAAGCAAAAAAAAGAGGTGTGATCTTACACTGCACGAAATCTGGAAAGAAATTTATCTATTATTGAAATACAGGCAGTCCTCGGCTTACGACTGGCCACTTAGCGGCGATTCAAAGTTATAATTGGGAGGAGTTGCAATCCAGATTTGAAATTCTGACAGAGGGAGGATTCTCATCAGGGGTGAAATGCTACCAGTTCGGGGCCCATTCGCCCGAACAGGTAGTAAAAAATACTTTTAAAAGTTTTAAAAAATGTTCCTATGATCATGCCTCGCACAACTGAGCTTAAGAACTTTAAAAAAAAAAACTTTTTAAAGCATTTTTTTTTTACTACAGGTTCTCCAGAAACGCGGGGTGGGGTCCCCGTTTTTGCTCCCAGCAGGCTTCCCTGAGGCCTGCCAGGCCAAAAGCGGGGTGTGCTGAGAAAGAAAGAAAGAAAGAGAGAGAGAGAGAGAGAGAGAGAGGGAGGGAGGGAGGGAGGGAGGGAGGGAGGGAGGAGAGAGAGAGAGAGAGAGAGAGAGAGAGAGAGAGAGAGAGAGAGAAAGAGTGTATTAAATATCTCTGGAAGATAAAAGTCTGTAACACTACATCTTGTGTTTACACGTAAAAATATGCACCCTGGAATTGGGACCTGGGCATTGCCTCACCCATACCTATCTGGCTGTCATCTCGGATCAAGTCCTGAGAGCTGAAGTAGGCACGGTCGTTGTAGTTCCTGTGTAAGCCGTCTTCTTTTTCCTGAGAGTATTCCATCTTATCCAACAGCTGCTCAGATCCCTTCTCCACGATGTTGGTGGGGACTGCACGAGGGAGAACAGGAAGTGATATGAAGCATCAAAAATAAGAGCCAATCCGTTTACAGGTAGTCCTTGACTTACCACATCAATTTTAACAGCATCTGCACAAGTATAGTCTGAAACGTAACACTACAAACAGTTTGCTGTACTGTTTGCTGTTTGTTGCAAGGAGGCAAATTGCTGGGAGGCAGAAGCAGATTTCCCTTATTTTCCTCCCCAAAAGCTAGGTGCATCTTATACTTCAGAGCATCTTATGCTCTGAAAAATACGGTACTTTGGGTCTGGTTGGTCTATGGGGCCAACTCTGAAATTAAATTGCACCCAATTACACTAGGCAAAAGGGGTTTCCCACATTGCAAGGGTACCTGGAATTCCCCCTCATTTCAAACAGAGTGGCGTCAGAATAGGGAATCCCACATGTGATAGGAAGGGAAGAATTTACGGCATCCCCCTGCGGTGATTTAACGCTGCCCAAATGTGCTTTTTATTTATTTACGGGTTTTCAAAGGCAGGCTGGGGTGGCGTTTTGTAAACGGCTGGGCGAGGCCGCAGGCCGCAGGCTTCAGACGCTTCAGCGAGACTCCTGGCCACAAAAAGGACAAAGTCTCGCTTTCACGCCAGGTCCCTCATAATTCCCAACCCAAATACCCCAAAGGTGAAATCAACACAGCGAAAACAAATGCTGTTATTTTGCTGTGTCAGCAAAGTAACCGAGGATTCGGAGCCGGGGTGAAAGAGAGAGAGAACACAGTCCTTACTATGATATACACGGGAGATATTTGATTCCCCTTGTGATTATTATTTTTCATACGCGGAGTCCTAGATCACAACAGAGCCTCAATTTTCTGTCGCTAAACCAGGCAGAGGCGAAGTGAGTTTCCCCCCATTTTACAACTTTTCCTTGCCGTTCTTAAGTTAGTCACATGGTAGTTAAGTCAGAATCTGGTTTCCCCACTGACTTTGCTTGTCAGAATGTTCGATTCTATTCTAGACTGGCTGATCAACCCGGCATTGTCCAGGTATTTATTTATAGGGGGGAAATGTCATTTCTAATGTTGGATTTTTCCCCTTAACAGAGGGAACCCCCTTGTGGAGTACTGTGAAGCCATTACCATGGCAACTCCGCTGCGTTGTACAGTAGAAGCCATTTTACGGCATTACAGTAGAAGCCACTGTAAGGCACAACAGGCTGCATCTTAACAGAACACACACTCTGTGGGGTGTCTTACCCCCACAGTATTTGTCTCCAGAAAGTAAGTCATCTGTGTACCACGTTTGCTTGAAATTGCTTGAGGCGTTCCAGAGTTATGCTGTAACAGCTCCACCAGGCAGGAAGCCATTTTTATGTTGCATTTGTGCTGATAAATAAATAAAGGGAGACTAGTACAGATCTATTTCAAGCTGTTTAGCTCTCATCAGCTAGCCATACTCTTACTGGGATTTCAACCTGGGCTGTTTTACATGTTAGGCAGTTGTATTAGTCTCTAAGCCACAGCCTCTCCTCCCTTATCAGCTGAGCCGAGAAAATGATTAAGTGTTATGTCAAAGTATTCCATGTGTGGCCTTAGCTAAGGTAAAGGTTTCCCTTGCACATATGTGCTAGTCGTTCCTGACTCTAGGGGGTGGTACCTCTCTCCGTTTCAAAGCCGAAGAGCCAGCGCTGTCCGAAGACGTCTCTGTGGTCATGTGGTCGGTATGACTAACGCCGAAGGTGATACCTTCCCACCAAAGGTGGTTCCTATTTTTCTACTTGCATTTTTACATGCTTTCGAACTGCTAGGTTGGCAGAAGTGTGGCCTTAACCAAGGCATTATAAAGTGGTATTAACCCTTCACGTCATCTTGATTCTATCCCTCTGTTTATGCAGCCTAGAACTGTGTTGGCTTGTTTTGGCTTCTCTTCCAAGAAGCTTCTTGATTTTGGCTTGTCATCCAGCTTCTTGGATGAGAAACAAAATATTTTCAAAAAAAACCAACAACATCAAAAAATAACCAAGAAAGTCCAGTTGCATTTGGGGTGTGGGGGAAGCACCTTTGGGACAACCGTGATCTGGATGATTGTGAATCTCCATAGCATAGGCCAGGGGTCTCCAACCTTGGCAACTTTAAGACTTGTGGGTTTCAACTCCCAGCAAAGCTGGCTGAGGAATTCTGGGAGTTGAAGTCCACAAGTCTTAAAGTTGTCAAGTTTGGAGACCGCTGGCAGTAGCTGTCTGTGCAGGCCATCTAGTATTGAACTCCAAGCCTTTTGCTCATGGTACCCAGATGGCTCCAGACAACTTCCTTCTGTCCAAACATTGGCCCTGTCCAGCTGTTGGGAGCAGACAAGGGCAGGTGTGTGCAGGGTGTTACGGCGATAAACACATCGCCTCCTTAGTCATCGCGGGAAAGCTAAACAAACGGGAAACATAGACTATACAAGGGAAAGCAGGGCACCGAAAACCAACACACCAAATAAACAAGAGAGGAGGTTACATCGGCCCTAATGGATGCCTCCTGTCTGCCAACTGATGCAAAGCCTGCACTGAACATCGGAGTCGAGGCGGAAAAAGAGGCAGGCAACTGACGGAGGGAGAGAAGGACGCCGGTGGGGCGAGGGGTGGGGGCGGGGGACAGACTGTTCTAGGAAATCTTCTGTAGGCTATGCCTGCCAAGAGAACATGTGTGTGTGTGTGTGTGAGTGAGTGTGTAAGGGTGTCTACAGTTCCAAGAACTCCGTTTCACTCTTTCTCTGCCAAAAGAGAAAGAGAGAGAGAGAGAGAGAGAGAGAGAGAGAGAGAGAGAGAGAGAGAGAGAGAGAGAGAGCTCCTCCTAGTCCTCATGAATCCCTGCCGAATGAACCGATGACACAGCGATCAGGTAAGCAAACATCAAATGGGCCAGGCACAGGGGCAGAGGTGGTAAGATGGTGGAAGAGATGCAGCTCTCACCACTAGGCTCAGACGAGCTCAGGCTAGGCATAAAGGCGGTAGAGCGTTCTTCCTCGTTTCCACGTTGTTGGAAACTTGGAACTGTATAAAAGTAAAGGTCTCCCTTGTCCAGTCATGTCCGACTCTCTAGGACAAGGGTCGACAACCTTAAACACTCAAAGAACCATTTGGACCCGTTTCCCACAGAAAAGAAAACACCGGGAGCTACAAAACCTGGGTGGGTGTGGCCAACTTGACATCACTCACTCCCGCCCAGTCACATGATACACAAGCAAGCCACGCCAACCCAGGTTTTGTGGCTCCCGGTGTTTCCTGCGGGAAATGGTTATCTCTCTGTGTGTGTGTCTCTCTCTCTTTCTTTCTCTCTTTCTCCCTCTCTCTTTCTCTCAATCTCTGTCTCTCATCTTTCTGTCTGTCTGTCTGTCTGTCTGTCTCTGTTTCTCTGTTTCTCTCATATCTCTCAGGCTAGGCGAGGAGTGACTGGAAGGGGAGGGCGAGGGGCGGGGCCAGCCAGTGGTGGGTTCAGCCGACAGGGAGCCACAGCAGGGGGATGAAAGAGCCGCATGCAGCTCCAGAGCTGTAGGTTCCACTCTAGGGCGCAGGGCTTTGAATGGTCACAAAACAAGGCCATCAGTTAAGTGAGGACCACCTGTAATTTACTTACCTTTGGGGCAGGATTTGCAACATTGTCCTGGAAGCACAATAGCTTCGGCACAAGGAAGTTTGGGGCAGCTATGCTTAATGTTCTTACAGCTGACTTTGCCTGCCGGTTTCCCTCTCCGATTCCTCTGCTGGAGGGGGAAAAAATAGAAAATTCTGACAATATATTATATTCCAGTTTTGGAGAGATGAATCCTAGCACTTTTGTGTTTTATTAAAGACAATGCAGAACCTTTCCATCCAGGCAAAGTCCTCCTGTCATTTTGCATTGAATGCTACAATTACTTCTCTATCTCTATCTCTCTATCTATCATCTATCTATCTATCTATCTATCTATCTATCTATCTATCTATCTATCTATCATCTATCTACCTACCTACCTACCTACCTACCTACCTACCTACCTACCTATCTAGAAATGGCAATCTCAACCAAACTTGGGACACAGAGGACTTACTCTCTGGAAACAAATACTGTGGACTTAAGACACCCCTAACACCCCTCGGGATGTGTATTCTGTTAAGATACAGCCTGTTGTGCCTTCAAACGGCTTCTACTGTACTGTTGTAAAATGGCTTTTACTGTACAGTGCAGTGGAGTTGCCATGATAATGGCTCCACAGTACTCCACAAGGGGGCATCCTTTGGTAAGGGGGAAAATCCAACATTAGGAATTAAATTATGTTAATTTCTACATTTTCAACAAAATCGGGGCTTAGTCCTGTCTAATATAGGATTAGGAAAAATAAATACCTGGGCAACGGCAGGTTATCAACTAGTCATCAATATTTTGCCTGGTTTATGAATATGGCATCAACTTTTGGCAGCCAAATAGATCCAAATTATTTTCACACTGATCTTACTATCTTACATGGATCTTACACTGATCTTACACTGATCTTACTATTCCTTCGAAGTGTGGGAGGAAGCAATTTTGAATTGTTCTTGTTATGCAAAGGAGAGATCATCCTCGACATACGACAGATCATCCTGACATACGACCATTAATTCAGTGTGCGTTCGAAGTTACCATGGCGCTGGAAAAGGTGACGTGTGACCATTTTTCACACTTACATCCATTGCAGCTTCCCCATGATCACATGATCCAAATTCGGATGTTTGGCAACTGACTCACTTTTATGACGGTTGCAGCGTCCCGGGGTCATGTGATCCCCTTTGAGGACCTTCTGACAAGCAAGTAACCAATGGGAATAGCCAGATTCACTTAAAAACACTGATACTAACTTAACAACTGCAGGGATTCACTTAGCAACGCTGACAAGAAAGATCGTAAAATGGGGCAAAACATACTTAACAACTGTCTTACTTAGCAACAGACGTTTTGGGGGTGAAACGTTGCTCACGTGGTCCCAGGACACTGCGACCGTGATAAATATGAATCAGTCGCCAAGCAGCAGAATTTCGATCACATGACCATGGACGGGATGCTGCAATGTTTTTAAGTGTGGAAAAAGGGTCGCAAATCCCCCTTTTTTTAGTTCTGTTGTAACTTCAGTCACTAGGTTGTAAGTGGAGGACTACTTGCTGTTAGCACCAATCCTTAAAGGAACCTGTGTAAGATTCTATTTATAAAATATACTAGCCAATAACCTGCCGTTGCCCGGGTATTTATTTATAGGGGGAAAATGTCCGGACCAAATGTAATTTCTAATGTTGGATTTTCCCCTTACCAGAGGGAGCCCCCTTGTGGAGTACTGAGAAGCCATTACCATGGCAACTCCACTGCACTGTACAGTAGAAGCCATTTTACAGCAGTACAGTAGAAGCCATTTTAAGGCACAATAGGCTGTATCATAAAAGAACACAACCTTCCCTTTTCTGTCTATCGGCTCACCCTAGGAGCCATCCAGGCAGAAAGCTGTTTTTTTATGTTATCAGCACAAATGCAACATAGAAGCCAAGGTCATCTTTTGTCTCTGCACCTCTACACCTGACTGGAACCAGCTGGGTGGAGATGCCAACGTGGCCGAAGACGATTGGACCATGTGATGGATTTATGGGTATGGGGATAAGATCATGAACTTTCAACTGGGTGGAATCCCAGGAAGTTTTCAGATTTGGGATTCCACAGTTCGTTGCCAACATGTCTGTCTTATTAAATTGGGACTTTAAGGATAGCCCTGCCTTGGACTCGGATTTAATTCTGCATGATATTTGGAACGCTGACACAATGCCTTGTCAGCTGCAAGAATTGTTTTTGCACAGTACTGGAAAAATGAGGAAAGAACTACAGAAGGAGACGTAATTTTTTTAAAAATACTAGATTGTGCAGATGAACGTTAAAAATAAAAGAAAAAGAAGATACGTAATAATTTTGAACAAGGGCCTGTCCTACAAATGGAAAAGTAGTATTATGTATCCAGACAATATGCTGGTCACCAAGCACTTATGCATGTAAACTGAAAATGTATCAATAAACTGTTTTTTTTTTTTAAATGAACTGAGTGTCAAGCATCGGAATGTAAATCATATGGCCGTGGGGATGCTGCGACGGTCATAAGTGTGGAAAATGGTCATCAGTCACTTTTTTTCCCACTGGTGTCATAACTTCCAATGGTCACTAAACAAACGATTGTAAGTTAAGGAGTATTTGCATCAGGATCCCTTGTTCCAGAACCCTGAGAAATCTGGCCAATTCAACCGCACACCTGCCCTTTTTTTAAATAAAGTTTTTTTTATTTTTTCATTTTCACAACAAATAACCACATGTGTACTGTTACCTAACCAACATTTATTTTATATTATTACAGATTTGCATCAATTCGTCTTACCATCAACCCCCAAGAACGATTATTGGCTCTTCTGCTCTCCATACGCCATATTTGTACCCTGTCCATCACTTTCTTCTCCCTCTTTCCTCCCCCTCCCTACCTCCTTTCTTCCTTCTGTTGTCCTTCTCTTCTCTACTTCCCCTTCCTCTCTCCTTCTCCTCTCTCCCCTTTCCACTCCTTCTTTCTCTCCTCCTCTCCTCGCCTTCTCTCCTGACCCTCTCTCTTTTTCCCTTTACCTCTATCCTCTGTTCCACACTCTTCATCCATTCACTCGGTGTATTTCAGCCTCTGAGCAAGCTCCATTTTATGTTTATATTTATAATTTCATTTCAATAAACATCTTTAATTTTACCATATATCCTCCAGCTTCTTCTTCTTTTTGAAACACACACAAAAAAAGTATACATATATAACCATTATATTTTTAAACTCCCCCCCCCCTGACTTATTTCTGTCCGGAATTTCACCTGCATCTTCAAATGACACTTACCGGTTCGCAGGTACACACCACACAGTGCATAATGCCAAAGGGTTCCCCTAAATCAGGATGCCAGGTATCCTCCAAGGTGTAGAACTGGCCACCGAAATAACATCCTGCAAAGGAAAAAAGGGTTTTGAGTGCGCCAGAAATCCAATGCCTTGAGCTGGCTGCCATGTTTTTTCCCCCATCTGTGGTGTGAGCTGCTGCTTATCATATCATCACCTGGAACTGTGGTTGTCAAATTTCATTGAGGGCCGCAGCAGGGTTGTGTTTGACTTTGGGTGGGCTGGGGGGGGAATGGTTAGCTTGACTTCACGCATGTCGGGGACGCCTGTGGGGTTCCCGAGCCCCGTTTTCGCTAGCAGAAGCATGGCGGGCCAGTTTTCCTGTCAAGGCCCTGAGGATTTAATAGCTGCCATCTGATGTAAGATTGTAAGCTGTAGTTTGTAAGCTGAAGGCTAGGCTGATGAAATAAAGTTGGTTATACCTATAGTATAACCCTTTTAAGACTCTGATGGATGGTCCCAGTGGTGAGTTGCAGGCAGTACGCTCCGGTATGGGCCTACAGGTGCCTGCCGGGATCACCGGGTACCATTCCGGTACGGTGCTCTGGAGGGCCCGCCCGCCATCCTTACCTGTTTTTGAGCTTTTTGGTGCTTCCGTGCATGCGCACGGAGCGTATGGCACCTGTGCGACGCTCCGCTGAGCAGCTGGAGCGCCGCGGAGGGTCGCAGGAGATAAGGACGCATGCGGGTGATGTTGCGCGTGTTCATGTGCTGGCCGCCAGGCCCCGTTGCACTGTACTGGTTGCAACGGGATCCGGAACCCACCACTGGGAGGTCCACACAAGTCTATATATAGGTGGCTATTAGAGGGTGTTTCTTCTTCTCAGCATGTATTCAGTTCTCTCCTTGTGTCTGTAGTGAATGGTAAGGGGTTTTATCTTCTGCATGTGTTTGTCTGTACATAGTTGTAAACAAACCACTGTTAATTGTCTTTAGGCTCTGTGTGCTGTGTTGTTGCTCCTCGGTGTATCACTTAAACCTAGTCACGCTGCCAAAACTCTGACACTTTCGCTGTTTCCAGGGAGGCCTAGACTGTTGGACCTTCATCCTGTGTCCCAAGGTCCTTCCCACACACTCTTACACCATGGGTATGTTTAGTTTAATAGAAAGAAGGACTAGGGGAGACATGATAGCAGTCTTCCAATATCTCAGGGGTTGCCACAAAGAAGAGGCAGTCAAGCTATTCTCCAAGGCACCTGGGGGTAGAACAAGAAGCAATGGGTGGAAACTAATCAAGGACAGAAGCAACCTTGAACTAAGGGAGAATTTCCTGACAGTGAGAACAATTAATCAACGAAACAACTTGCCTCCAAAAGTTGTTAATTCTCCAACACTGGATGTTTCTAAGAAGATGTTGGATAACCATTTGTCTGAAGTGGTGTAGGGTTTCCTGCCTAGGCAGGGGGTTGGACTAGAAGACCTCCAAGGTCCCTTCCAACTCTGTTATTCTATTCTATTCTATTCCAACCCATCCTATCCCATCCCCTCCCAACAGTCCCAAACTGGAGAGGAAACAATTTGCTTGCTACTTTATTGTTATCCCACTCTTCCCCCCTCCCCCATGTCCATTTATGACCAATCAGCTGATCCAAATCACCATCTCCTACAGTCCCTATTCTTTTATCTCGCCCCCCAGGAAGCATTCCTTTGAATCAGAATTTCCCCAAGGATTTCCCCTCCAACCTGGTTATTGCCATCAATGTTAAAATGTAACAGAAAACAGAGTTGGAGGGGACCTTGGAGGTCTTCTAGTCTCGTTCAAGCAAGAAGTCCATTTCAGACAAATGGCTGTCCAATCTCTTCCTAAAAACCTCCAGTGATGGACCACCCACAACTTCCAGAGGCAAGTAGTTCCACTGATTCCTTGTTCTAGTTGTTAGGAAATTTCTCCTTAGTTCTCGGTTGGATGTCTCCTTGATAAGTTTCCCTCCTTTACTTCTTCTGCTGCCTTCAGACGTGTGACAGCAAAGATAAAAAAGATGAACAGAGTTGGAAGGAGCCTTGCAGGTCATCTAGTCCAACCCCCTGCCCAAGCAGGAGACCCTACATCTGTTTGGGCCATCCAGAGAATGTTTTTTTTAAAATCCTTGCTAGAGTTGGAATTCAAGCAGATGGACAAAAGAGGCTTGAACCAAGATTACCAGTATTTGAGACACTAAGTAGCTATACTACATTCATACAACACAACTATCCAGACCAGCTAAGGGTTTAGCCATTGCTGCATTTATATAAACAACTATACTTTATATATTGGGCAAAGAATGAATAGAAAAAGAGAAAAGAATAGAATAGAAAAAGAGAATAGAATAGAATAGAAAAAGAGAATAGAATAGAAAAAGAGAATAGAACAGAATAGAATGGAATGGAATGGAATGGGGGGGGGGAGAATAGAATGAAATAGAAAAGAAAAGAATGGAATAGAATAGAATAGAAAAAACAGAACAGAATAGAATAGAATGGAATAGAATAGAAAAAGAGAATAGAATAGAATAGAATAAAAAAGAGAATAGAATAGAATAAAAAAGAGAATAGAATAGAAAAATGAATAGAATAGAAAAAGAATAGAATAGAATGGAATGGAATAGAATAGAATAGAATAGAAAAAGAATAGAACAGAATAGAATATGAAAGAATGGAATGAAATGGAATAGAAAATAGAATAGAATAGAAAGAGAATATAACAGAATAGAAAAAGAATAGAATAGAATGGAATAGGAAAGAATGGAATGGAATGGAATAGAAAATAGAATAGAATAGAAAAAGAGAATATAACAGAATAGAAAAAGAATAGAATAGAATGGAATGGAATGAAAAATAGAATAAATAGAAAAAGAGAAAAAGAGAGAGAATAGAATAGAATAGAATTCTTTATTGGCCAAGTGTGATTGGACACACAATGAATTTGTCTTTGGTGCAGATGCTCTCAGTGTACATAAAAAGACATTCGTCATGCATCATAAGGTACAGCACTTAAGAGAATCGCAGAGAATAATAAAAAAATAAAGAAACCATTAGAGAGCATTTCACCGCACCATCATCTTGGAATATGGTGTGAATCCAGAAAAAGTGTGCATTTAACAAGTGAAACCTCTGCAGAGGGGAGCGCTCCACAGTGGAGACACATAATCAAGGATCGTTCCCACGAAGAAAGCAGAAAATAAAAAACTAACGCTAAAACAAATTGACACGTGTGAATACTCAAGACAAGCAAGTGGGGAATGAGGCCAGAATGAAGGAGAACCTGCACTCACCTACTTGATTTCAATGACCGAACGGGACTCATACACCATCTGCCTCTCGCCCCCCGCTGCCCCCACTGCATTTTAATTCCAAAAATCTGTCCCAGCGTCACCCCGGGAGTCCCTTTCTCACCTAAACTGCAGATCTAACAGAACTCAGAAGGTGTGGCTGCACCTCCTCAGAGGTCCTTCCCACATTCAGAAATCCCTAGTATAGGCCTCCTGTGTGAGCAGGGGGTTGGACTAGATGACCTCCCAGGTCCCTTCCAATTCTGTTCCTGTTAACGCCATCAGGTGGGGGAAAGACGGGAGAGGGTCGTGGGAGGGTCATGGGAAAGGATGGGAGAGGGTTGCGCTGAGGAGCAGAATACAGAAGAGCAGAGTGGGAAGGGGCCTTGGAGGTCCTCTAGTCCAACCCCCTGCTCAAGCAGGAAACCCTATACCATTTCAGATATTTAAATGGTGGCCTTTCCATTTTTTGCCCTGCTTCCCGGTGCTTTGGAGAATAGGTGGAGCCTCCTCCTCTTTGTGTCAGCCTCTCCAAAATTGCATCCCAAGGCCACTCCACCAATTTGCCATCCCCCACTCTGCCCCCTGCCCCCCCCCCCATCTCTGCCTCCCAGGACACTCCCAGCTCAGCTCCCTCGCGATCACCCCTTGTGTAAATAAGGTGACCTTGACCAATTTGCCTCACTCTCTTTATATATAAACTTTTTTTGTTTTGTTTTTTATTTTCATACAAATAACCACATACAATACAATACAATAGCCGAGTTGGAAGGGACCTTGGAGGTCTTCTAGTCCAACCCCCTGCCTAGGCAGGAAACCCTATACCATTTCAGACAAATGGCTATCCAACATCTTCTTAAAGACTTCCAGTGTTGGGGCATTCAGAACTTCTGGAGGCAATTTCGGTTCCACTGATTAATTGTTCTAACTGTCAGGAAGTTTCTCCTCAGTTCTAGGTTGCTTCTGTCCTTGATTAGTTTCCACCCATTGCTTCTTGTTCTACCCTCAGGTGCCTTGGAGAATAGCTTGACTCCCTCTTCTTTGTGGCAACCCCTGAGATATTGGAAGGCTCCTATCATGTCTCCCCTTGTCCTTCTTTTCATCAAACTAGACACACCCAGTTCCTGCAACCATTCTTTATATATTTTAGCCTCCAGTCCCCTCATCATCTTTCTTGCTCTTCTCTGTATTACATCATAAGCAATACTATTTTGTATTAATCAATATTCTTACCATCCACCCCCAAAGACTATCATTTGTTCTTCTGCTTTCTATACACCACATTTATACCCTATCCGTCACTTCCTTGCCTCTTCTCCCTCTCTCCTCCTCCCTACCTCCTTTCTTCCCTCTGTCATCCTTCTCTTCTCTACTTCCCCTTCCTCTCTCCTTCACGTTGCCTCACTCTCCAACCTACTCTGTCTCTTCATTTCTCTTCCCCCCAAGTGTCAAACATCTGTGCTTTAGAAAATGCATTGCTTCATTCTTTTCTGCCTAACTTCAGCTGCAGCCTGACAAAATTGAGAATTTGGAAGATTGTGCAAAATCACACAGAGTCCCATTTTCCTAGGGTCCAATTTCGTATCTCTCAGTATGCACATAGACCACTGCCTACCTGCACTAGTACGTGCCCTCTTCCATTCTTTTCCTCCCCCACTTTCTTTCTCCCTCCCGCCCTCCCTCCCTCTCTCTCTCCTCTTCCATTCTTTTCCTCTCCCACCTCTCTCTCTCTCTCTCTGCCCTCTTCCATTCTTTTCCTCTCCCACCCCTCTCTCTCTCTCTCTCTCTCTCTCTATCTCTCTATCTCTCTATCTCTCTATCTCTCTATCTCTCTATCTCTCTCTCAAAATGGGCACTAGGATGGACTATAGTGAGCAGCGATGTTTTTACCTTTTTCCAATATTGCATTCGACCACCAGTTTGCCCCACCCCCCATCTCCTGGGACGTTCCCAGTTCCCGCGGTTCCCCGTAGGCACTGCGCTCTTCGGGGTTAGAGGGGGGGGGGGGGGTGTCCCGCACTTCCAACGCACACGCTCCGCGCCTCCGATACCACCGTCCCATCATTGCCCCTCCGAGATTTCTCCAAGTGCCGGTGGGACCCGGGGAGGCGGGGGAGCGCCCAGTTCCCCCACGCGTCCACCTTTTCCCCGACGGGGTTGTCCGGGGATCGAGCACAGCGACCGGGACAGCGCTCAAGCCGTCAAAGCCAGCTGGAGACGCCTCGGTCCCGCCAGCTTCTCCCAAGAGGGCGGCCCGGAGAGGACGGTCTAAAAGGTGGAGGCTGAAACATATGAAGGATGGTTGCAGGAATTGGATGTGTCTGGTTTAATGAAAATAAGGACTAGGGGAGACATGATAGCAGTGTTCCAATATCTCAGGGGTTGCCCCAAAGAAGAGGGAGTCAAGCTATTCTCCAAAGCACCTGTGGGCAGGACAAGAAGCAATGGGTGGAAACTAATCAAGGAGAGAAGCAACTTAGAACTGAGGAGAAATTTTCTGATAGCAAGATTTGTATGGACCAACTCTTTTTTTAAAAAATCTTTGCTGTCACACCAGAAGGCAGGACAAGGAGTAAAGGATGGAAACATATAAAAGAGAGAAGCAACTTAGAACTGAGGAGAAATTTCCTGACAGTTAGAACAATTAATCAGTGGGACAGAAATTGCCTCCAGAAGTTGTGAATGCCCCAACACTGGAAGTCTTTAAGAAGATGTTGGATAACCATTTGTCTGAAACGGTATAGGGTTTCCTGCCTAGGCAGGGGTTTGGACTACAAGACCTCCAAGGTCGCTTTCAACTCTGTTATTCTATATTCTATATTCTGCAAAGAAGAGGGAGTCAAGCTATTTTCCAAAGCGCCTGAGGGCAGGACAAGAAGCAATGGGTGGAAACTAATCAAGGAGAGAAGCAACCTGGAACTGAGGAGAAATTTCCCGAAAGTTAGAAGAATTAATCGGTGGAACAGCTTGCCTGCAGAAGTTGTGAATGCTCCAACACTGGAAGTTTTTAAGAAGAGATCGGACAGCCGTTTGTCTGAAATGGTACAAGGTCTCCTGCTTGAGCAGGGGGTTGGACTAGAAGACCTCCAAGGTCCCTTCCAACTCTGCTATTCTATATTCTACAAAGAAGAGGGAGTAGAAAGCAGCAGAAGACAAGACGAGAAGCAAACGAACGGATGGAAACCAAGGAGAGAAGCAATTTGGAATTAAGAAGAAACTTCCTACTAGCGAGAACAATTAATCAGTGAACTACTTGCCTCCAGAAGTTGTGAATGCTCCAACACTGGAAGATTTTAAGAAGATGTTGGAGAACCGTTTGTCTGAAATGGCATAAAGTCTCTTGCTTGAGCAGAGGGGGTGGACTAGAAGACCTCCAAGGTCCCTTCCAACTCGGTTATTCTGTATCCCGCGAAGGAGAAGGAACCCTCGCTCCGTTCGGAGGCAGCAGCTCCTTACCTTGCGCGCCCTTGGAAGGCAGAGGCTCCGTCGACTCGGGCTGGATGAGCAGGAGGGTCTTGGCGGGTCCCGCGGGCGACCCCGGGCCCGGCCACGCGAGGGCGAGGGGCGGCGGCGGCAGCAGCAGCAGCAACAGCAGCGGCACCAGCTGGGCGCCCAAGAGGCTCATCGCGAATCCCGAGAGCGAATCGCCGCCCCCTCTGGACCAGCCCCGAGCCCCGCCGGGTTTTATAGGCTCCGGCATCGCCCGAGACCGAACGGAGGGCTATTCCTTGAGCAAACAAAGGCGAGGATTGCAGATCACAGGCCCAGCGGGGGGCGCCCTCCACACCGCCGCGGGGGGGAAAGGGGGGGGCTGTACGCCGGAGGGATGGAGAAGGGGGGATCGGGGGCCCTCCCGCCGCCCCCCGCCAGCCCCCTCCCCCCGCGGACGAAGCCCATGCAGGGGGGGACCCCGAGGGTCCCACGGTTAGCCTAGGGTGGAGGGGGGCTGGAGAAAGCCCCCTGCCCCTCAACCCCAAGCGTCCTTCTCTGAACTTCTTTCGCTACCCCCCCCCCCCAACGGATGCCTGGGCCATGCCCTCCCCTCCCCCAGATCATCGCAACCGACCCCAAACCAGCCGTGTCGCTGGAAACGTAGATCGATCGATCTATCTATCTGTCTGTCTGTCTGTCTGTCTGTCTGTCTATTACCTGTCTATTATCTTTCTATCTCTACATCTATCATCTCTCTCTCTTAGTCTGTCTGTCTGTCTGTCTGTCTGTCTCTCTCTCTCTCTCTCACCTGTCTATTATCTTTCTATCTCTACATCTATCATCTGTCTCTTTCTTTCTCTCTCCCTATCTACCTATATCTGTCTGTCTGTCTGTCTACCTATCTATCACCTGTCTGTTATCTTTCTATCTCTACATCTATCGTATATCTCTCTCTTTCTACCTACCTACCTACCTACCTACCTACCTACCTACCTACCTACCTACATCTATCTATCTATCTATCTATCATCTATCTATCTATCTATCTATCTATCTATCTATCTATCTATCTATCTATCTATCTATCTATCTATCTATCTATCACCTGTCTCTCTGTCTCTATATCTATCATCTCTCTCTCTCTTTCACTCTGTCTGTCTGTCTGTCTATCTATCTATCTATCCATGTATATCTATCTATCTATCTATCTATCTATCTATCTATCTATCTATCTATCTATCTCTATCACCTGTCTATTATCTTTCTATCTCTATATTTATCATCTCTCTCTCTCTCTCTCTCACACACACACACACACACACACTCTCCCTGTCTGTCTGTCTGTCTATCCATCCATCCATCCATCCATCCATCCACCCATCCTTATCTATCTATCTATCTATCTATCTATCTATCTATCTATCTATCTATCTATCTCTATCTATCTATCATCTATCTATCTATCTATCTATCTATCTATCTATCTATCACCTGTCTATTATCTTTCTATCTCTATATTTATCATCTCTCTCTCTCTCCCTCTCTCACTCACTCACTCACTCTCCCTGTCTGTCTGTCTATCCATCCATCCATCCACCCATCCTTATCTATCTATCTATCTATCTATCTATCTATCTATCTATCTATCTATCTATCTATCTATCACCTGTCTATTATCTTTCTATCTCTATATTTATCATCTCTCTCTCTCTCTCTCTCTCACTCACTCACTCGCTCACTCACTCACTTTCCCTGTCTGTCTGTCTATCCATCCATCCATCCATCCTTATCTATCTATCTATCATCATCTGGCTTTCATGGCTCAGGCGGGACCTGAACTCACGACCTCCCACTTTCTAGGCTGGGGCCTTAACATTTCCTCCTTTGTCTCCTTCCCTTCCCTCTGCTGACACCCATGAGTCATGGCCAAGATCCAAAATAGGATTATTCCACTTGATGCCCTCAAATGGTTACGAAATAAACCCCTATCTATCTATTTATTTATTTTATTGGTCAACACCTACGTACAAGGAAACAGGTATGAAAACGCATGAAAAAAATGGCACCAATAAATGGACAGCAATAAGCAAAACACAGCCATAAACACGTAAAAAGAGTACATATCAATGGGGGCAGTGGGACAGGGACGGTAGGCCTGCTGGTGTGCTTATGCACGCCCCCTTAGGGACCTCTTAAGAAACTCGTAAGGTCCACGGTAGACAGCTTAAGGTAAAAGGTATGAGGGTTAGAGGAACTAACAACAGGATCAGGTAGGGTGTTTCCCACATTTACTACTCTAGTGTGCATAGATGTGACGAGGGAGCCTTCTTCCCATTATACTTTTGGAGACCCCCCCCTCCCCGCACGTCCAGTTTGCACCCCACCACCAAAAAGAGCTTATTCAAAAAGGGCTTAAAATTGACCGGGGAGAACCCTGGCTCTGCCAACTAAGCCTCTGAGATGCCCCCCCCCCCAAAAAAACCCTTGCTAAAATGAAAACTTTGGGTCCCACCAGAAAGTGGGGCTGATCTCCCCTTTCCAGCCCCCTGCTGAATAAGTTGCTCATTCCTCCAGAAGGAGTTCCTTCATAAGGATCCCCCTCCCTCAAGTATCGTCTACCTGCTCGCGTCAAAATAATGTATGAAATCAGGCTGCCAGTCTCCCGTTCTGATATGAACACAAACCCTCAGCAACTCCCCTTCCCCTTGAAACCAGTCCAGCTCCCAGCTCCAAACTGGGTTGCCCCTTTGTCTGAAGGGGTGTACGTGTAGAGTTTCCTGCCTAAGCAGGGGGTTGGACTAGAAGATCTCCAAAGTCCCTTCCGATTCTGTTATTCTATTCTAAAGCTGTAGCCTCCGTCTCCCTGCGTTGGCCTACTACAGCTTTCCCCAAGAGAATTGGGGTGGGGTGGGGGATGATGGAAGTTGTCATCCATCCCATCTGTTAATACCACTTTATAATGCCTTGGGAAGGCCACACTTGGAATACGGCATTCAGTTTTGGTCGCCACGATGTAGAAAAGATGTGGAGACCCTAGAAAGAGTGCAGAGAAGAGCAACAAAGAGGATTAGGGGACTGGAGACTAATACATATGAAGAACGGTTGCAGGAACTGGGTATGTTTAGCTTAAGAGAAAGAAGGACTAGGGGAGACATGATAGCAGTCTTCCAATATCTCAGGGGTTGCCACAAAGAAGAGGGAGTCAAGCTATTCTCCAAGGCACCTGAGGGTAGAACAAGAAGCAATGGGTGGAAACTAATCAAGGAGAGAAGCAACTTAGAACTGAGGAGAAATTTCCTGACAGTGAGAACAATTAATCAGGGGAACAGCTTGCCTCCAGAAGTTGTGAATGCCCCAACACTGGAAGTCTTTAAGAAGATGTTGGATAGCCATTTGTCTGGAACGGTATAGGGATTCCTGCCTAGGCAGGGGGTTGGACTAGAAGACCTCCAAGGTCCCTTCCAACTCTGGTATTGTATTGTATTGTATTGAAAGTGCACAGAGCCCTACCACTGCATCCATGCCCTTTCACCCTTCTGGAATTGGCAGGTGTTACACCCCCCCCCCAAGTTTGTTGGCCTTTAGGATTGGGTGCAGAGGATCTGTCCTTGCCTTGCTTGGAAACTTCCCTCTTGAGATGCAATCTGAGGTTGAGGATGGTTGAGCGAAGGTTGGTGTTCTGGCTGAACAATCAAACAGCAACATGAGATATGGTTGTGCAAACTTCTGAAAACATTTAAAACTAGCTGATAATCCGATGTTGCCTGGGGATTTATTTATAGGGGGGAAATGTCCAAACCAAACGTAATAATTTCTGATGTTGGATTTTCCCCATTACCAGAGGGAGCCCCCTTGTGGAGTACTGTGAAGCCGTTACCATGGCAACTCCGCTGCGCTTACAGTAGAAGTCATTTTATGGCCGTACAGTAGAGGCCATTTTAAGGCACAACAGGCTGTATCTTAACAGAACACACACCCAGAGGGCTGTTAGGGGTGTTTTGATTTGATCCACCTGAAGCAAAGGCAGTTTTGAATATTTTTTAAAAGTGGGGTACAGACAGTCCTCAACTTGCAACAGTTCATTTGACCGTGCAAAGTTCCTGAAAAAAATGACTTAGGGCCGTTTTTCAAACTTACGACTGTTGCAACATCTGTATGTCCGCATGAACAAAATTCGGATGCTTGGCAACCGACTCATATTTGCGATGGTTGCAATGTCCCTGGATCACGTGATCCCCTTTTGTGACTCTGGCGAGCAATGTCAATGGGGAAGCCAGATTCACTTAACGACCGTGTAACCGACTTAACAACGGTAGTGATTCACTTAACAATGGTGGCAAGAAAAGTTGTAAAATGGGACAAAGCTCACTTAAGAACTGTCTTGCTTAGCAACAGAAATTTCTGGGGCTCAATTATGGTCGTAAGGCAAGGACTACCTGTATTTCTCTCTGTACTTTTCCCAATTGTATTATAAGCTTTTGTTTTAAAGGGGTGGGAGAAGAGAACTGGACTGGCGCACTTCAGAGAGGAGCAAAGTTGGAAACTAAATTTTGTTCCAAGAGTTGAAATAAAGTAAATTTATGTTTAAGATACTTTAAAAAAAAAACTTCTTCTTTGTGTTCTCCTGATTTCTGTGCCATTTACCATCTTTCTGTGTTCACGTTTCTCATGTATAACCTGTATTCTGTATTGTTGTTAGTTGCAAAGTCGTGTCTGACCCATCGTGACCCCAGGGATGATGTTCCTCCAGGCCTTCCTGGCCTCTCACATCCTCTGGAGTCCATTTAAGCTCACACCAACTGCTTCGGTGACTCCCTCCAGCCACCTCCTTCTCTGTCGTCCCCTTCTTCTTTTGCCCTCCATCTTTCCCAGCATGAGGCTCTTCTCCAGGGAGTCCTTCCTTCTCATTAGGTGGCCAAAACATTTGAGTTTCCTCTTCAGGATCTGACCTTCTAAAGAGCAGTCAGGGTTGATCTCCTCTAGGACTGACCGGTTGGATCGCCTTGCAGTCCGAGGGACTCGCAGGAGTCTTCTCCAGCACCAGAGGCCTTCAAATCAAAGGCCTTAATTTGTTGGCACTCAGCCTTCCCTATGGTCCAACCTTCACAGCCATCCATTGCAACTGGGAAAACCATAGTGTTGACTATACGTGCTTTAGATGGCAGGGTGATGTCTCTGCTTTTTATATGCTGTCTAGATTTGCCATCGCTTTCCTCCCCAGGAGCAAGCGTCTTTTGATTTCTTGGCTTCCGTTCCCCTCTGCGATGATCTTGGAGCCCAGGAAAATAATTCTGTGACTTCCTGGTAATTTCTGGCTTCCATGCAAACATTAACCAGTCCTGGCCCTTCTTAGCTTCTGAAGCTAGAAAGATCTACCAGATGTTGATCTCTGATAAATCCTGCCTGATACATTCAGCAAACCATGTTTGTTTGGTTTTTGCCAGCTTTTCAGCAAACTTCCAGCCCTTTCCCAAATGTGGAGATCCTGTTTCTAGAATCTAAAGCTTCTGGAATTGGCAACCTTAGGATGACACTTCCTATGAGGCACCACGGTGGCATAGGACACACAACATGGAAGACGTGAGCGGTTGAGATGGTGACGCTGCAGGAAAGGTCCTTCTTAGACTCTCAGGAAAAACTGGAGAAGGATCCTAGAAGAAGGAGAAGGAGGAAGAGGATGAGGAGGAGAAGGAGAAAAAGAAAGAAAGAGAGAAAGAAAGAAAGAAAGAAAGAGGAAGAAAGAAGGAAGGAAGGAAGGAAAGAAAGAAAGAAGAAAGAGAGAAAGAAAGAAAGAAAGAAAGAAGAAGAAAGAAGGAAGGAAGGAAGGAAAGAAAGAAGAAAGAAAGAAAGAAAGAAAGAAAGAGAAAGAAAGAGAAGGAAAGAAAGAGAGAAAAAAGAAAGAAAGAAAGGAAGGAAGGAAGAGAAATAAAAAAAGAGAGAAAGAGAAATGGAGAGAAACACACATACAGAGAAACAAAAAGAGAGAGAGACAAATACACAGAGAAAAAATAGAATGTGGGGACTGGGAGAGAGAGAAACACAGAAAAAGAGAGACAGACACAGAGACAGAGAGGGTGAAACAGGGAGAAGTGTCCGTGTGCGCGCACACACACAGACACACACACACACACACACACAGAGGGAGAAACAGAAATGGAGAGAGAGAGAAACATAGACAGAGAGAAACAGAAAGAAAGAAAAAGAGAAAGAAAGAAAGAAAGAAAGAAAGAGGAAGAAAGAAGGAAGGAAGGAAGGAAAGAAAGAAGAAAGAAAAGAAAGAAAGAAAGAGAAAGAAAGAGAAGGAAAGAAAGAGAGAAAAAAGAAAGAAAGAAAGAAAGAAAGGAAGGAAGAGAAATAAAAAAGAGAGAAAGAGAAATGGAGAGAAACACACATACAGAGAAACAAAAAGAGAGAGACAAATACACAGAGAAAAAATAGAATGTCTGGACTGGGAGAGAGAGAAACACAGAAAAAGAGAGACAGACACAGAGACAGAGAGGGTGAAACAGGGAGAAGTGTCCGTGTGCGCGCACACACACAGACACACACACACACAGAGGGAGAAACAGAAATGGAGAGAGAGAGAAACATAGACAGAGAGAAACAGAAAGAAAGAAAAAGAGAAAGAAAGAAAGAAAAGCGAGGGAAAGTAACGAAGCGAAAGAGAGATGGGAAGGCTGGAGAATGCCAAGCATCCCTCCATATTGACTGGAGGAGTGGAAATTTTCTAGCTTTTGGGCAGTCAAGCCTCAACTTGCAAGGCAACAGAAGTGAGGTGCGAGCGAGCAAAGGGGGCCTGGAACAGGCTTGGTCAGCATGGGAGTGAACCAGCTGTGTTTTGTCTATAACACATGGACTTTATTATTTTCTTCCTCTTCGGCATGAAAACGCTCCAGCATAACTGAGCAATGTGTTGGAATGATGAAGAAGCTTCCTGTAAAATAATGGAGTAAAACAGGGAGAGGGAGGGAGGGAGAGAGAGAAGGAGGGGGGGGGATATATGCCAGGTGTTCTGTAGCAAGATTTGGGGAGGTGTTATTTATTTTATATCCGTAGGATTCTTGTTCCCATCACAAAGTTAAGTTTAAAAGACAATAAACCTTACAGTCTTTGTTTATAGCCTTCGATAAAAAGTTCCAGATTCTTTTCTTGGTTAAAAAAAATAAAAGGTTTTATTTTTCTCTCCCCCACCCCTCACCACCACGTTTCCCCCCCCCCCATTTTTGGAGCTCGCATTATAACTTTCTGAATAAAATAAAATAAAAACATTGCAAAAATAAAAGGCGCAAAAAGGAAAAGTTGGGCTGGCAGGGAGGAAGACGGCAGCCCTCTTCTTACGCAGGAAGTCCTGAACTTTACGGCCACAATTTGAGCCCCAAATCCCCGTGGTTAAGTGAGACGTCTGTTAAGTGAACTTTACCCGATTTTACAACCTTTCTTGCCACAGTTGTTAAGTGAATCACTGCGGTGGGTAAACGAGTAACCTGGTCGTTAAATGATTCCGGCTTTCCCATTGACTTTGTTTTGTCAGAGGGTCACAAAAGGGGATCGTGTGACCTCGGTACACAGGAACGGTCGTAAATATGAACCAGTTGCCAACCACCTGAATGTTGATCGCGTGATTGTGGGGTAGCTAGCAGGGGTAGTCTACTACAGGTTTGCCTGGGTGTGGGAGAAGCCGTAGCTAACGTTATGGCTGGTTCAGAGAACCTCCAAATCCAGTGGTGGGTTACGACTGGTACGGGCGTACTGGTGCCTGCTGGGAGCATCAGGTACTGTTCCGGTTCAGTGCTCCGGAGGGCCCACCTGCCCGCCCTCCTTACCTGTATTTGAGGTTTTGGAGCTTCCGCCATGGAGTTTATGGAGGCTGCGCAACGCTCCACCGAGCAGCGGGAGTGTCGCGGAGTGTCGCGGAGGTGGTGTGTAGAGCACCTGCGCAACGCTCTGCCGAGCAGCTGGAGTGTCGCAGAGGAGCATCATGGGCGGTAAGTACGGATGCGTGTGCTGCGCGTGTGTCAATGATGGGTGCGCGGCGGCGGCCACATGGATGCGCACATGCATGCAGCATACCATGCATCTTAGTGCCCATGGTGGAGCATTGCGCAGGCGCTCTACACGCCATGCATGTGCACAGAAGCGCCAAAGACTTAAAAGACTGGTAAGGAGCTCAGGTGGGTGGGTGGGCGGGCGGGCCCTCCGGAGCATCCTACCAAAATTGTATCTGGTGCTCCGGGCAGGCTCCAGTACGCTCGTATCGGGGCGTACCACCTGCAACCCACCACTGGGGTGTATGCAGGCGCACTGCGTGCATTAATGTGCTGGATGCCTGGCCCCATTGCACCGTATCGGTTGCACCAGGATCCGGAACCTACCACTGTCCAAATCCCACTCCTGGCTGGCACCTCCAACCCCACCCTGCCCCTCCCAGGAGTCTCCACGCAGCCCGTTTTGGTTGCGAGGTAAGGGCAGGGGGTTCTGGGAGGTGAAAAAGCAGCCCGCCCGGAAGTTCTGGAAGGCTGGAAGCTGGCCTGTTTCCAGTGTTCGGAGGGCCTCCAGAGACCGGAGAAAGCAGTTTTCACCCTCCCAGAGGCTGGAGGAAAACGGCCCCTCAAGCCGTAGTGCAAGAGGCTGACTAAGCCACGCCCACCATGACCACGCCCACCTACCAACCGTGCAGAAATTGCTGACATTTTTTAAGCCCAGCCCTGGAGGCTACAAAGGTCGTAACTGTGAATAAAACAGTCATAAGTCCGTAGCTTTGAACAGTCACTAAATGCATTATTGTAAGTCCAGGACCACCTGTGACTAAAAGGAGAAGGTGAACTTTTTCTTGTTCTTCCTAAAGGCTGTAAAAAAATATGCCCTGCACTCCTGCCACTTAGTGAGTTGTTCCCACTCATGCCAAATAGAGTAGCACAAATTTGCTCCACGGCTCCATTTGTTGCTGTACGTCTCTGAACGTTATTTTCACCTCATCCCTACCCCAGAGGTGAGAGTGGCTGAAGGCACCCTTAGTGGCACCTTAGCAGATCAAAAAGGCTTTTCCTACTTATTTCAACAGGATCAAATTGCAGCTTCAAGGTGTGTGTGTGTGTGTGAAAACTAATGTTTCTCCACCTTGGCAATTTTTTAAGATGTCCCAGAATTCCCCACCCAACCCTTGCTCAGATCTGTTGGGTTTTGGGGGTCCATTTCCTTAGGATACTGCCAGGGACCGAGAAAAGAGGCAACTGAGACAGGATAAGAATTAGTGATTTAATAATAATAATAATAATAATAATAATAATAATAATAATAATAATAATAATAATAATAATAATAATAATAATAATAATAATATACACATACTCAGCTGCTGTTAAAAAAACACGCAGACTGACTATAAAATGCGGCACAATTCAGTGGCACAAATGATCCACTGGAATTTGTGCAAAAATTATAATATTAAAACAGCAACAAACTGGTGGGAACATAAGCCTGAAAAAGTCATCGAGAGTCAGATGGTCAAGATCTTGTGGGATTTTCGCATACAAACGGATAAAATACTGGCGCATAATACACCAGACATCACCCTGGTTGAGAGAAATAAGGTTACAATCATAGACATCGCAATACCAGGTGATAGCAGAGTCGCCGAGAAGGAATATGAAAAAATCGCGAAATACCAGGACTTAAAAATCGAAATCCAACAATTATGGCACAGACCAGCAGGGGTAATTCCAGTGGTAATTGGCACACTGGGTGCTATTCCAAAAGCACTGGAATTACATTTAAAACATTTAAAACTTGACAAAATCACCATCAGTCAAATGCAAAAGGCCGCACTGCTTGGATCCGCACACATATTACGAAAATACGTTACGACGTCCTAGGCCCCTGGGTGGAGTCCGACTAGTAATCAATGCCAAATCCGGCGAAACAACTTGCCGCTGTGATACAATTCTGTTGATGCAATCATCATCATCATCATCATCATCATCATCATCATCATCATCATCATCATCATCACTGGGTGCTATTCGAAAAGCACTGGAATTACATTTAAAACAGTTAAAACTTGACAAAATCACCATTAGTCAAATGCAAAAAGCTGCACTGCTTGGATCTGCACGTATATTACGAAAATACGTTACGACGTCCTAGGCCCCTGGGTGGGGCCCGACTAGTAATCAATGCCAAATCCGGTGAAACAACTGGCCGCTGTGATACAATCGTATAATAATAATAATAATAATAATAATAATAATAATAATAATAATAATAATAATAATAATAATAATAATAATAATAATAATAATAATAATAATAGAGTTGGAAGGGACCTTGGAGGTCTTCTAGTCCAACCCCCTGGTCAAGCAGGAGACCCTATATTGTTTCAGGCAGGTGGCTGCCCAGTCTCTTCTTAAAAGCCTCCAGTGATGGACCATCTACCATTTCTGGAAGCAAGCTGTTCCACTGGTTGATTGTTCTCACTGTCAGGAAATTGTTAGTTCTAGGTTGGTTCTCTCCTTGATTAGTTTCCATCCATGGCTTCTTGTCCTGCCTTTGGGTGCTTTGAAAAATAGGTTGGCCCTCTCTTTCTTGTGGCAGCCCATCAAATATGGGAAGACTGCCATCATCTCACACCTAACCCTTCTTTTCAATGGACCAGGCACATCCAATTCCTGTAACCATTCGTCATAGGTTTTCGCCTCCACCCCCTAATCATTTTTGCTGTTCTCCTCTGCACTCTTTCCAGAGTCTCCTCATCTTTTTTATTATTGCTGTTGCTAGTTGCGAAGTCATGTCCGACCCATCATGACCCCATGGACAATGTTCCTCCAGGCCTTCCTGTCCTTTACCATCCTCTGGAGTCCATTTAAGCTCACACCTACTGCTTTGGTGACTCCATCCAGCCACCTCATTCTCTGTCGTCCCCTTCTTCTTTTGCTCTCAATCCTTCCCAGCATGAGGCTCTTCTCCAGGGAGTCCTTCCTTCTCATTAGGTGGCCAAAATATTTGAGTTTCCTCTTCAGGATCTGTCCTTCTAAAGAGCAGTTAGGGTTGATCTCCTCTAGGACTGACGGGTTGGATCGCCTTGCAGTCCAAGGGACTCGCAGGCGTCTTCTCCAGCAGCAGAGTTCAAAGGCTTCAATTCTAAGGCCTTTTATAATATGGTGAACAAAATTGGACGAAATATCCCAAGTCTTTAGTCTTACTAAAGTTTTATAAAGATCACTTCATGTGATCTTGATTCTATCCCTCTATTAATACAGATTGTGTTGGCTTTTTTGGCTGCTGCAGCACACTGCTGGCTCATATTTAAGTGATTGTCCACTAGGGGTCCAAGGTCCCTCTCAAAGCTACTGCTATTGATTCACTCTGGTGTACCTACTAATGTTTCGGGCCTCTAGCCTTCTCACAACAACCCTGTGAGGTGGGTTGGGCTGAAGGAGAAGGGCGGTCCCAAATCTACTTCACCATCTTTTGTGCCTAAGGAAGACTAGAATTAATGGTCTCTCAGTATCTTAATTGTCTGTCCAGGATCTTCATCCATACAGCAAACCTGGGATTTCTTTTGAATCTCTCTCCTTGTGGAGATTCTGACTGATTGTAAAATATTACAAATGATGGGGAAACGGGCCGTTACACCGCCTTGAAATTGCTTATATAAGAAGAGGGACATGAGTGAAATAAACCATATTAAATTGGATTTTCAGCTGATCTGAGGTGGTTGGATGAATTAAATCAGTCGCGATCAGCATCGTGAAGGTCTTCGTTTAATGCCACAACAACAAATCTACATTGTTTAAGGTCAGGCTGCTGATGTGCTGATCTAAGTATAGTACACAAAATTGTCTGCAACAACGTCCTACCTGTCAACGATTACTTCAGCTTCCACCTCAATAATACACGGGCAAACAATAGATACAAACTCAAGGTGTACCGCTCCAAACTCGATTGCAGAAAAGAGGACTTCAGCAACAGAGTGGTCAACGCTATCTAACATCTTCTTAAAGACTTCCCCAACACTGGAAGTCTTTAAGAAGATGTTGGATAGCCATCTGTCTGAAACGGTATAGGGTTTCCTGCCTAGGCAGGGGATTGGACTAGAAGACCTCCAAGGTCCCTTCCAACTCTGCTATTGTATTGTATTGTATAAACATGAACAAAGGAAGTAAAAACAGATAAATGGGGACAGTAGGACAGGGACGGAAGGCACGCTAGTGTGCTTATGTACGCCCCCTTTACGGACCTCTTAGGAATGGGGTGAGGTCCATGGTAGAGACAGTTTGAGGTTGAAGCTGTGGGGGTTTGAGGATGTAACAACGGAGTCAGGTAGAGCATTCCAGGCATTGACCACTCTGTCGTATTTTCTGCAATCAAGTTTGGAGTGGTTTACCTTGAGTTTGTATTGATTGTTTGTCCATGTGTTATTGCGGTTGAAGTTGAAATGGTCATTGACAGGTAGGACGTTGTAGCAGACAATTTTGTGTACTATGCTTAGATCAGACCGCAGGTGGTGCAGGTCCAGATTGTCCAAGCCCAAAATTTCCATCCTGGTGGCATAGGGAATACTATTGTGAGCAGAGGAATGGAGGACTCTTCTTGTGAAATATCTCTGTACCCGCTCATTCATGTTAACGTCCC
Source organism: Natrix helvetica (assembly GCF_964273705.1). Taxonomy (NCBI): domain Eukaryota; kingdom Metazoa; phylum Chordata; class Lepidosauria; order Squamata; family Natricidae; genus Natrix; species Natrix helvetica. Next base: position 8,240,064 of record NC_138551.1, read on the forward strand.
GATATACAGTGTGGATTCCAGGAAGACGAGCTGTATTCGAGAATTGGTCTGGCAAAGGTTTTGTATGCCCTAGTTAGCAATACAGTGTTACCGGAGAAGAAGCTTTGTAAAATGAGGTTAACAACTCTTAATGCCTTTTTGGCAATGTTGTTACAGTGAACTCTGGGGCTTAGATCATAGGATATGTTTGATGTGTTTCATCTGTCTGAAACGGTATAGGATTTCCTGCCTAGGCAGGGGGTTGGACTAGAAGACCTCCAAGGTCCCTTCCAACTCTACTATTGTATTGTATTGTAACCCCTGGGATGCTCTACCTGACTCCATTGTTACATCCTCAAACCCCCCACAGCTTCAACCTTAAACTGTCTCTACCGTGGACCTCACCCCATTCCTAAGAGGTCCGTAAAGGGGGCGTGCATAAGCGCACCAGCGTGCCTACCGTCCCTGTCCTTTTTACAAGCCAGTGGCCCAGCATCTGAATTTTGATCCCGTCACTATGCCGTGACAGCCGTAAGTGTGAGAAATGGCCATAAGTCACATTTTTCCATGCCGTTTTAACTATGGACGGTCACGAAATGAATGGCTGTAAGTCGAGGACTACCTTGTAATTCGATTACTGAATCACATTGGGAACGACGGGGCTTAAAAATATGCCCATAATGCAGATCATGAAAGGTGTAGCTTGACAGGCAGCTACTAAGACCTCACAGCTACTACTACGACATGGTAGGAGGATTGAAGGGTTCAACTTGCAATAACTTTAGACGGTGTGTATGTGTGTGTGTGTTCTTTTTCTGCTTACATTTTAAGCCTTTTTCTCCCTGCCTTCAAGCATTTGCGAGATCTCTTTCTCCTTCATATGTAGAAGAGATTTTTCTGCCTGCTCAAGAGTCCTCAATTGGCGGATTAGCTTGGCGCTACTCAATAGGATTTCCTGCACAGTCATTTCAATTGTTGTGGGGTAGGAGGTCAGACGATTGGGAGCTAGAATTCTTAGAGAATTAACTTGTGTATTCGCTATTCGGTCATTTGGCCTCGCTCAGCCATCCTAAATATTCCTGATGGCTTTTTGGTATTGTCTGCTATGTATATGTACATGTATAATGTGTATGCATATGTATATGTGTGAGTGTATCTGTTTACATGTATATATCTATATATTTATCTACCTTTAGTGATACATATATATGATGCTTCTGTGTCTCTGTCTCTCTTTATCTCTCTCTCTCATCTATCTATCACCTATCTATCTATAATCTATCTATCATCTTATAATCTGTCTGTCTGTCTGTCTGTCTGTCTGTCTGTCTGTCTATCTATCTATCTATCTATCTATCTATCTATCTATCTATCTATCCATTTATAATCAGTCAGTCAGTCAGTCAGTCTGTCTGTCTATATCTATCTATCATCTATCTATCTATCTATCTATCTATCTATCTATCTATCTATCTATCTATCTATCTATCATCTATCTATCTATCATCTGTCTGCCTCTCTCTGTGTGTCTGTCTGTCTGTCTGTCTGTCTGTCTATCTATCTATCTATCTATCTATCTATCTATCTATCTATCTATCATCTATCTATCTATCTATCATCTTATAATCTCTGTGTCTATCTCTCCATTTATAATCTGTCTGTCTGTCTGTCTGTCTGTCTGTCTATCTATCTATCTATCATCTATCTATCTATCTATCTATCTATCTATCTATCTATCTATCTATCTATCTATCTATCTATCATCTATTGCCTGCCTGCCTGCCTGCCTATCATCTCTATGTTTATATCTATATATAGATCATCCTCCAATTAGTTTGAAGTTACAACAGCACTGAAGAAAGTGACATGACCATTTCCCACACTTATGACCGTTGCAGCATCCTTATGGTCACCTGATCCAAATTCAGGCGGCTACTTATGGCGGCTGCAGTGTCGAGGGGTCACGTGATCCCCTTTGGTGACCTTCCGACAAGCAAAGTCAGTGTGGAAGCCAGAGTCACTTAGCAAGCGTGTCACGAAGCTGAACAACCGCAGAGATTCACTTAACAACCGTGGCAAGAAAGGTCACAAAATGGGGCAAAATTCATTTAACGACTGTCTTGCATAGCAACAAAAATGTTGGCTTCAATCCTGGTTGTAAGTCAAGGACTACTGCAAAAATAAATAAATAAAATAGGAGATTCTGCAAGACTCCAACACACAACTTTTGTGTCTGAAGGCAAAATGGTCTTGGTTCACACCTGAAGTTGCTTAAAACAAGGCTTCCTTAGGGATGAGGAGAGGACGAGAGGAAGGGAAGGGAAGGAAGGAAGAGGTAAGGAGAGGAGGGTGGAAGGGAGAGAAAGAGAAGGAGAGAGGGTAGGGAGGGGAAGAGGAAGAATAGGAGTAGGAGAAAGGTAAGGGAAGAAGGAAGGGGAAGGAGAGGAGGAAGGAAGAAAGTAGAGAAGGGAGGGAGGGAGAAAAGGGAGAGAGGAGGAGAGAATGAAAGGAAGACAGGGGAAAGAAGAAAGAGGTAAGGAGAGGAAGATGGAAGGGAGAGAAAGAGAAGGAGAGAGGGTAGGAAGGGGAAGAGGAAGAATAGGAGTAGGAGAAAGGTAAGGGAAGAAGGAAGGGGAAGGAGAGGAGGAAGGAAGGAAATAGAGAAGGGAGGGAGGGAGAAAAGAAAGGGAAAAGAAGGTGGGGTTACAACAGGAGGAAGGGACAGTAAATAAAGCAACCCAAACTGTATATTATAACCTTTTAAATGGAATAACAAATGTATAAGAATGACAAATGTAAAGAAGAATGATGACTTTGTGAATGTATACCTATAATTGTATGCAAGAGAATAAAAAATTTAAAAACTTAAAAAAAACAAGGCTTCCTTCCTTTTTTTTACCTTTTTTTTTTTGAACACAAATAGTACAGACAGCACATATACAACTGAATACAAATTCCTTGCCATGAAAACTTTAAAACATGCTCAGTCCTATATCGTTAGCAGAAAATCATTTATTTGATGTAAGTAAACTGGTGATAGGGCCTCACTTTGGGACTTTGGTCATTTCTCTGATTGTAAAATTTTCATTAGTTTATCAAAATGTCAAACAGAAAGAAAAATGAAAGTCAAGTAAGGGAAGAAAAAGGGAAGAGGAAAAGATGTAGGGAAAAAAAGGGAAAAAGAAAGAAAAACGTTGACTTCTGATGTTTTTTCGCCCAGTGGAATAAGGCAATCGCATAGTCTAGTCTTTATTGTCATTGTACAAAATAAATACAACGAAATTGGTTGTATTATAATAACAACCAGCCACAACTTTTTACATTTTCATAATTATATACTAGCCATTGTATATAAACAAAAAAGCTCAAAGTCAACGTTTCATTTTCCCCCTTACCTCAAGCACAACATCCATATATTACCATCTTAACTGCTTCATTAGCCATTCATTGCATGGCATAATATGTAATTTAAGCCAACAATTGCACAGTTTCTTAACCCCAACAGTACCGAGCTATTGCTTCAAAAAGGAATTTCCTCCTGTCAGAGAAAAGTCAGAATATGTCTTTTTCAGGATCCTGCCTGCCGCCAGGAATTTTTAAAAGGTTGCACTGGACTTTCCCGAAATTAAACATCTGACATCAGATCAGTGAAGAGACATACATTTTCTGCCCGTCCAAAACGTTGATCATTGCTAACGTAAACCATGAATTGGCTAAACCTGGGCCACTTTTTTCCACAAACAAACTATTGCAGACAACCCATTACCATGTTTGAACCGTTATTCACCCAACGACTTCCCCCCAAAAGCAAATAATCAACAGGATGTGGACATGTAAATAATCTTTGAGACGGAGGCTTGTCTTCACTTATGCTCCGAATGCAGTCCTTAGTCTGAGACAAATGTCTCCTTTGACACTCAACTTGCAATCCTGCTGGATTTGAGGTGGCGTTCTTTTTTTTAAAAAAATATTGTATGTTTTTATATCACAATTTCAACTTTGCAACAGTGATATACTGATTGTATCAGCACTTTAAAAAACATACATGATAGAATAGAATAGAATAGAATAGAATAGAATAGAATAGAATAGAATAGAATAGAATTATTTATTGGCCAAGTGTGATTGGACACACAAGGAATTTGTCTTTGGTGCAGATGCTCTCAGTGTACATAAAAAGACAAGATACATTCATCAAGAATCATAAGGTACAACACTTAAGGATAGTCATAGGGTACAAATAAGCAATCAGAAAACAATCAATATCAATATGAAGGATACAAGCAACAAAGTTACAGTCCTGCAGTCTTAAGTGGGAGGAGATGGGTGATAGGAATGATGAGAAGACTAATAATAATGCAGCCTTAGTGAATGGTTTGACAGTGGTGAGGGAATTATTTGTTTAGCAGAGTGATGGCATTTCGGGGGGAAACTGTTCTAGTATCTAGTTGTCTTGGTGTGCAGTGCCCTATAGTGTCGTTTTGAGGGTAGGAGTTGAAACAATTGATGTCCAGGATGCGAGGGCTCTGTAGATATTTTCACAGCCCTCTTTTTGACACCTGCAGTATACAAGTCCTCAATGGAAGGCAGGTTGGTACCCATTGTTTTTCCTGCAGTTCTAATTATCCTCTGAAGTCTGTGTCTGTCTTGTTGGGTTACTGCACAGCCAAACCAGACAGGTGCAAATGACAGACTCAATAATTCCTCCGTAGAACTGAATCAGCAGCTCCTTGGGCAGTTTGAGCTTCCTGAGCTGGCACAGAAAAAAACATTCTTTGTGGTGCTTTTTTGATGACGTTTTTGATGTTAAGTGTCCATTTTAGGGTTTGAGATATGATAGAACCTAGAAATAAATGAATCCAATAAAAAGAGGGCGTCAAATGGTTAGATCTTTAGCCCACCCACCCCCACCCCCAGTTTGCACACTCTGCCTGGGTGTGTAAGCGGAGACAAGCTGGGCGAAGAAATGGAATTCTTTCTCACCGCTCTGCGAAACCTGCCACAAATATTTGCTTCCATCCATCTCCTGACCTCCTTGTGTGGCGAGTCTCCCTCCTGGGGAGGTGATGCTAGTGAGCCCCAGCCTTTTAAACACTCTTCCCGGGATATATAGCTGGTGTCATTAAATCTTCCCTTTCTAATGCATTCAATAATCCTTAGGCCAAACATGCTTTCCCCTCCTTTCCTGGGCGACCAACCCTGGGCTTGGAGAAGTTGCAAAGATGCTTGCTCCTTTGATCTCCTCTGAATCTGGAAGCTGGGTCTCGTGTGGCCAAATCAGGGCATAGGAGAGAGGAGGAAGAGAGGGGGGAGAGAGGAAGGCATTTTTACAAGGGACTCCCGAGTGTTAAACTGCCACCCTGCCCAGTCCCTTAAAAAAGCCAAAACAACAAATAGACCTAAAACCAGAACTATTTTTATTAGACATACTAACTAAATACACTCAAAACCATAGAAATGGTGGTAGATTTTAGGAGAAACCCTCCTATATTACCTCCCTTTACAATACTAGATAACACAGTATCAACAATTGAGACCTTTACATTTCTAGGTTCTATCATATCTCAAGACCTAAAGTGGACACCTAACATCAAAAACGTTATCAAAATAAAGCACAATGAAGAATGTTCTTTCTGCGCCAACTCAGGAAGCTCAAACTGCCCAAGGAGCTGCTGATTCAGTTCTACGGAGGAATTATTGAGTCTGTTATCTGCACCTCCATAACTGTCTGGTTTGGCTCTGCAACCCAACAAGACAGACACAGACTTCAGAGGATAATCAGAACTGCAGAAAGAACAATTACTGCCAACCTGCCTTCCATTGAGGACCTGTACACTGCATGAGTCAAAAAGAGAACTGTGGAAATATCTACAGACCCCTCGCATCCTGGACATAAATTGTTTCAACTCCTACCTTCAAAATGACGCTATAGGGCACAGCACACCAGAACAACTAGACACAAGGGCAGTTTTTCCCCGAATGCCATCACTCTGCTTAACAAATAATCCCTACAACACTATCAAATTATCTACTAAGACTGTATTACTATTATACTTCTCTTCCTTCCTAGTATCTATCTCCTCCCACTTATGACTATAACGATGTTGCTTGTATCTTTAAAATTTATATTGTTTTATTTGTTTCCTAGTATTATTTGATTACTTATTAGTAACCTATGACTATCATTAAGTGTTGTATCTTATGATTCTTGATGAATGTATTTTTAAAATGTTTTTATTGCTAATTACTAATATTGTAATTTATACTTATATTTCTTCTATACATATTATTCTTTCAATGTTCTTATTTCTATACATCTTATATCTATTTATGTACATATATTCCTCTTATAACTATTATTTTGTACTATTTTATATACAATATATCTTACATTTTCCCCTTCTAATTAATTGTGCGGTTTTATGATTGTTTTCTAATTTCTTAATCTTTTCTCCTTTAATGCTTTCTTATTCTTTGCATCTTTCCTCTAGCCATTTGTACCATAATTTCCATACTAAGTAATACTCAGATTCTCCTTTGTCTTTTATTTCTTTTGTAAGTCTGTCCATTTCAGTGGACAGATGAATGTATTTTTTTAATGTACACTGAGAGCATATGCACCAAAGACAAATTCCTTGAGTGTCCAAACACACAGGAATAAAGAATTCTATTCTATTCTATTCTATTCTATTCTGCATTCCATTCTATTCTATTCTATTCTACTCTACTCTACTCTACTCTACTCTACTCTACTCTACTCTACTCTACACTACACTACACTACACTACACTACACTACACTACTGTATTTCAATTCTTTGCTTCTGGAGGAACTCAAGAGGTTCAGAAAAAGAGGAAAACAAGCCACAAACAGCACACCCAAAAACTCTTTAAAAGGAATGTGTGCATTTAAAACAGAACTTGTTTATTTTGCAAAGGAAAATAAATCTGATGCTAAAAGAGCTGTCATCCTTCAAGTGTCTGAGGGTATTCAAAATTAGACCATCTAAAGTTCAGTAGATTCTATTTTCATATATGCCCTAATTGGTGGGCTGACCACAAGAAGGTGCTTTTTTCCCCTAAGAGGCAACTGGGCTTTCTTGTTTTTTTTTCTTTGAAGACATTCCACTTCTCATCTAAGAAGCTTCTTCAGCTCTGACTGGATGGTGGGGAATGGAATCCAGTCAGAGCTGAAGAAGTTTCTTGGATAACAACAACAACTAGAAAGTCCATTTGCCTCTTGAAAGAAGCACCTTTGGGACAACCATGAGATGGCTAAGAATCTCCATAAACATTTAGACCATGGATATTTAGAATAACAGAGTCAGAAGGGACCTTGGAGGTCTTCTAGTCCAACCCCATGCCTAGGCAGGAAACCCTATACCATTTCAGACAAATGGCTATCCAACATCTTCTTAAAGACTTCTAGTGTTGGGGCATTCACAACTTCTGGAGGCAAGCTGTTCCACTGATTAATTGTTCTAACTGTCAGGAAATTTCTCCAAAGTTCCAAGTTGCTTCTCTCCTTGATTAGTTTCCACCCATTGCTTCTTGTTCTACCCTCAGGTGCCTTGGAGAATAGTTTGACTCCCTCTTCTTTGTGGCAACTCCTGAGATATTGGAAGACTGCTATCATGTCTCCCCTAATCCTTCTTTTCATTCAACTAGACATACCCAGTTCCTGCAACCATTCTTCATATGTTTTAGTCCCCTAATCCTCTTGGTTGCTCTTCTCCGCACTCTTTCTAGAGAAGGCTTACTACAGGTAGCCCTCAACAACCAACTATTTGTTTAGTGACCATTCAAAGCTACAATGCCATTGGGGGAAAAATGTGTTTCACATTTACAACTGTTGCAGCAGAACAGAACAGTGTTGGAAGAGACCTTTGAGGTCTTCTAGTCCAACCCCTTGCTCAAGCAGGAGACACTACACCATGTCAGACAAGTAGTTGTCCAATCTCTTCTTCAAAACCTCCAGGGATGGAACGCCCACAGCTTCTGGAGGAAAATTCAGTAGCCAGGTTTAGAGGGGTTGTATGAATGCCCATAGAGGGTACGCCCAACTGGCCCTTCCTTCACCAAGGAGGCCTCCCTGCTTAGTCTGTCTGTTTGTTGAAAGATTAGCCACTCAAACTTTTCTTTGTTTCCCCACTTTGTCCAGCTTCAAAAGAACCTCATCTTCCCCCCCCCCAGACCCCAGTTCCATCCTGACCTCCTGCAGGCAATGCTAACAGGACGCCTTTAATGTCAGGATGATAACCTGGGTTTTTTGGGGAAAAGGCGGGGAAGGGAGAGACGGTCCGTGAATGGGGGGACAATAGCACACGGATGGGTCCAGTGTCTGAATTCTTTAATTTGAATTCTTTTTTTAAATGCTTTTCATTGAGCAATTTATATTCGGGTTTCATCTTTACAGCACTTTAATATCGGTATACCTCACATGTACACGCAGGTTGTTTTCTTCCCTTTTTCTACCAACTAAAAATTAGCAACGTATACTGATCTACCTACTGTGCAGTTATTATATGTGTGTGTGTGTATTTGTTTACAACCTCAGTATGCCCAAATATGTATATTACATATTTTACATAAGTAATATATATAACATATGTAATATATTACATATATTATGTAATATATATATATATATTACATTTTATTGCATCTTATCATATTTTAACATCCTTAATCTTTGCTTCTATTGTCTCTATTCTCTAACCAGTTGTACTATATGTGCCAAACCAAATAATAATCAGTTTCGCTTCTGTGTTTTATTTCCATTGTCAGCCTATCCATCTGCGCACAGTGATGGCTAATCTTTTTGTCGAGGCATGCCAAAAGCAGAGGAAGTGAGGGCGGTGGGGCGGGTGCCACACGCATGTGTGCCCACACCCATAATGCAATGCCCTCCCCCCGCACATGCACGTACAACAGTGGTGGGTTCTGGACAGTGGTGGGTTTCAAATTTTTTTAGAACCTCTTCTGTAGGTGTGGCCTGCTTTGTGGGAGTGGCTTCCCTGCCATGTGACCAGGTGGGAGTGGCCAACTTGTAAAATGTGGTGAAACTCACTTAACAACACTCTTGCTTAGCAACCAAAATGTTGGCTCAGAAACTCTGGCATTTGAAGCACGCAAGTCTTAAAGCTGTCAAGTTACAAGACCCTTGCACCCCTAACCCTTTAGAAAAAAAAACCTAGGGGTGTTCAAACTTGACAGCTTTAAGACTTGTGGACTTCAACTCCCAGAATTCCTCCTCCAGTCATGTTGGCTCAGGAACTCTGGCATTGAAGCGTGCAAGTCTTAAATCTGTCAGGTTACAAGACCCTTGCACCCATAACCCTTTAGAAAAAAAAACCCAGGGTGTTCAAACTTGATAGCTTTAAGACTTGTGGACTTCAACTCCCAGAATTCCTCCTCTGGCTCTTCATCTTGATGATGTGCGGACGGGCGGGGGGAGGGAGCTGGAACCGGTTTTAAACGGCACTGTGGATTTGTGGAACCTCTTCTATAGAAGAGGTTAGAACTGGCAGGAACCCACCCCTGGTTCCAGATCCCGTTGCAATCGGTACGGTGCAACAGGGCCCGGCGTCTACCACATGAACGCGCGCAGTGCGCGCATGTGTCCTTACCTCCTGCGATGCTCCGCGATGCTCCAGCTGCTTGGTGGAGCATCCGCAGATGGCGTACGCTCCGTGCGTGTGCGCGGAAGTGCCCAAATAAAGGTAAGGATGGCGGTTGGGAGGGTGGGCCCTCCGGAGCACCGTACCAGAATGGTACTCGGTGCTCTCGGCAGGCACCAGTATACCCGAACCGGGGCATACCGCCTGCAACCCACCATTGGCGTATATCCACCTGCTGCACGCAGGCCTCAATGAAGCCTTCAGACTTCTGGTTTGCGCGTTGGGCTGTTTTTCATCCTCCAGAGACTTTGGAGCCTTCATCCTGTTCCCCAAGGTCCTTCCCACACACTCTTACACCATGGGCATGGCTAGTTTGATGAAAAGAAGGACAAGGGGAGACAGGATAGCAGCCTTCCAATATCTCAGGAGTTGCCACAAAGAAGAGGGAGTCAAACTATTCTCCAAGGCACCTGAGGGTAGAACAAGAAGCAATGGGTGGAAACTAATCAAGGAGAGAAGCAACTTAGAACTGAGGAGAAATTTCCTGACAGTTCGAACAATTAACCAATGGAACAGAAGTTGCCTCCAGAAGTTGTGAATGCCCCAACACTGGAAGTCTTTAAGAAGATGTTGGATAGCCATTTGTCTGAAACGGTATAAGGTTTCCTGCCTAGGCAGGGGGTTGGACTAGAAGACCTCCAAGGTCCCTTCCAACTCTGTTATTCTATTCTATTCTGTTCTGTTCTGTTCTAATAGAACAGAACAGGATAGAATAGAATTTCTGTTCTGTTCTATTTTTCCTTTTTAATGCCCTGGGGCTCAGAAATAAACAGAAACCTCTGCTTGAAGAAGACAATTTTCCAGGGAAGCGTGCCAGGAAATGATTGAATTTTAAAATTGGAAAGGACCATGGATGCCAGCTCGTTTTCCCCAGCTTGAGATTCTGGGGCAGGCTGTCTGGGGGATGATAGTGCCAACCTCATAAAAGCCACAGGGTTCTCTGTACCACCATTTCTGAGACAGGAACTGCCTTGCACTGAATCTCCAAAGAAAGAAATTTGGCCACCAACCAACCCTTTCCCAACCCAGCCCATCACTGTGTCACCACCAGAGAGCAGGACAAGAAGTAACGGTTGAGTGATCATTAAAGAGAGGTCCAATCTAGAAGTAAGGAGAAATTTTCTGACAGGGAGAACAATTCATCGATGGAATAATTTGCCTCCTGGGGTTATGAGTGCTCCATCCTTGGAGGTTTTTAAGAAGAGATTGGACAGCTATTTATCTCAGATTTGTTTCCTGACTTGAGCAGGGGGTTGGACTAGAAGACCTCCAAGGTCCCCTTGAGCACTAGATCTGGAAACCCATAACAAGCCTACAGAGTCTCTTCCACATAGTTGTCTTTTTGCAACTGTATGAGCCATAGTCTAATCTAGATTGAAAGGGTTTCTCTCCCTCTCCTGCTCCCCACTCCATCCTCTTCCTCCTCCTGTTCTTCTTCTTCTCCCCCTCATCTCCTCCTCCTTCTCTTCTTCTACTTCTTCTCATTCCCATCCTCCTCCTTCTCCTCTTCCTCTCCTCCTCCTCTTCTCCTCTTCTTCTACTACTTCTTCTCATTCCCATCCTCCTCTCCTCTTCTTCTACTTCTTCTCATTCCCATCCTCCTCCTCCTCTTCTACTTCTTCTCATTCCCATCCTCCTCCTCCTCTCCTCCTCCTCTTCTTCTTCTTCTACGTCTTCTCATTCCCATCCTCCTCCTCTTCTCCCTTTCTTCTCCTCCTTTTCTTCTCCTCCTCCTCCTCCTTCCCCCCTCCTCCTCTTCCTCTTCCTCCTCTCACTTCCATCTCACATAGTTGGCACCTGGCAGGATCCTTTAGCCCCTTGCAAACAGAGTGCAAAGTGGTGGCAGCTCATCAACAGAACAATCCCATCAGCAGCTATTCCCAGGCCCGGCTCTTCAGCAGGAGCAAACTGGGGCCAGTTCCACATTTACTACCTCCCCCCACCCACCCACCCCCGAAAAACAATCAGCCACAAAAGAGGACCAAACTATGCAGATTTCTTTTGTTTTGCAGGGAAACTGTGTGCTAATGTCTGGGTAGAGCTGCCGATTTCTATGTAGGCTGATTTCTATGTAGAGATGCAAATTTGGAAAGAGTGGCTTCCATGCCTGGGAGGAAGGTGTGTGTCATTCTGGAGGTGATTAATGGATTAAATAGATGATCCCATCCCCAGGCCATTACATATCATTCCCCACCCCCTCTCGATTAGCTATTTCTCTGTTTGTTTTAAAGTTCTATCTATTCTCCAATGGTTTTAAACTAAGATGATTTAGATGGTTTAGACAGCATGGCAAATCTGCACAGCATACTAAAAAGCAGAGACATCACCCTGCCAACAAAAGTGCCTATAGTCAAGGCTGTGGTTTTCCCAGTTGCAATGGATGGCTGTGAAAACTGGACCATAAGGAAGACTAAGCGCCAAAGAATGGAGGCCTTTGAACTCTGGTGCTGGAGAAGACTCCTGCGAGTCCCTTGGACTGCAAGGCGATCCAACCGGTCAGTCCTGGAGGAGATCAACCCTGACTGCTCTTTAGAAGGCCTGAAAAGGAAACTCAAATACTTTGGCCACCTAATGAGAAGGAAGAAGAGCTGGAGAAGAGCCTCATGCTGGGAAAGATGGAGGGCAAAAGAAGAAGGGACGACAGAGAAGGAGGTGGCTGCATGGAGTCACCAAAGCAGTAGGTATGAGCTGGAATGGACTCCAGAGGTTGGTAGAGGACAGGAAGACCTGGAGGAATGTTGTCCATAGGGTTACGATGGGTTGGACAGGACTTCGCAATTAAGAACAACAAGATGATTTAGAACAGAATAGAATAGAATAGAACAGAATTCTTTATAGACCAAGTGTGATTGGACACATAAGGAATTTGTCTTTGGTGCATATGCTCTCAGTGTACATAAGGAGAATAAAATACATTCATCAAGAATAAATGATACAACACTTAGTGATAGTCAGAGTTAATAATAAGGTATCAAATCATACTAGGATTAGAACAACTAAGACGATTAAAGGCCTGGAGATTAAAATATATCAGGAATGGTTTAAGGATTTGGGGTTGGCTAGAAAAGGAAGACTGGGGGGACGTGATAGCAGTACTCCAGTATTTGAGGGGCTGCCACGAAGACGAGGGGGGTCCACCAATTTTCCAAAGTGCCAGAAGGCAAGACAAGAAACAATGGATGGAAACTAATCAAAGAGTAAGGTGACCAACTTTTTTACAATGAAAAGGAGGACAAAACACGTTCTATTGTCCAAAATAGAGAACTTATCAACCTAGAACTAAATGTCCTAACTAAACAGTCAGTGGAATAATGTGCCCCCAGAAGTTGTAGGTGCTTCATCACTGGAGGTTTTTAGGAAGAGACTGGACAGCCACTTTTTTGAAATGGTCCAGGGTCTCATGCTTCAGCAAGGGGTTGGACTAGAAGACCTCCAAGGCCCCTTCCAGCTCTATTCTGTTCCGATTCTAAACTTTGATAATATTGTTTTATCAGATTGTAAGTCGTGTGACAGTGAGGTCACAGCATAGAAATTTAATAAACAAACAAGCAAATAAATAAGGTGTGCTTTAGACCAGGGGTCTCCAACCTTGGCAACTTTAAGACTTGTGGACTTCAACTCCCAGAATTCCCCAGCCAGGAAGAGGAATCATATTGCATCAGAGTGGAATGTATTGTTTATTTATGACTTTTGGTCTCATCTCCACATTCCTTCTCTCCTCTAAAAGACTATTTAGGCAGTTACTTGAGGCTAAATAATGCAAGCATTTCCCCCCCCCTTTTTTTTTTCCCCAGAAGGAAGATACCCAGAAATATTTTGAAGCATTAAATATGGACACATTGGAGGCACTGCCAATATTTATGGGGAAGTGATGGAGTTAGTGCCACCCAGATGGAGAACATGGCTTTGCCAAAGAAGCATTGCTATTTTTTATACTCTTTTTTTCCAGCAAAAGTTCCACTGTTTGGGTTGGTGGTAATGCTGCAAAACCGGACGGAGAACTGAACAGAAAAACTCTCTTGCCTGTCCAAATTTTGTCTCTAAAGTTTTGCCTCTAAAGTGAACAGAAGCTTGATTTGCACGCATACACAAACACACACACACACACACCAGCATCATCAAAAGGGGAGCTTCAGATCCAGATAGATCTCTATGTCAGTGTCTAAAGTAGAAGAATGTGGGTTGGACAGCATCACCACCAGATGGATTCGTAACTGGCTGACCAACCGCACTCAACGTGTAGTCCTCAATGGAACTGCATCTTCATGGAGGGAAGTATGCAGTGGAGTACCCCAAGGCTCTGTTTTAGGCCCAGGACTCTTCAACATCTTCATCAATGATTTGGAGGAGGGAATAAATGGGGAACTCATCAAATTTGCAGATGACATCAAGCTGGCAGGAATAGCCAACACTCCAGAAGACAGGCTTAAGATACAGAAGGATCTTGACAAACTTGAACATTGGGCACTATCTAATAAAATGAAATTCAATGGTGAAAAGAGTAAGGTTCTACATTTAGGCAACAAAAACGGAATGCACAGGTACAGTATAGATGATAACTTGCTCAGTAGTAGTAACTGAAAGGGATCTTGGAGTCCTAGTGGACAACCGTTTAAATATGGTTTAAATATGGCAGTGTGCAGCAGCTGCCAAAAAAGCCAACACAGTTCTAGGCTGCATCAACAGAGGGAGAGAATCAAGATCACGTGAAGTGTTAATACCACTTTATAATGCCTTGGTAAGGCCACACTTGGAATACTGCATTCAGTTTTGGTCACCATGATGTAAAAAAGATGTGGAGACTCTAGAAAGAGTGCAGAGAAGAGCAACAAAGAGGATTAGGGGACTGGAGACTAAAACATATGAAGAACGGTTGCAGGAACTGGGTATGTCTAGTTTAATGAAAAGAAGGACTAGGGGAGAATGATAGCAGTCTTCCAATATCTCAGGGGTTGCCACAAAGAAGAGGGAGTCAAACTATTCTCCAAAGCACCTGAGGGCAGAACAAGAAGCAATGGGTGGAAACTAATCAAGGAGAGAAGCAACTTAGAACTGAGGAGAAATTTCCTGACAGTGAGAACAATTAATCAGTGGAACAGCTTGCCTCCAGAAGTTGTGAATGCCCCAACACTGGAAGTCTTTAAGAAGATGTTGGATAGTCATTTGTCTGAAATGGTATAAGGTTTCCTGCCTAGGCAGGGGGTTGGACTACAAGACCTCCAAGGTCCCTTCCAACTCTGCTATTGTATTGTATTGTATAGTGTCTCTTAACCTCAGCAATTCTAAGATTGTGTGGACTTCCACTGCCAGCATTCCCCAGTCAACACTTGGGGAAATAGAAAATAATAAAAAATAATAGCAGAGTTGGAAGGGACCTTGGAGGTCTTCTAGTCCAACCCCCTGCTCAGGTAGGAAAGCCTGCACCACTTCAGACAAATGGTTATCCAACATCATCTTAAAAACTTCCAGTGTTGGAGCATTCACAACTTCTGGAAGCAAGTTGTTCTACTGATTAATTGTTCTGTCAGGATGAATTTCCACCCATTGCTTCTTGTCCTGCCTTCAAGTGCTTTGGAGAATAGCTTGACTCCCTCTTCTTTGTGGCAACCCCTGAGATATTGGAAGACTGCTATCATGTCTCCCCTAGTCCTTCTTTCTATTAAACTAGACGTCCCCAGTTCCTGCAACCGTTCTTCATATGTTATAGTCTCCAGTCCCCTAATCCTCCTTGTTGCTCTTCTCTGCACTCTTCCTAGAATAGAAAAAATAGAAATAATAGACCATGTGGAAAATGGGAAGAACTTGTAGCTTGCCACTCCTTCTAGCAATTCTGGGAAACTCAGCTAGTTCTCTTTTGAATATAGAAGCTAGCTTTGAAACTCTTTGCAATACCGAAGCAGAGGGCTTCCATGCTGGGAGGGAAAGGTGAGTGAAAAACCTCTGTCTTGGTCAATGGCCTGGTTTCTTCTCCCAGGTCAAACAGAGAACAAATTGTCCACTTCCAACTTGGAGTAGCCAGGGCCGCCAGTAGGATTATTAAGTGCTGGAACAAGACTAGTATGCCCCCCCCCCTCACCTCCACATGGACACCATCATTCGATAATGTCACGATTATACATTTACAATGTGCAGCGTTTTTGAGCTCCAGGTTTTTGAGTTGACGTTTTGTCACCCTTCCTCAACTGAAATGAAGTACAAAATAGATTCCTAAATGAAATGCAACTACTGGTCTTGCAAACTTAAGTAAATAAGTAATGAACTTAAAAGGGAAGAAATGACATAAATAACTGTTCTCTGGGTTTTGCTACACACATAAAGTATAGACTTTGAAGTCTAGATCCAATATTGTTTTTCTTTTTAAAAATTGGATTTTGTAAAAAATTTTAAAAACATCCCCCCTTCATGGGCCCCCTTTGAGCTCCGTGGGCCCCGGAACAATGTAGTAGCTGCACCCCCCTCTCCTCAGGCTTGGGAGCAGCAACAGAAACCAGCAATATCCTGTAGCTGCAGGAGGAGAATCAGGGGGCCTCCTAGTCATTGAGGTATTACCCATGCCAGGTCTGGCTCAACCACCATCCTGGGAGTGGATGTGGAAATCTGGAAATCACAGCATAACAGAGCTGGAAGGGACCTTGGAGGTCTTCTAGTCCAACCCCCTGCTCAGGCAGGAGACCCTAAACCATTTCAGACAAGTGACTGTCTAGTCTCTTCTTAAAAACCTCCAGTGACGAAGCACCCACAACTTCTGGAGGCAAATTATTCCACAGACTTGTTTAGTCAGGACATTTCTCCTTAGTTCTAGGTTGGTTAGTTCTCTTTGATTAGTTTCCATCCATTGTTTCTTGTCTTGCCTTTCTGGCGCTTTGGAAAATCGGTTGTCCAATCCTGTCTTAAAAACCTCCAGCGTTAAGACGTTAATTGTTCTAGCTGTCAGGAAGTCTCTTCTTCATCCTAGGTTGGTTTGAGATAAAGGACCCAAAGGTGCTTTTGTCAAGAGGCAACTGGACTTTCTGATTTTGCTTTGAAGACGTTTCCCTTCTCCTCCAAGAAGCTTCTTCAGCTCTGACTAGAAGAAGAATCTTCTTGGATGAGAAACCAAACGTCTTCAAAAGGAAAAAACAAACAAGCAAGAAAGTCCAATTCCCTTTTGGAAAAAAAAAGCACCTTTGGGACAACCATGACCTGGATGATGGAGAATTTCCATAGACATTTGAGATCAGAAATTTTTGGTCATAATCTTCGTATCAGGCCTTGCAGCCATCTTTTCTTTTGGATTTTTGACCTGCCACACTTTCTGTCATTCCACATGCATTTTCTATTCTATTGTACGGAGTGAGATGCGATGTAGACCTCCAAGGTTCCTTCCAGGGCTACTCTGATTGATTGTAGTCCACTTACCATACCATCTTGAAAGATGGTGCCCTGTTGTATAGGATGTTCGAAAAGGACCGTCCCATCTGGCTCCAAGAAACGGACACGGATTGGTTGGCTCAGCCTAGACAAGAAAAAGAGAGTATGTGAGTCAAATTTATCTCTCCAGCAACAGAAATATTCTTTTTGGGGGGAGTTTCCTGAAATGGTTCTCAACGTCAACAAGGACTTCCAGGTGTTGAAGTTGTCAGGCCAGCAGCCATCTTTCCTTTGGGATCTTTGACCTGCCACACTTTCTATTATTCTACTATACATTTTTTATTGTGGGAAAATGGGAAGGGGGATCGTACGGAGTTGGATGATGTGTAGCCATAACAATATTCTTTCTAGAAAGCCAAGGTCATCCTTTGTCTCTGCACTTCTGCACCTGACCGGAACTGGATGGGTGGAACTGCCAGCATGGCAGTGGAAGATTGGATCATGGGATGGACTTGTGGGTGTGGGGGCAAGATCCTGAACTTTCAACTGGGTGGGGAAAACCGGGAAACTTTCAAATTCGGGTTTTCCCAGATGTGCCAACATGGCTCTCTTAATAAATTGGAACTTTGAGCAATACTTTGCCTCGGACTCTGATTTACTTTTGGATGCTATTTGGAACGTTGACACTTTGGTCATAATCTTTGGTCATGTCATTTAACTGCTAGTTCATGTTCATGAACTTTTGTTTTCAATTGCCTTCTTATCTGTCCCACATCTCCAACATCTGCTTGCAGGAGCCTTCTCGCCATCACTTTCATTTTGCTTTGCATTTTGGGCTACCGCCCTGGAGCACAGATCAGGAGAGTGCCGCTGAAGCTAAAGAGAAGCCCATCAGCTCCTCATTAACTGCTAATAGCTGCAGGCCACGCTGTTGTTAAAGGACAGTGTTAGGAACCAACCAATAGAGAACTTGACCCTCTCTGGCCCTCTGGTTAATCTTCCTTGGTTGCACTTGAGGTCTCTTCTTGGAGGGATGAAGGCGAGGCACAGGAAATGGTCTTGATAAAGGAGAGTATTTGTAGTTTGGGATTGACGGAGGGGGTCCTTGGTTTTCTCTGAGGTTGGTTGTTTTCTTGCAGACGTTTCATGACCCAAATTAAGCAACATTATCAGTGTTAGGAGCGAGTGGGATTTGCTCACGTTATATTCTACCAGCACTTCAGATGTTACCTAATTTGGGTCACCAAAAGATCTGGATTCTAATTGCTGTGCATCTATTTGATGGTGGACAGTGGGAAATTCTGGTATCCATCATACTTGTAGTCAATCAATCAATCAGAATAGAGCTGGAAGGGACCTTAGAAGTCTTCTAGTCCAGCCCTCTGCTCAAGCAGGAGACCCTATACCGTTTCAATCAAGTGGCTGTTCAGTCTCTTCTTAAAAACCTCCAGTGATGAAGCATTCACGACTTCTGAAGCCAACTTCTGTTCCTCTGATTAATTGTCCTAACTGTTAGGAAGTTTCTCCTTAATTCCAGGTTGCTTCTCTCCTTGATTAGTTTCCATCCTTTGTTTCTTGTCTTGCCTTCTGTTGCTGGCTGGGGAATTCTGGGAGTTGAAGTCCACTAGTCTTAAAGTTCCCAAGTTTGGACACCCCTGCTCTAGACTAAGACAAATCCAGTAACCGTTCTTCATATGTTTTAATCTCCAGGCCTTTAATCATCAGTTGCTCTTCTTTGCACTTTTTCCTCAAAAGAAGCATAGTCATATGTTTCTTTTTTGCAAATCAGCTCAACTTCGCCTCTCAAGGCTAGGACATGGGTAACATGGGGTGGTAAGGAGACCACCCACAAATAAAGACCCAAAATCATAAACAGCCTGTTGCCAATGCCAAGGAATAAGGATCAAGATTAATGTAGCAACACATCCAGAGCCTTAAGAGATTAACAGAATTGGAAGGGACCTTGCAGGTCATCTAGTCCAACCCTCCGCCCAAGCAGGAGACCCTACACCATTTCTGATAGATGTCAGTCCAGTCTCTTCTTGAAAGCTTCCAGTGATGAAGCTCCCATGACTTCTGAAGGCAACTTCTGTTTGCATTGGTTGATTGTTCTCGCTTGCCGTGTATATGTAGAATATATTCAGTCTTCAAGATATATGTAACTACACTACAACGGGAAGATCTTTTGGATCCCTTCCTATTCAAAAGGATCCAATATTAATAGAGGATATTTGTAGCTCAGGGTTGGAATGAGGGGTCCTTGGTTCTCTCTGAGTTTGCTTGTTTTCTGGCAGACGTTTCATCACCCAAACTAGGTAATATCATCAATGTTGGTATGGAGTGGGATTTGCTCTCATTTTATACTCTTTTTTTAAAAAAAAATATTTTTTTTTATTATTTAGATATAAATATATTGAATACCGTGTGATTGTCCTGGCATTTCACTTGCCATGAAAACCAAAGGGGAAACAAATAACGTCCACCTCGTGCTCCTAACCATTGATAGAATCTGTTCCATGTGTCATAATATTCAGTCTCTCCTTTGTCTTTTATTTTTAGCGCTAGTCTATCCATTTCTGCACAGACTAATATCTTCCTAATATCTTCCTTCCTCCTCTGAAGGGGTGTGTCACTCTTCTACTGCGGCACCTACAACATTCTTGTTGTGGTTATGATGTGTAGTATTAGGTATATTGCAGTGGTGGGTTTCAAATTTTTTAGAACCTCTTCTGTAAGCGTGGCCTGCTTTGTGGGAGTGGCTTGCCAGCCATGTGACCGTGTGGGAGTGGATTGCCGGCCATGTGACCGAGCGGGCATGGCCAACTTGTAAAATGTGGTGAAACTCACTTAACAACGCTCTTGCTTAGCAACCAAAATGTTGGCTCAGAAACTCTGGCATTTGAAGCACGCAAGTCTTAAAGCTGTCAAGTTACAAGACCCTTGCACCCCTAACCCTTTAGAGAAAAAAAACCCCCAGGGGTGTTCAAACTTGACAGCTTTAAGACTTGTGGACTTCAACTCCCAGAATTCCTCCTCCAGTCATGTTGGCTCAGGAACTCTGGCATCGAAGTATGCAAGTCTTAAAGCTGTCAAGTTACAAGACCCTTGCACTCCTAATCCTTTAGAAAAAAATCCAGGGATGTTCAAACTTGACAGCTTTAAGACTTGTGGACTTCAACTCCCAGAATTCCTCCTCTCGCTCTTCATCTTGATGATGTGAGGACAGGTGGGGGGAAGGAGCTGGAACCGGTTCTAAACGGCACTGTAGATTTGTGGAACCTCTTCTATAGAAGAGGTTAGAACTGGCAGGAACCCACCCCTGGTATATTGTCCCTTTATCATAGCCATCTGACATAATGCCTAATGGAAGTAATTCTGGCTTGAACCCTGTACGTTGTCTAACCATTTTTTTCTAACCACATATGAATTTGCATCCAAAATTTCCTTGCTTTTTTTTTTTACAGGTCCACCACATGTGGTAGTATGTGCCTGGTATTTGTTTACATTCCCAACAGTTTGGGGACACAAGGCTAAACCTTTTAGCCAATCTTGCCTGGAGGAGATGTCACCTATAGAACATGCTCTATAGGTGGCTCTCGCTTTATATTCTACTAGCACTGATGATGTTACATAGTTTGGGTAAGGAAACATCTGCAAGGAAACAGCCAATTTCAGAGACCACCAAGGACCTCTCAGAAAAAAGCTCTCCCCTATTTTATCTCTCCAGCTACAAGCTACAAGGAGTTGACTCCCAGGTCTCTGAATGTGTGAAAACCTGAATCCAGCTAAGCACCCAGCCTGCTGGTTCTTTGATAGATAGCTTTTCATCTCTATGTAGTTTCTCCGCTTCTTGGAAGCAGGGCGGTGTAGAGCTGTTGTAAAAAACGCATCAAATAACTGCATCAAATAAACACTGGAGACAGAAGATCAGAGAGGAGTTGAAATAAAGTGAGCAATCTGTTGGCTCTTAGATCTTGGCAAGAGGATCTTAGATCACTAGTAGAAAAATGCTATTAATGTTCTGGTCGGTTTTAGTTCAGCTCTGCCTTATTCCCAAAGGGGATTTTTTTTTGGGGGGGGGGGGGGAGTGTGTTTGTATATGCGTAGATGACATCAGCTGCCATTTCTCTTTTGTCCATCGTCCATCTCTTTTCCTTTCCACGGGAAATCTACCAAGAGAAGTTGGACTCCAAGCGATTTTTTGGTGCTGCCTGGAGAGAAAGGAAAAACAAACTTCCTTCAGCAAAAAAAAAAAAAAAAAGTATTAAATCATAGCTGAAGAAGCTTCTTGGATGAGAAGCAAAACGTCTTCAAAGGAAAAAAAAAACCAGGAGGTCCATTTGCCTCTTCAAAAAAGCACCTTTGAGATATTAAATCACAGTATAAAATCATAATATAACATAGAAATGCAAGGAAATGCACAAGTAGTTCTTTGTTTAGAACAGTTGACTTATTGACTGTTTAAAGTTACAACGACACTGAAAAAAGTGACTTTTCACACTTATGACTGTTGTAGCATCCTCGTGGTCACGCTATCAACATTCAGAAGCTTGCAAACTGACTCATATTTATGACGGTTGCAGTGTCCCAGGGGTCATGCGATCCCCCTTTGCGACCTTCTGACCAGCAAAGATTAAGGGGGAACCATATTCACTTAAGAACAGTGTTACTAACTGAACACCTGCAATGATTCACTTAGCCACTGTGGCCAGAAAAGTCATAAAACGGGGCAAAACTCACTTAACAAATGTCTCACCTAACAACTTACATTTGGGGCTCAGTTGTGGTTGTGAGTTGAGGACTACCTGTATAAGATAAATGGGGAAAGAAGAAAGAGAAGCATTACAATGCAATACAATACAATAGCAGAGATGGAAGGGACCTTGGAGGTCTTCTAGTCCAACCCCCTGCTTAGGCAGGAAACCCTACACCACTCCAGACAAATGGCTATCCAACATCTTCTTAAAGACTTCCAGTGTTGGGGCATTCACAACTTCTGGAGGCAAGCTGTCCCACTGATTAATTGTTCTCACTGTCAGGAAATTTCTCCTCAGTTCTAAGTTGTTTCTCTCCTTGGTTAGTTTCCCTCCATTGCTTGTCACCCTGCCTTCAGGTGCTTTGGAGAATAGCTTGACTCCCTCTTCTTTGGGGCAGCCCTTGAGATATCAGAACGCTGCTATCCTGTCTCCCCTGGTCCTTCTTTTCATTAAACTAGACCTACACAGTTCCTGCAACTGTTCTTCATATGTTTAGTCTCCAGTCCCCTAATCCTCTTTGTTGCTCTTCTCTGCACTCTTTCTAGAGTCTCCACATCTTTTCTACATCGTGGTGACCAAAACTGAATGCAGTATTCCAAGTGTGGCCTTACCAAGGCATTATAAAGTGGTTTTAACCTTTCATGTGATCTTGATTCTCTCCCTCTGTTGATGCAGCCTAGAACTGTGTTGGCTTTTTTGGAAGCTGCTGCTCACGGCTGGCTCATTATTTCCATTTTTTTTCAGTGCAAAAAAATACAAAGTAGAATTGCAGTTTGAAGTATACCAACTTATCTTAGGAGCCGTTTCTACAATAAATTAGCTAAACTCAAAGTCATTTTTTTTCTTGTCTCCAGAAAAAAAAAAATCTGGGTAGTATCAAACCTGGATTATCTAAAGCCAAATCGATTAATTATTATTTTTTCTAATTAAACCAGTCCATTTTGCCATCTCTTGGCAGTGCCATCTCTTTTTCTCTCCATTCTTCCCTGGGGAGGCTAGAGAGGGATTTCCCCCCCCCATTTCTGTCCGGGGGAGGGGAGGAGGGAGCTTCCAATGATGGCCAGATGTAGGTGAATCTCAAAAATCGGTTTGCTTGCATTCTCATGCAGACTGCTCCTCTTTGTGTGCATGTGTGTGTATCTCTATATCTGGTAAAAGACGGAATAGCCAGGAAGAGGAGTAAACGACTGCCAGAGACATCACCCTGCCAACTAAAGCGCATATAGTCAAGGCTATGGTTTTCTCAGTTGCAATGGATGGCTGTGAAGGTTGGACCATAAGGAAGGTTGAGCGCCAAAGAATGGAGGCTTTTGAACTCTGGTGCTGGAGAAGACTCCTGCGAGTCCTTTGGACTGCAAGGGGATCAAACTGGTCGGTCCTAGAGGAGATCAACCCTGACTGCTCTTTAGAAGGCCAGATCCTGAAGATGAAACTCAAATACTTTGGCCACCTAATGAGAAGGAAGAAGGACTCCCTGGAGAAGAGCTTCATGCTGGGAAAGACTGAGGGCCAAAGAAGAAGGGGACGACAGAGAATGAGGTGGCTGGATGGAGTCACCAAAGCAGTCAGGCATGAGATTAAATGGACTCCAGAGGATGGGAGAGGTCAGGAAGTCCTGGAGGAACATTGTCCATGAGGGTCACGATTTTGCAACTAACAACAAATGCTTATTTGGTGCTTATCACTACATTAAGGTTGAGATTGTTGCAATGAATAGAACCCATCAAGCCTGTTTTTCTCCAATGTGGATTGATTCCTTCCCTCTGCCTGGGGGCCTCCTGAATCAGCCAAGGACTTGAAACCTTGATTTTGACACCTCCAGTTAAATTGGGGGTATAAATCCCCCCCCCAGATCATTAGCAGCTGTCTTTGCTTTTCTCCGCAGGAGCTGTGGTGCCAATTAGTAGCCAATCAAGGGCTGCCAACTTTTGGGATGGGAGAGACAGCTGGACCTTAATTGCAGTTTGAGAGGCTGGCATTAACAGGTGATAAGATGTGAAAAGATGTGATTTATTTTCTGATTTTCAGAAAATGGTAGGGGGTGGGTAGGAGTTAAGAATATCTTTTTTTAAGGTCTTTTAGTCTGTGAAAACCATGGGGGGAGGAAGTAATAATAATGACAGCCTGACAAAGAGTTGGAGGGAACCTTTGAGGTCTTCTAGTTCAACCCCCTGTCTCAGGAGATCTTATACCATTTCAGATAATACAATAATGGCCAAAATTGCAGAAACCTTTGGGGAAAAGTGTGCAGTATTTTTGAGGTTTGATGGCTAATAACACCGTTTTTTGGGGGGAGTAGAACTATAAAATTATATATCAATGGAAAGATAATTTAATCAAGAATATAATGCAATAACGTTTACGAAAGATTTGCTGTTAGAATAGTAGTTATAAAAAAGAAAAGTGAAACACATAGTAAAAACGAGATATACAAAAATGATCCCCATGTCAGTTAGTACTTAGTTGGGTCACCTTTAGCATGAATTACGGCCTTCCGGTGGAGTGAACCAAGTCTTTCTGTTCTGCAGCTGTTATAATGTGAAACCAAGATTGAATGATTGCTTCTATTAACTGGGTTTTATTGCTGGCTATATTTGGCTATAACTTTTCATAGAATACAGATAATTGAACAAACGTTGTTGCATTATATTCCTGATTAAATTATATTTCCATTTATATATCTTATGGTACTACTCCAAAAACAAAGTTATTAGCCGTTAAACCTCAAAAATACGTTTTCCCCAAAAGGTTTCCACAATTTTGGCCACTACTGTTTAAACAATATTAAATTTATTCTATGCTTTAGTTGTGTTTAACTGCCATTTTCAGAAAATGGCAAGAGATTAGGAACTAGGACTATTTCCTTTCCTTTTCTTTTTCTTTTAGTTTGAAAACCATGAAGGGTGGGGAGGAAAACAGTGATTAAATTTATTCTATGCTTTAGTTGTGTTTAACTGCCATTTTCAGAAAATGGCAAGAGATTAGGAACTAGGACTATTTCCTTTCCTTTTCTTTTTCTTTTAGTTTGAAAACCATGAAGGGTGGGGAGGAGAACAGTGATATGAGCCATATTAAATGTATTCTATGTTTTATTCCTTTATAATTGTCATTTTCAGAAAATGGCAAGAAAGTAAGAGCTAAGAACTTCTTCTTCTTCTTCTTCTTCTTCTTCTTCTTCTTCTTCTTCTTCTTCTTCTTCTTCTTCTTCTTCTTCTTCTTCTTCTTCTTCTTCCTCCTCCTCCTCCTCCTCCTCCTCCTCCTCCTCCTCCTCCTCCTCCTCCTCCTCCTCCTCCTCCTCCTCCTCTTCATTTTAGGTCTCAGCTTTCCAAGATCAATCAAAACTACCAAAGAGGCTGGCTGAGGGATTCTGGGAGTTGGAATCCACACGTTTTATAGTTGCTGAAATTGAGAGAGACACAGTTTTGGAAGATGGACTGTGCCAAATTTATAACGCCTTAGTATAGCCACACCTAAGAATGCTGCATCCAGTTTTGGCAACCATATTATAAAAAAAAGAAGTTGAGACTATGGAAAGAGTGCAGAAAAGAGCAACAAAGATGATTAGGGGGTTGGAGGTTAAAATAGATGGAGAACAGGAACTGGGTATGTCGAGTTTAATAAAAAGAAGGACTAGGAGATTACATGATAGCAGTCTTCCAATATCTCAGGGGTTGCCACAAAGAAGAGGGAGTCAAACTATTCTCCAAAGCACCTGAGGGTAGAACAAGAAGCAATGGGTGGAAACTAACCAAGGAGAGAAGCAACTTAGAACCGAGGAGAAATTTCCTGACAGTGAGAACAATTAATCAGTGGAACAGAAGTTGCCTCCAGAAGTTGTGGGTGCTCCAACTTTGGAAGTTTTTCGGGAGAAACCGGACAGCTATTTCTCTGAAATAGGATATCCTATTTCAGATAAGCAGGGGATTGGACTCAGGGGTGAGTTCCGGCAGGCACTACTGCCGGTTCGCTTGGGTGCACGCTTTGCGCTCTGCGCTTGTGTGCATGCTTCACCCGCAGGCACAGTGCAATTAAAATTGTTCTGCGCATGCACAGAACTGAAAAACAATCGGGGAACTGGTTCGGGGGTGTGGCAGGCTGGGATCGCTGCCAGTTCCAGCCAAACTACTACTGGCCAAACCGGTCCGAACTGGTAGAAATCCACCACCAGTGGTGGATTTCTACCAGTTCGGACCGGTTTGGCCGGTAGTGGTTTGTAAACTTAAACACTCAAAGAGCCATTTGGACCCGTCTCCTACAGAAAAGAAAATACCGGGAGTCACAAAGGTCCTAACCAGAAGCCCCCTGTTCAATTCTGGAGCTGACCGGAAGTTCAGTTCCCCCACCATAGAGTCTCCTCCCAGCGCGGTGTACTTTTCCCTCTACCTGTCATAACCGAAAGTCCGATCAATTGTGGAGACAACTGGAAAACCCTCTCCTTGCCATAGAGTCTTCTCCTGGCGCACTGTGCTTCTCCCCCCCCCCCCCACCGGAAGCTCCTCTCAAAATTGTGGCGCCGACCGGTGACGGAGCCGCAGCAGAGGGAGGAAAGAGCCACATGCGGCTCCGGAGCCGCAGTTTGCTGACCCCCTGGACTAGAAGACCTCCAAGGTCCCTTCCAACTCTGTTATTCTGTTAAATTGCTTCGATCCACCAGAAGATCCTAGGAATCAATGAGATTGGGGAACGTTTACAATTTGAATCACAGCCGGAGGATTAAAGAAAAGAGAATGAGAAATGATGAAAGGAAAGAGCGCTTGCCTCCATTTTTCGCGAAAATCGCTGTTCACAAATTGGAGCTTAATTTATTCAAGATTACTTTTCAATTTGAAAGGAAAATGCCCCTCATTTAAGCTACTTCCACTGGAGTTCCCCCCCTCCTTGAAAAACAACGTTCCTTTGCTGCCCTCTGCTGGCGTCCTGTGATACTGCAATCAGATTAAACATAAATTTGCTCCCTTGCCATGTAAGAGCAGGCTACGGGTAGTCCTCGATTTACGACCATGATTGGGATTTTTAACTCCCTTTCTTTGCTAAGATGATGCAGTTGCTAAGTGAGTCATGCCCGATTTTACAATCTTTTCTCCCACGGTCGTCCAGTGAATCATGTCAATAAGCGAATCTGGTTTATCAAAAGGCAGCTCGGAAGCTTACAAATAGGGATTAAATGATCCTGGGATCCTGAAACAGGTAGTCCTCGATTTACGACCACAATGGAGCCCATAATTTCTATCGCTAAGCAAGACAGTCGCTAAGTGAATTTTGCCCCATTTTACGAGCTTTCTTGCCACTCCGGTTAAGCAAATTGCTGCCATTGTTCAGTTAGTGATGTTGTTAAGTGAATCTGGCTTCCCATTGACTTTGTCAGAAAGTCACAAAAGGGGATCACCTGACCCCGAGGTGCTGCAAACGGTCGTAAATGTGAGACTGTGTGGAAATGGCTAGGTTAACATTAACATTAACGTTAAAGGATAAAGAAGATACAGAATATTTTTTAAGATAGGGTTTGTTTTGCCAATGGTTAAATAACAGAGGTAGAAATTAGAAGTTGGAAGAATATCAATAGAATAAAATTGAATAGAATAGAAGTAACAAGAGAATATCAATAGAATAGAATAGAAATAATGAAAATATCAATAGAATAGAATAGAATAAAAATAAGAGAATATCAATAGAACAGAATAAGAATAGAATAGGAATAGGAATAGGGATGGGATGGGATAGAATAGAATAGAAATAATGAGAATATCAATAGAAGAGAATATCAATAGAATAGAATAGAAATAATGAAAATATCAATAGAATAGAATAGAATAAAAATAAGAGAATATCAATAGAACAGAATAAGAATAGAATAGGAATAGGAATAGGGATGGGATGGGATAGAATAGAATAGAAATAATGAGAATATCAATAGAAGAGAATATCAATAGAATAGAATAGAAATAACAAGATTTTATAAATAGAATAGAATAGAATAGAATAGGAATAGAAATAGGAATAAAAATAGGGATGGGATGGGATGGGATAGAATAGAATAGAAATAACGAGAATATCAATAGAATAGGAACAGGATAGGGATGGGATGGGATGGGATGGAATAGAACAGAACAGAACAGAACAGAACAGAACAGAATTCTTTATTCGCCAAGTGTGATTAGACACATAAGGAATTTGTCTTTGGTGCAGATGCTCTCAGTGTACATAAAAAGAAAAGATATATTTGTCTCGTATTATAAGGCACAACACTTAATGATAGTCACAGGGTACAAATAAGCAATCAAATCATACTAGGAAACAATCAATATAAATTGTAGTGATGCAAGTAATAAAGTTATAGTTCTACAGTCATAAGTGGGAGGAGATAGGTGATAGGAACAATGAGAAGATTACTAGTAATATTAATTATATACAAGTAAATAATATTATCCTTACAATTATTATGAAGTAAATTGACCCAGACAAATACACTGTTTATTAAGCACTTATGCATGTTAAAGAAAAAGGTATAAATAAAATTTATAAAATAAAAATAAATGTGAGCCAGCTGCATCCTAATTTTGATCCCATGACCATAAGGATGTTGCACTGATTGTAAGCCCGAAAAACGATCATAGGTCATTTTTTCACTGCCGTCGTATCTTCAAGTGTTCACTAAACAGATGGTTGTAAGTGAAGGACATACCTATATGAAACTCTTCCCTATCTGCTGGACCCAGATTGAGGAAAACTGGCCATTGGCCCAAATAGATTTGGCAGTTTTTAAAGCGCCACTAGACTTTTCCCTACTTTGCAGTAGCCAACTGTCAGTTATCTGTCTAGAGCAGTGTTTCTCAATCTTGGCAACTTTAAGACCTGTGGACTTCAACTTCCAGAATTCCCCAGCCAGCATGGCTGGCTGGGGAATTCTGGGAGTTGAAGTCCTCAGGTCTTAAAGTTGCTAAATTTGAGAAACACTGGTCTAGAGAGACCAGGGGTCTCCAACCTTGGCAACTTTAAGACTTGTGGACTTCAACTCCCAAAATTCTGGTAGTTAAAGTCCACAAGTCTTTAAGTTGCCAAGGTTGGAGACCCCTACTCTGGCTGGTCTATTTCTATTTCCCCAAGTGCTGACTGAGGAATTCTGGGAGTTGAAGTCCACAAGTCTTAAAGTTGCTCCTGGTCTAGACACTGTTTGGTCTTAATTTCCAGACAACTTCACAGGAATGAAGCCTTTAACTAGCTTCCTGCAGCTGGAAAGTTGATTTCCAGCCAAAATTCTTGGCTTGCTCGGAAATTCCCCTTGTAGCTTTTACTATCACCGGGAAAGTAATCTCACATGATCCAGAGGGACTCTAGCAGGCGCCCAGCTGCATGCGTGAGCTACAGCAGCTTCTGGGTCCCGGGGCCAAGTTGGTTGACCTTCCTTATCCTTAACTGTCTCTTCTTACTCCCTTGTATCTCAATTTCCTCTCCATTCCTCTCCCGGTGCAGGAGTGACATCAAATCTTCTGGCTATCCCCTGATTTTACCTCAGATCTTCCAATGATCAGTGAAGTCTCAGAGCAGGACTGAGATGGGTAGTTTGCTAGAGATAGTCAGCTGCACAGAAGGAGCTTGAGATGTCTGTAGAGATTCTCAGTTATCCAGGTCATGGTTGTCCCAAAGGTGGTTTTTCATGAGGCAACGGGACTTTCTTTCTCCAAGTAGCTGAGGACATAGATAAACCTCCAAGTGGCCTCAACGACTCTCTAAAAAGGATGCAAAGGTCCAGCTGTCTGCAAGGATTTTCTGCATAAATCCTTTCATTCCCCACTGTCCTGAAGAAGCTTCTTATGATGAGAAGTGAAATGTCTTCAAAAGAAAAACAAGAAAATCCAGTTTCCTCCCGAAAAAACCCCCTTTGGGACAACATATGGCCTGGATGACTGAGAATCTCTAAAGGCTTTTAGCTATACAATTTGGGATGAAGACCCTTTGAATGGTGTGGGAGTAGGAATGGATTTCCAGAGGAATAACTGCAGACTACAGGAACCAGGAACAACCGGGGTGAAAAATGAAAACAAAACAAGAAAGTCCAGTTGCTACCTGAAAAAGCATCTTTGGGACCCTAAAATTTGCTTTAAGCCACTTTTCGTTTTTTTTTTTTGGTTCCAGACACTCTGGATTTGGTAGATCCCAATGAGAGGCAGCAAAGTCAAGATCCAGCTCTGGGGACATCCATCAGTGACACCCATGTCCCATAGGACTAGGGGGACAGTGCCAAGCACCCCAAATCTATCTGTCATTCTCCAGGGATCCAGGGCTGCATGGGGTACCTCAAAGAACTGGGTATGTCTAGTTTAATGAAAAGAAGGACCAGGGGAGACATGAGAGCAGTCTTCCAATATCTCAGGGGTTGCCACCAAGAAGAGGGAGTCAAACTATTCTCCAAAGCACCTGAGGGTGGAACAAGAAGCAATGGGTGGAAACTAATCAAGGAGAGAAGCAACTTAGAACTGAGGAGAAATTTCCTGACAGTTAGAACAATTAATCAGTGGAACAGCTTGCCTCCAGAAGTTGTGAATGCCCCAACACTGGAAGTCTTTAAGAAGATGTTGTCTGAAGTGGCGTAGGCTTTCCTGGCTAGGCAGGGGGTTGGACTAGAAGACCTCCAAGGTCGCTTTCAACTCTGTTATTCTTTTTTTATTCTATTCTATTTCCCCAAGTGTTGACTGGGGAATGCTGGGAGTTGAAATCCACACAATCTTAGAATTGCTGAGGTTAAGAGACACTGACATAGAGATCTGTCAGGATCTAAGCTCGTCTTTTTCCTAAACACGGTGCTGGCCTGTGTGAAGACCAGTTATGTCACTTTTTCCCCCAATGGCATTGCAGCTGTGAACGGTCACTAAACAAATAGTTGGTTGTTGAGGACTACCTGTGGTAAGCCTTCTCTAGAAAGAGTGCAGAGAAGAGCAACCAAGAGGATTAGGGAACTGGAGGCTAAAACATATGAAGAACGGTTGCAGGAATTGGGTAGGTCTAGTTTAATGAAAAGAAGGATTAGGGGAGACATGATAGCAGTCTTCCAATATCTCAGGGGCTGCCCCAAAGAAGAGGGAGTCAAACTATTCTCCAAGGCACCTGAAGGTAGAACAAGAAGCAATGGGTGGAAACTAATCAAGGAGAGAAGCAACTTAGAACTGAGGAGAAATTTCCTGACAGTTAGAACAGTTAATCAGTGGAACAGCTTGCCTCCAGAAGTTGTGAATACCCCAACACTGGAAGTTTTAAGAAGATGTTGGATAACCATTTATCTGAAATGGTGTAGGGTTTCCTGCCTATGCAGGGGGTTGGACTAGAAGACCTCCAAGGTCCGTTCCAACTCTGTTATTCTAAATAATCATGGTCTAAATGTTTATGGAGATTCTCAGCCATCTCATGGTTGTCTCAAAGGTGATTCTTTCAAGAGGCAAGTGGACTTTCTGGTTGCTGTTATTGTTGTTTTGAAGACGTTTTGCTTCTCTTCCAGGAAACTTCTTCAGCTCCGACTGGATTCCATTCCCCACCATCCAGTCAGAGCTGAAGAAGCTTCTTAGATGAGAAGTGAAACGTCTTCAAAGAAAAAAAAAACAAGAAAGCCCAGTTGGAACTACTTGCCTCCAGAACTTGTGAATGCTCCAACGCTGGAAGTTTTAAAGAAGATGCTGGATATCCATTTGTCTGAAACGGTATAGGGTTTCCTGCCTAGGCAGGGGATTGGACTAGAAGACCTCCAAGGTCCCTTTCAACCCCTTTATTTTATATTCTAATAAAGCCTTGAGGCTGGAACGTGTTTGCAAGATCCCTGCGGATGGCTTCTCGTGCCTCAGTCCGTTGCCTGTGCTGCCTTTCCTCCATCAGCTCTGAGCCAAGACGGAAATATCGGGAAGTGAGAAGTTTTCCTGACGGCCTGCCGTGTTCTCTTCTCTAGTGCCTTGGCCCAGAGGTCAGCACCACCAGTAGCAGAAACACAACAGGAAGCGACGCAACCCTGACTTGGAAAGCTGGAATTGCGCAGCAGAGAGCCCTGGCAAGAGAAGACAGCAACCTCTGGGGCTCTCCCCTCTGTGCGGCACTGCGGGCTTGCTGGGGTTGCGTGGCCAAGCCGTCTTCAATGGACGCCGGGCAGGAGCTGGAGAAGAGCAGCTGTTGTCCCCCAGCGGAGCGAGGAAGCGACCCAATGGACAGTGGGGCATGGAGTTGAACCGTGAGTGCCAGCCTGGCAGGAGAGAGCAGGGCAGGGCACCCCAAAGTGCAGGGATCCTTGGTGCAGGCATTTCGCTGGCGCTGATGATGTTACTTAGTTTAAACCACCAAAGTTCAGAAGGCACCAAGGATCCCTCATTTTCAACCCCGGGTTACAAATATTCTCCCTGATTGACACTAAAATGAATTAGGGAAGGACAGGAGCCCAAATAGAAGGGCTGGGATGGGCTCTTTCTTGAAAAAGTAGCATGCAAGGGGGAAAGCACTCTGCACATGAGCTGAGGCTAGAGGGCAACAACCCAGGACGAGGTCTGGGGAAGAACTAACCCCATCCCCCACCCCCCAGACCGAATGTTAACTCTTTAAAGCAGGGGTGTCCAAACTTGGGAACTTTAAGACTTGTGGACTTCAACTCCCAGAATTCCCCCAGCTGGCCAGCTGGGGAATTCTGGGAGTTGAAGTCCACAAGACTTAAAGTTCCCAAGTTTGGACACCCCTGCTTTATAGGAAGTTTCCAAATGGGGAGGGATTCTATCTAGAAGTTAAGATATTTAGGTTTGGGGTTCGAATTCGGAATCTGCAATTCAGCTGACCCCAAAGATGGGATCCTGTTAATAAGCCACCTCAGCTGGGGATGATGGAGGTTGAAGTCCAACTGTTTTGCCTGGGTTTCTGGGGAGGTTGGTCGAAAAACATCAAGATGGAGGCCTCAATACTCTACAAGTCCTCAATTTACGACCACAATTGAATTTCTGTTGCTAAGCGAGACAGAATTTTGCCCCATTTTACGACCTTTCCTGACACGGATGTTAAGGGAATCGTTGCCAGTGTTAAATTAATAACGCGGTCATTAAGTGAATCTGGCTTCCTCATTGTCAGAAGGTCGCAAAGGGCGATCTCACCTGACCCAGGGACACTGCAACCGTCATAAATACAAACCATTTGACAACCGTCTGAACGCTGATCACGTGACCACGGTGAGGCGCCAACAGTCGTAAGTGTGAAAACTGGCCATAAGTCACTTTTTTCAGTGCCGTTGCAACTTCAAAGGTCACTAAACAAATGGTTGTAAGTCGAGGACTTCCTGTATTAGAAGCTTTTTCTGTTTCCTTGCATGCAGAGAAACCACCGGTAGAGCCTTGATTGTGTTGTAGTGGCCGCCATCTTGACTTTTTTGACCACTCCCTGATCGATTGAGGGCATTTTTGCAGCCTTGCCTCCCAAACGACAGTATCCATTATCCCAGGCTGAGGGGACAGCCAGGAGGGTGGCAAAACTGGAAACAAACTGTCTTTTGGGTTGGAAACTAGATGCATCTGACTTAGCAATGAGCAAAATTAAGACTGGACGTTTGAAGTTCTACATTTAGGCAAGAAAAATGAAATGCACAGGTACAGTATAGGTGGTACCTTGCTCAGTAGTAGTAACTGTGAAAGGGATCTTGGAGTCCTAGTGGACAACCATTTAAATAGGAGCCAGCAGTGTGCAGCAGCTGCCCAAAAAGCCAACACAGTTCTAGGCTGCATCAACAGAGGGAGAGAATCAAGATCACGTGAAGTGTTAATACCACTTTATAATGCCTTGGTAAGGCCACACGTGGAATACTGCATTCAGTTTTGGTCGCCACGATGTAGAAAAGATGTGGAGACTCTGGAAAGAGTGCAGAGAAGAGCAACAAAGAGGATTAGGGGACTGGAGACTAAAACATATGAAGAACGGTTGCAGGAACTGGGTATGTTTAGCTTAAGAGAAAGAAGGACTAGGGGAGACATGATAGCAGTGTTCCAATATCTCAGGGGCTGCCACAAAGAAGAGGGAGTCAAGCTATTTTCCAAGGCACCTGAGGGTAGAAGAAGAAGCAATGGGTGGAAACTAATCAAGGAGAGAAGCAACTTAGAACTGAGGAGAAACTTCCTGACAGTGAGAACAATTAATCAGTGGAACAGCTTGCCTCCAGAAGTTGTGAATGCTCCAACACTGGAAGTCTTTAAGAAGATGCTGGATAGCCATTTGTCTGAAACGGTATTGGGGTTTCCTGCCTATGCAGGGGGTTGGACTAGAAGACCTCCAAGGTCCTTCCAACTCTGCTATTGTATTTGTATAAGTGCACAGACTGAATTCCTGCAATGCGTGTGTGACGCCCCCGTGCCCCCCGCCCACCGCATGCACATGCAACCCCCCCTGTGTGAGCCCCACCCCCACACATGTGCACACGATCCCCTGTGCTCCCCTGCTATCCGCATATGCGCCCATTACCCCTCACCCATTTTTTAGCTTCCAGGTTGGTGCAGGAGGCTTTCCAGGCCCAAAACGGAGCAGGGTGTGTGTGTGAGCATGTTACCGGTTCAGGCGAAGTGGTATTTCCGACGATCAGCTGTGACACACGATTTATATTAGCCAGAAAGCAGGATTTCCCGCTTTCTAGCTAATCTAAATCACGTGGCAGAGCAGATTCCCCCTCCCCTCGCTGTTCTATTCATCTTTTAGGTGTGCTGGGTAGCAGGCTCCGCACACCCGCCCGGATGTCAATGCGCCTATTTTTGCCGCCCTGCGCATGCACGGAAAGTCCTGCTCATGTGCGGTGGTGGGCGTGGGCGCTCACATTTGCGAACCGATAGTGAAGGTAAGTAGATTTCATCCTTGGTTTGCACCTGTACATGTTAGCTACTTGTGGATTGGGCGAGCATTTCCGTTTTGTGAGAGTGCGCCCACCCTCAAACTCTAGACGGAAGATAGTTAGTGAGTCCTTCTCTGCTCTATCTCCTTGGTCTCCTCCAGGGCTGCTGGTCTTCGTTGTATTCCTGTTCCAGGTGAGACTCTCCGGGATGCGGCCCACGGAGCTCGTATGTGACAGGCGACTGATTCAGAAATACGTGGCTGAAGCTGTGGACATGGAGGAAACGTTGGTGAGAAAGCACCTACTGGTCTGTCCAAGCGCACTGAACTAGTTTCTCCTTCTTAACCTATTTCAAATGGGGGGCAGAATAACAGAGTTGGAAGGGACCTCGGAGGTCTTCTAGTCCAACCCCCTGCTTAAGTAGGAGATCCTATACTAGGGGTGTCAAACTCAAGGCCCGTGGGCCGGATCCAGCCCACAGGGTGCTTAAATCTAGCCTGCAGGGCAGTGGTGGGTTCTGGATCTTGTTGCAACCCGTACGGTGCAATGAGGCCGGGCGTCCCCCCAGATGAACACATGCAGTGGTAGCACACACATGCAGTGGGCGCATACCTACTTACCGCCTGCGACACCTCCACGATGCTCCAGGTGCTCGGCGGAGTGACGCGCAGGCAACGTATGCTCTGTGCGCATGCAAAGAAGCCCCCAAAACCTCAAATACCGGTATGGAACGCGGGCAGGTGGGCCCTCTGGAGCACCATATGGGAACGGTATCTGGTGCTCCTGGCAGGCACCAGTACGCCTGTACCGGGGCGTACCAGTCGTAACCCACCACTGCTATGTGGGTGCCCTGGAAACAGCGAAGGACCAGCTTGCAGTGCCTCTGACAGCAAAATAGGGGCATAGGAGGGCATGTGCAGTTTCACTGACAGCGGGCTATAGGAGACCATCACGGCCGAAAACAGAGCCTCAATGAGTGACATTGAGCTGGCCACGCCCACCCTGGCCACATCCCCCACCCCTCCCGAGGTCAAACACAACCCTGATGTAGCCCTCAATTAATTTGACACCCCTGCCCTAATACCATTCTGGACAAATGGTTGTCCAATCTGTTCTTAAAAACCTCCAGTGATGGAGCACCAGTGGTGAGTTTCAAATTTTTTTAGAACCTCTTCTGTAGGTGTGGCCTGCTTTGTGGGAGTGGCTTGCCAGCCATGTGACCGGGTGGGAGTGGCTTGCCAGCTATGTGACCGGTGGGAGTGGCCAACTTGTAAAATGTGGTGAAACTCACTTAACAACGCTCTTGCTTAGCAACCAAAATGTTGGCTCAGAAACTCTGGCATTTGAAGCACACAAGTCTTAAAGCTGTCAAGTTACAAGACCTTTGCACCCCTAACCCTTTAGGAAAAAAACCCCAGGGTTGTTCAAATGTGACAGCTTTAAGACTTGTGGACTTCAACTCCCAGAATTCCTCCTCCAGGCATGTTGGCTCAGGAACCCTGGCATCGAAGTGTGCAAGTCTTAAAGCTGTCAAGTTACAAGACCCTTGCACTCTTAACCCTTTAGAAAAAAAAACCAAGGGTATTCAAACTTGACAGCTTTAAGACTTGTGGACTTCAACTCCCAGAATTCCTCCTCCAGCCATGTTGGCTCAGGAACTATGGCATTGAAGTGTGCAAGTCTTAAAGCTGTCAAGTTACAAGACCCTTGCACCCCTAACCCTTTAGGAAAAAAAAACCCAGGGGTGTTCAAACTTGACAGCTTGAAGACTTGTGGACTTCAACTCCCAGAATTCCTCCTCTCGCTCTTCATCTTGATGATATGCGAACGGGCGGGGGCAGGGAGCTGGAACCGGTTCTAAACGGCACTGTAGATTTGTGGAACCTCTTCTATAGAAAAGGTTAGAACTGGCAGGACCCCACCCCTGTGGAGCACCCACAACTTCTGGAAGCAAGTCACTCCACTGATTAATTGTTGTCGCTGTCAGGAAATTCCTCCTTAGTTTCCAACTGTTATTTCTTGTCTTGCCTTCGTGTTCCTTGGAGAATACTATATTTTTCATAGTATAAGACGCTCCGAAATATAACACGCACCTAACTTTTGGGGAGGAAACAAGGGGGAAAAAACTGCTTCTGCCTCCCAGCAATTTGCCTCCTTGCAACAAACAGCAAACAGTACAGACAATATACACTGTTTGCAGTGTTACATTTCAGACTATACTTGTGCAGATGTTCTTAAAATTGACGTGCTTTCTGGAAGGATAGTTATTCTCTGCTATTTAAAAGAAGATACAATAGCCCTGGGCCTCTTCAGATCAAACATGTTTTAAAAAGCTTCTTCATTTTGTTAAGCTGTCTAGAACAATAATAAAATAGTCTTTTAAAAAGTCTAATAATTTGAACATTCTATAGGCATTTATAGTTATTGACTTACCTTCTGGCAGCAAACAGCAAACAGTTGATTAGCACAGGAAAAAAAATCTGCTTCTGCCTCCTGACAATTTGCCTTGTGGAGCAAACAGCAAGTTTCACTTTCAATTTCAGCAGGGGCCTCCCCATTATCAGCTGTTTCAGGCTGCAGGGATTGCTATAGCCCAGTGATGGCGAACCTATGGCACGCGTGCCACAGGTGGCACGCGGAGCCATTTGTCAGGGCCAGCTGAGTTCACCCTTTTTAAAAGCCATTTTTCACCCTCCCCAGGCTCCAGAGGCTTTATAGGAGCCTGGGGAGGGCGAAAACAGCCTCCCCCGCCCCCCCGGACGCCCTCCGGAGGCGTCAGGGAAGCCTCAGGACAGTCCCTGAAGCCTTCGGAGCGCTCAAAATGACCCTCCGGAAGTCACTCCCGGTTTGCTCAGAGGGTCGTTTTGAGCTTCGCTGATGCCTCCGGAGGGCGTCCGGGGGGGGGGGGGTAGGGAAGGCTGTTTTCGCCCTTCCCAGGCTCCTATAAAGCCTCTGGAGCCTGGGGAGGGTGAAAAAAGCATCTAAAATGGGAGGGGGAGCGCCCATAGTGCGTGCATGCGCACTGGGGGTTGCGCACTGCATTATGGGTGCGGCACGCCTGCACATGACCTCCCTGCGCTCCCCCCACTTATGGCACGCGAGCCAAAAAAAGTTAGCCATCGCTGCTATAGCCTATTACAGCCTCCGCAAGCCCTATTTTCCCTGTTTGCTGCAAGGAGGTAAATTGCTGGGAGGCAGAGACCAAAGGGTGGGGGACAGAGGGGGGGTGAGGCTACATTCAGTGTATAAGACGCACCCAAATTTTCACCCTCTTTTAGAGGGGGAAAGGTACATTTTATACTCCGAAAAATACAATAATTTGACAACCCCCCCCCCACTCTTTTCTGTGACATCCCCTCAAGTAATGGAGCACGGATATCACGTCACCCCCAGTTCTTCTCTTCATTAGACTAGATGTGCCTCCTTCCAATAATCCTTCTTCGTAGATTTAGTCCCCAGAATAATATTTGCCTTTCTAATAAGAATATTCCCATTTCTGTTTCCTAGAAGGGGTAGAAGGCAGAAGTGGAATTTAGCCAGCTTCGAGCTGATTTTCCTCTGCTTTTCTCCTGTCTCTGCAGAGCCAATGTGAAGAATTCCCTTTGCTTCTGGAACCTGTGCATTTACCCTTGGTGGGGTTGAACCTCAGGGTGTGGAAAACAAAGACAGTAAGTATGTTCAGGCCACTTGGGGGTTTATCTGTATCCTTAGACTCACCTGAATCAGAGTGCAAATGGTTGTGAACCTTATTGGGACAAGACATAGGTGCTGCCATATCCTATGATCTAAGCCCCAGAGTTCACTGTAACAACATTGCCAAAAAGGCATTAAGAGTTGTTAACCTAATTTTACAAAGCTTCTTCTCCGGTAACACTGCATTGCTAACTAGGGCATACAAAACCTTTGCCAGACCAATTCTCGAATACAGCCCGTCTTCCTGGAATCCATATTGTATATCGGGACGTTAAGATGAATGAGCGGGTACAGAGATATTTCACGAGAAGAGTCCTCCATTCCTCTGCTCACAATAGTATTCCCTATGCCACCAGGATGGAAATTTTGGGCTTGGACAATCTGGACCTGCACCGCCTGCGGTCTGATCTAAGCATAGTACACAAAATTGTCTGCTACAACGTCCTACCTGTCAATGACCATTTCAACTTCAACCGCAATAAGACATGGACAAACAATCAATACAAACTCAAGGTAAACCACTCCAAACTTGATTGCAGAAAATACGACAGAGAGGTCAACGCCTGGAATGCTCTACCTGACTCCGTAGTTACATCCTCAAACCCCCACAGCTTCAACCTCAAACTGTCTCTACCGTGGACCTCACCCCATTCCTAAGAGATCCGTAGAGGGGGTGTGCATAAGCACACTAGTGTGCCTTCCGTCCCTGTCCGACTGTCCCCATTTATCTGTTTTTACTTCCTTTGTTCATGTTTATGCAATACAATACAATAGCAGAGTTGGAAGGGACCTTGGAGGTCTTCTAGTCCAACCCCCTGCCTAGGCAGGAAACCCTATATCGTTTCAGACAAATGGCTATCCAACATCGTCTTAAAAGACTTCCAGTGTTGGGGCATTCACAACTTCTGGAGGCAATTTCTGTTCCACTGATTAATTGTTCTAACTGTCAGGAAGTTTCTCCTCAGTTCTAAGTTGCTTCTCTCCTTGATTAGTTTCCACCCATTGCTTCTTGTCCTGCCCCCCGTTGCTTTGGAGAATAGTTTGACTCCCTCTTCTTTGTGGCAACCCCTGAGATATTGGAACAATGCTATCATGTCTCCCCTAGTCCTTCTTTTCATTAAACTAGACATACCCAGTTCCTGCAACCGTTCTTCATATGTTTTAGCCTCCAGTCCCCTAATCATCTTTGTTGCTCTTCTCTGCACTCTTTCTAGAGTCTCCACATCTTTTCTACATCGTGGCGACCAAAACTGAATGCAGTATTTCAAGTGTGGCTTTACCAAGGCATTATAAACTGGTATTAAAACTTCACGTGTTTGAAAAACAAACAAAAATAAATAAAATAAAATATCCCAATAACAGAATAGTAGAACTGGAAGGGACCTCGGAGGTCTTCTAGTCCAACCCCCTGCATAAGCAGGAGACCCTATACCATTTCAGACAAATGTTGTCTGATAAAGATAAAGTAGATAAAGTAGAAGAATGTGGGTTAGACAGCATCACCACCAGATGGATTCGTAACTGGCTGACCAACCGCACTCAACGTGTAGTCCTCAATGGAACTGCATCTACATGAAGGGAAGTATGCAGTGGAGTACCCCAAGGCTCTGTTTTAGGCCCAGTACTCTTCAACATCTTCATCAATGATTTGGATGAGGGAATAAATGGGGAACTCATCAAATTTGCAGATGACACCAAGCTGGCAGGAATAGCCAACACTCCAGAAGATAGGCTTAAGATACAGAAGGATCTTGACAAACTTGAACATTGGGCACTATCTAATAAAATGAAATTCAATGGTAAAAAGAGTAAGGTTCTACATTTAGGCAACAAAAACGGAATGCACAGGTACAGTATAGGTGGTACCTTGCTCGATAGTAGTAACTGTGAAAGGTATCTTGGAGTCCTAGTGGACAACCATTTAAATATGAGACAGCCGTGTGCAGCAGCTGCCATAAAAGCCAACACAGTTCTAGGTTGCATCAACAGAGGGATAGAATCAATATCACGTGAAGTGTTGATGCCGCTTTATAATGCCTTGGTGAGGCCACACTTGGAATACTGCATTCAGTTCTGGTCGCCACGATGTAAAAAAGATGTGGAAAGAGTGCAGAGAAGAGCAACAAAGATGATTAGGGGACTGGAGACTAAAACATATGAAGAACGGTTGCAGGAACTGGATATGTCTAATAGAAAGAAGGACTAGGGGAGACATGATAGCAGTGTTCCAATATCTTGGGGGTTGCCACAAAGAAGAGGGAGTCAAACTATTCTCCAAGGCACCTGAGGGTAGAACAAGAAGCAATGGGTGGAAACTAATCAAGGAGAGAAGCAACTTAGAACTGAGGAGAAATTTCCTGACAGTGAGAATAATTAATAAGTGGAACAGAAGTTGCCTCCAGAAGTTGTGAATGCCCCAACACTGGAAGTCTTTAAGAAGATGTTGGATAGCCATTTGTCTGAAACAGTTTATAGGGTTTCCTGCCTAGGCAGAGGGTTGGACTAGAAGACCTCCAAGGTCCCTTCCAACTCTACTATTGTATTGTATTGTATTGTCCAATCTCTTCTTAAAAACCTCCATTGTTGGAGCACTATAAGTTCTGGAGGCAAGTTGTTCCAATGATTAGTTGAGAGAGGGCCGCTCAATAGATGGCCTCTTTGATCCCTCTTTCAAACCAGTGGTTCTCTCTGTCTGGGCCAAGTGGACCAGTGTTTCCAACCTAAAACACTGTCTGAGGAATTCTGGGATTTGAAGTCCACCCATCTTAACGTTGCCAGGTTGAAAACAGAGGTAGGTGTACACAACTGTAATGGGAAGAAGAAATAACCTTGAAGAACAGTGGGAAAAGTTCTAATGAGGGTCACCTTCGGATAAAAGAAATTTGAGTCTGGAACAGAATGGTAATCTGGCTAAGTATCTCGGACAAGATCCTTGCCTAGTTCTCATAAAGGGTGAGAGAGAGAAGATGCATTCAGACTTGTAAGCTTTATAACGTATAATAAAAGTAACATTGAAAGGTAAAGTTTCACCTCGCACATATATGCTAGTTGTTCCCGACTCTCCATTTCAAAACCGAAGAGCCAGCGCTGTCTGAAGACGTCTCTGTGGTCATGTGGCTGGCAGGACTCAATACTGAAGGCGCACGGAACGCTGTTCCCTTCCCACCAAAGTGGTTCCTATTTTTCTACTTGCGTTTTTACCTGCTTTCGAACTGCTAGGTTGGCAGAAGCTGGGACAAGTCACGGGAGCTCACTCCATTACGCGGTGCCAGGGATTCGAACCGCCAAGCTGCTGACCTTTCTGATTGACGAGCTCAGCGTCTTAGTCACTGAGCCACCGCGTCTCTTAAAGTAACATTAGCATGCGTTAACTTTGGTTTCCTAGTCTTGTCTAGCTTGGAGGGTAACAATTAGTGTGGTAGCTAAGCATGACATTTGACTATAGCTTGTATGGATTACGGATTTTTTAAACATTATTTGGGGTGTGCTGAAATTCTGCTGCAATACAGAACAAAGAGGCTAATGGCAGTGAAATTAAAATGATGACAGTCTTACTCCTTAAATTTTAAGAAAAAAAAACCCAATTCTGGTCCCATCCTAGTAAATACAGCAGTGTTTCTCAGCTTGACAACTTTAAGAGGTGTGGAGTTCAACTCCCAGAATTCCCCAGCCAGCAAAGCTGGCTGGGGAATTCTGGGAGTTGAAGTCCACACCTCTTAAAGTCGCGAAGGTGGAAATAACAGTGTCCTCGAGATGGCGAAAATGACTGATTCTATTTCAGAATGAAGTCAAGGTGCAGGAAATCCTCCAAGCGTTGATCCAACTGATGGAGGGCGTAGAGGCGGCCCAGCGATCGACGAACGAGACCTGCATCCTGGTACGTCTTCAGCAGCTTGATGAGAAAGCCAACTTCTTCCTTCAGCACTTAAGGAGCTTCCAAGGGCAGGTGAGCCAATCCCAGAATTGGTGGGGTGGAGGGAGGATCACTACAGAAGCCCCTCTCATCGTGCTGTGGGGTTTCTGAATGGAGAAAGATCTTATTTCTATGCGGATTTACAGCAGGGATGGCGAACTCAGTTTCATTGAGGGAGAGACCATCAGGGCTGCGTTTGACTTCGGTGTGTGCAGGACTTCCTTCAGACCCTCCCTCACTCTCACTATAATCTTCCTTCCTTCTTTCCTTCCTTCCTTTCTCCATTCCTCCCTTCCCTTCTTTTTCTTTTTCCTTCCCTCTTCCTTCTCCTTTCTTCTTCTTCCCCCTCTTTCCTTCCTTCCTCCCTTCCCTTCCCTTTTTCTTTTTCCTTCCCAATTCATTCTCCTTTCTACTTCTTTCTCCTTTCCTCCCTCCCTCCCTCCCTTTCCTTCTTTTGCCTTCCCTCTTCATTCTCCTTTCTTCTTCCTTCCCCTTTCCTTCCTTCCTCCCTTCCCTTCCTTCTTTTGTCTTCCCTCTTCATTCTCCTTTCTTCTTTCCTCTCTTTCATTCCTTCCTTCCTTCCTCCCTTCCCTTTTTTCCTACCCTCTTCATTATCCTTTCTTCTTCTTTCCTCTCCTTCCTTCCTTCCTTCCTTCCTCCCTTCCCTTCTTTTTCCTTCCCTCTTCATTCTTTCTTCTTCTTTCCCCTCTTTCCTCCCTTCCTTCCTCCCTTCCTTTTTCTTTTTCCTTCCCTCTTCATTCTTTCTTCTTCTTTCCCCTCTTTCCTCCCTTCCTTCCTCCCTTCCCTTTTCTTTTTCCTTCCCTCTTCATTCTTTCTTCTTTCCCCTCCTTCCCCCTTCCTTCTTCCCTTCCCTCCTTCTTTTGCCTTCCCTCTTCATTCTTTCTTCTTCCTTCCCCTCTTTCCTTATTTTTCCTTCCTTACGCTCTTCCCATCTTTTTCTTTGTCTTTCCTCTTTCCCTCCCTCCTTTCCTGTCCCTTCTTGCATGCTCAAATGCAAAAGGGGAAACATTTCTCATTTCGTTTTGTTTTTAGTTTCTTTTGCTAGCCTTCTGCCAGCGAAAACGGAGGGCAGGGGAGCCAATTGGGGGCGGCGGGGGGGGGGGGAGAAAGCACATACTTGGCCCTCCCAAGCTACATTTCAACTGGCAGAGGCATTATGGGCTGGCGGGCCTTGCGTTTGACATCCCTTATTTAGAGAATGTAGAGAATTATGGGGAATTACAAGGGACTTGGTGGCTCAGTGGCTAAAATGCTGAGCTTGTTGATCAGAAAGGTCGGCAGTTCGAATCCCTAGCACCGCGAAACTGAGTGAGCTCCCGTTACTTGTCCCAGATTCTGCCAACCTAACAGTTCGAAAGCACGTAAAAAATGCAAGTAGAAAAATAGGAACCACTTTTGGTGGGAAGGTAACAGCGTTCGGCATTTAGTCATGTCGGCCACATGACCATGGAGACGTCTTAGGACAGTGCTTGCTCTTTGGCTCTGAAACAGAGATGAGCACCGCCCTCTAGAGTCGGGAACGGCTAGCAGACATGTACGAGGGGAACCTTTACCTTTAAAAAGGACTCTGAGCCGTTTACATATTGCCCCCAAGAACCTGGGTCCTCATTTTACCAACTTTGGAAGGATGGAAGGCTGGGACAATCTCGAGCTGGTCAGGTTAGAACTCCTGATTGCGGGCAGAGTTTGCCTAAAATTTGGAATTATGGAAAGCGAAAACATGGAGTCATTGGTGTTTGATGAATGCATGAAAAGTGGCATCTGGCTTAAATAAACCATGCCTGAAAGTAAATTGGGTAGCGGCTAATGAGTCAACATTGAACAGGAAGAATGTGTGACATCTCCTGAACTGTTTAATGATGGAATGAGTGGAGATGAAAGGGAAGAAAGTCACAAGACAGATGAAAGAGTTGAGATTATGGAGAAGAGGGATGGTGGGAAACTTTCTGTCAGCGTCCCAATTAGCATGCAGAATTAAATCAGAGCTCAAGACATCATCAAAGTTCCAATTTAATAAAGACAGACATGTTGGCACATCTGTGGAATCCCAAATCTAAAAACTTCCACAATTCTTACTCCTTTCTATTCCTCCTCCCAATTACTACACTAATGAAAGAGCATAATGAAATAATAGAGAGTGTGGCAGGCCAAAGATCCTAAAAAGGAATATAACTGCAGGCCTGACACTTTCGTAAGGTGTGTGAAGGGTTTGATATATACAGTATACCATAGTTGTGATGGACGCTTGTTGGCACTACAAGATAATGGAGAGGCAGTGAATGCTCTTGGTATAAACATAGGAGATGACCAAGAATTGGAGCAAATCTTGGATGCTTTCCTCACCATCAAAGGCACCTTATCAGTTTCCTGAAGCTGGGCTGTTTTAGTATATACAGTATTTTCTTTTCATCGTCTGCCTTTGCATCTTACAAGGTAGTCCTCAGTTTAATGATGAGCACTGGCAACTCATCACGAAATGATGCAGTATATGCACAATTTACTTATTTATTTATGTCATGTTTATGTGGTGTATATTGCAACAAAATGTGATGTTAATGTATGCCGATAGGTACATTCAAAGTGACAATAAAGTTATTCTAAGTCTGTTATTGAGGTATCACATAACATATGATGCTTATGAATTGAATAATACAATGGTAGAGTTGGAAGGGACCTTGGAGGT
Source organism: Natrix helvetica (assembly GCF_964273705.1). NCBI lineage: Eukaryota > Metazoa > Chordata > Lepidosauria > Squamata > Natricidae > Natrix > Natrix helvetica. The sequence continues at coordinate 8,284,962 of NC_138551.1, forward strand.
CTTCTAGTCCAACCCCCTGCCTGAGCAGGAAACCCTATACCATTCCAGACAAATGGCTATCCAACATCTTCTTAAAGACTTCCAGTGTTGGGGCATTCACAACTTCTGGAGGGAAGCTGTTCCACTGACTCATTGTTCTAACTGTCAGGAAATTTCTCCTCAGTTCTAAGTTGCTTCTCTCCTTGATTAGTTTCTACCCATTGCTTCTTGTCTTGCCCTCAGGTGCCTTGGAGAATAGTTTGACTCCCTCTTCTTTGTGGCAACCCCTGAGATATTGGAAGACTACTATCATGTCTCCCCTAGTCCTTCTTTCTCTTAAGCTAAACATACCCAGTTCCTGCAACCGTTCTTCATGTTTTAGCCTCCAGTCCCCTAATCATCTTTGTTGCTCTTCTCTGCACTCTTTCTAGAGTCTCCACGTCTTTTCTACATTGTGGCGACCAAAACTGGATGCCGTATTCCAAGTGTGGCCTTACCAAGGCATTATAAAGTGGTATTAACACTTCACCTGATCTTGATTCTATCCCTCTGTTTATGCAGCCTAGAACTGTGTTGGCTTTTTTGGCCTCACTTCCAGTCGGTCATTAAGCAAATCACCCATGGTCATTAAGTGAACCGTCATGGGATTGAGATTTGCAGACTTTTTTATGCTGTCATGAACTTTGGTTACTAAACAGGGCAGTAGGTAAGTGAGGACTAGCTGTATTTATTGTGGTTATATGTTGCTGGACTCAGGAACTGTTCCCTGTTGACACAATGATACTCATCACCTGGCTATTGAATCATAGGTGGGTTACTCCCGGCATTACTGCTGGTTTGGGGCACGAAGATTTTTTTGCCTTTATTCATAGTGTTTCTCAATCTTGGTTGTTTGAAGATGTGTGGACTTCAATTCCCAGATTTCCCAGAAAGTCATTCCTGTTGACTGACAAGAGATCTGTTTTCCAAGCTTCTCTCACTTCACTGGCTGTTTTTGTGCCTGCTCATCCAACAATCTTGGTAGCTACAAATTGAATGTGTGTCCTTGTTCATGACATTTTTTTCCCTACCTTCAACCGCTATTCAACTTATACGTTGAGGTGGTCCTCAACTTATGACCACAATTGAGTCTAAAATTTCCACTGCCAAGCAAGACAATTCTTAAGTGAGTTTTGCCTCTTTTTACCACCTTTCTTGCCACCGTAAGTAAATGCAGCTGTTAAGTTAATAAGGACTGAAATAACCGTCATATAAGTCACTCTTTCCAGTGCCGTTGTAACTTTTAAACAGTCACTAAACGAATGGGACTACCTGTAGCATTTTCTAAACTTGGCTACTTTTAAGAGGGGTGAACCCTAGCCTGCTAGCTGAGGAATTCTGGGAGTTGAAGTCAACATGTCTTAATACTTGAAAAGCTGCTAGAGCAAGGGCCCAGCTCATTTTCTTCAAGAATTTGCTCCAAAGCTGTCAAAAACACCTTCTAACCCCATGAAGGTAGCTCGGCAGGCAGTGTTATGCCCCCGTTGGAGTCTGACTCTGAGATGGAAGATGAACAGCTGACAGAGAGCAGGAGAGTGGCTCCGTTGGCTATGGAGGAAATTGGGGAAGGGCAAAGTCAGGCTGGGCAGAGCGGGGGAGAAGTAGAACGAGAGGGGGTTCAGATAAAGACCAAGCCTCCCCTCATCCTAGGGCATGCAGGGAAGAACAGAGAAGAGAGCAATGTGGGTTGAGTGGCTTACGAGGGAGGATAGGGCCCTTATTCCCTTCACAAGGCACACCTGGGGATGGAGTTTAAAGGAGAGGCAAATGGTCCAGAATACTGAGTTCACCTGCCGTTAACTGCTTATCTGAATTCCTGGCATCCTCCCAACTGGTTTGATTTACTGCCATGCTACTTCACTTCTGGAACTCCTTATCTTGCTTGCCCTGCCCGATTAATTACCTTATCTTGCCTTGCTGGATTTACAGTTGGACGTTTTCTGCTTACAACATTTGGACTGGAGTATTTTCAGCCAAAGGCTGTTACACGTTTGTGGGAGAGCTTTTCTCCAGGCCGGAGAGTTGAAAGGGATGCTGGGGGCACAGCTGGTATTAATAAAGGGACTCATACCGGTTCTCTGGTTGTGTAGCCTTTGTGCCACGCTCCAGGGTCATCACAGGCAGTCTGACTGGTTTCTTCTCTTGCCCTAGGAACAAAGTATCGCGGCACAGCCAGAAAACGTCCCCAAACTGATTTCGACAAGGAACCTTAGGACTGTCTTCGGGACCTACGTGCAGCTTTTGCAAGGAAAGTTGAACTTCCTGTTCTATGACCTCCGGAAAAACTCCTGTGCTGAGGAGGACCATCCACCTGGGGTTGCTTTTCCTCCTTAGCACCGTGGTCACATCAAGCGAGCATTGAGTAACCCTGCAGGTGGGTTGGCAAGAGACATCGACAAATGCAGCTATTGGAGGAAAAAAAGCTATCTGGACGCTGGGGTGGAAGAACAGGGCTGACCAAGCCCTCAGAATTGGGGGGCAAGGCTGGTGCTAAAAGGTGGGGGAGAAAAAGAAGAGGGTGTGTGTGTGTGTTGTGTTAACCCTGGAGATCCCAATTCTCTGCATTTAGTACCAACTTGCTTCAGCTTCCTGCAAAAAAACAAACAAACCAAACTCGAGGCATACAGAGTTGGGCAAGCCTGCCTCTGCCCCCTAAAAAGGAACCCAGGTTTTGGCATCTTTCTCCTCTAACCCGGTCGATGTCCTCATGGAATAAGCAGCTTCAATGAACTCTATGGAAACTCAGTGGAAAAGATGAGGGCATTCAGACCATCTTGCTCAAAACAATTCTGGGCCCCTTTGAGTCGGAATCAGTGGAGCAACCTCATTGCTCCCCATAACGTATCTTGTGTGAACCAACTTCTTCGTAATGAAGGTGGTTAGCTTATTAATTAGTCATTAAGGACGGAGATATTCTGGGCTTTGCAACGGAGGCTCTACAAGGGCCCCCCTTTTTTTTTTATGTTTTTGCAGCCATGACCTAGGATTTAAGCATTTCTTAGTGCAAGGGTCTGGAGCCCCATGTGGCTCTTCTTTCTTCTGCTGTGGCTCCCTGTCGCCAGTCGGCTCCACAATTGATAGGGCTTTCGGTTAGGACAGGTAAAGGGAAACGGATGCCATGCTAGGAAGAGACTCTACGTTGCGGGAACTGGACTTCCGGTCGGCTTCAGAATTGAACAGGGGGACTTCCGGTTAGGACCTTTGTGGCTCTTTTGAATGTTTTAAGGTTGCTGACCCTTGTCTTAGTGGGTAGGTATATACTGGGGTTTTCTCCAAGGACCAGAATTGAAACCTAGAGTAGGGGTCCCCAACTCCTGCCCCACTATTGGGCCGCACAAGAGGCTGGCCAGTACATGCATGCGCATAACCGGCACCAGTTCTCCCTCCTTACCCTGCCGGGCCATAAAAGTTGGGGACCGCAGACCGAGAGCATCTCCTGGCAAATTACTACGCCCAGATAAATCCCAGACCTACTTTCCTGCCTGTGGATTCCATTCTAATAAGCCTTATGAAAACCACATCTAGGCAATACCATTTAGAGGGATCGGCGAATTTGAGAATCAGCAAAATGTTTGCCTGGATGTCCTCACTTTCTATCAAGAAGTTGCAGGGGGAGGTTGGGGGGGGGGGAGGAAAAGAGCAGCTGAACATTTTCTGATTAAGGTAGGGTCCTCTAAAATGGGCAACTTTTAAGACTGGTGGACTTCAACTCCCAGAATTTCCCAGCTAGCAGGGGTTGCCTGAGGAATTCTGGAAGCTGACATCCACCAGTCTTAAAATGTTTACACGTTTGGAGACCTTTGGATGAAGGGATCATGGCTTGTCCGGGTAATTTGGGGCAAGGTGTCCAAAACGTCTTCAGTTGTCTTCTTCTCCTGCAAAGCTGTGCTTGGAGCGATAAGTACCATATTTTTCGGAGTATAAGACGCACTCCCGCCCCCCAAAGTGGGTGTAAATGACGGTGTGTCTTATACAGCAAATATTGCGGGGGGGGGGGGGAGGGAGGGAGAGGGTGTTTAGTGCGGTGCCAATCAGCTGTTCTAGAACGGACAGCGGTGGCAAACGGGCGCTGCCAAATGGACCAGATGAACGCCGGATGGATGCTGGAAGGCAGAGGCAGAATTATTTTTCTTTGTTTTTCTCCCCAAAAGCTTATAGTCCAGAGCGTCTTATAGTCCAAAAATATGGTAGGTCAGAATGGAAAGTAAATACAATTCAGCTACAGGTGATTCTTTCTTATAATTCTGACATCCCAGCCAGGTATGGATCAGGAAATCTACAAGGAAGGAATGAAACCTCCTAATTGTTGCCATTAGTAATGATCTTATTCAGTGTTTTTTTTAAAAAAAAAACCTATGATGGGATATATATATTTAACCAGCACAATAAGACTTGGTAGGATAAACAGGGTACTTGAGCTCTTATGCTGCTTTGGCCAGTCATACATATTGGAAAAAAGCTTTGGGAGAATTATAGGCTTGTGTTCTCAAGCATAACCCTTTTCTTCCTTACGTACAAAGATCATAAACCAGCTTCCTGTACAGGTAGTTCTTGATTTATGACCGGTTGCTTAGCGACTGTTTGAAGTTCCAACAGAACTCCAAAATGGGATCAATCAAAATAGAGCTGGAAGGGACCTTGGAGGTCTTCTAGTCCAACCCCCTGCTCAAGCTGGAGACCCTGTACCATTTCAGGCAGCTGGCTGTCCAGGCTCTTCTTAAAAACATCCATTTCTGGTGGCAAGCTGTTCCACTGGTTAATTGTCCTCATTGTTAGGAAATTTCTCCTTAATTCCAGGTTGCTTCTCTCTTTGTTTAGTTTCCATCCATTATTTCTTGTCCTGCCTTCTGGAGCTTTGGAGAATTAAGTTGACCCCCGCTTCTTTGTGGCAGCCTCTCAAATACTGAAATCATTACATCATCATTATAATGGGATCAACGACATGAATTCAAGGTTCTGGTGTCCAGATGGACTCCGGCGTCACATCACCGCATTTTGGGTACTTGGCAATTAGCCTGCATTTACATTCGCAGCACCCCCACAGGCATAGGACTATGATTTACAACTTTCTTTCTTTTTTGCCAGAAACTGGTATTTACTGGAAAAACCCATCCCATAGCAAACAATGGGTTCACTTAACAACTGTGGCATTCACTTAATGACCGGCACAAAAATGTTGTAAAATCAGACATGGTCATATGGCGATGCACTTGTTGGACCATCACTGCCTGTAATACAGCATCATCTCCCTCTGTCTGTCTGTCTGTCCGTCCATCCATCCATATCCATCATCTATCTATCAATCTATCTATCAATCTATCTATCTATCTATCTTTCATCTATCTATCATCTATCTATCTATCATCTATCTTCTATCTATCTATCATCTATCTATCTATCTATCTATCTATCTATCTATCTATCTATCTTCTATCTATCATCTTCTATCTATCTTCTATCTATCTATCTATCTATCTATCTATCTATCTATCTATCTATCTATCTATCTATCATCTTCTATCTATCTATCTATCATCTATCATCTATCTATCTATCTATCAATCTATCTATCTATCTATCATCTATCTATCTATCTATCTATCTATCATCTATCTATCATCTATCTATCTATCATCTATCTATCTATCATCTATCTATCTATCATCTATCTATCTATCTATCTATCTATCTATCTATCTATCTATCATCTATCTATCTATCTATCATCATCTATCATCTATCTATCTATCATCTATCTATCTATCTATCTATCTATCTATCTATCTATCTATCTATCTATCTATCATCATCATCTATCTATCATCTATCTATCTATCATCTATCTATCTATCTATCTATCTATCTATCTATCTATCTATCATCTATCTATCATCTATCTATCTATCTATCTATCTATCTATCTATCTATCTATCTATCTATCTATCTATCTATCTATCTATCTATCTATCATCTATCTATCATCTAATTAGGGCATCATTATTCCTGCCATCCCCAACCATTAAAGAGACTTTTTCTCAAATCCATAGTCTTGAGATAATTACACACAAACTCCTATTTCATTTTTCTTTGGACATTTCTAAACAGCGAACAGGACAAGCTCCCCCCCTCCCCCTCCCATTGTATCTTTACTACCCTGTGAGATTAATTGAGCTGAAACTAACTGTTTACAATTCACTCTTGAATTTTTGCTCAAAGACTTGAACCCAAGTCTGCCGGACACCCTCCCTCCTTCCACATCGGAAAGATTAACCAGTATACCATTCTAGCTCCCACAATCCCTTTCTGCTGTCTCACAAAAGGTGTGGCTGATGGGCGTAGAGGTCCCAAGTTGCCTTCTGGGTCCCACTATATCCGTGATGGGGAAACCTATGGCATATGTGCCAGAAGTGGCACGCAGAGCCATCTCTCCGGGCACACGAGCTGTCGCCCATTGTTCTCCCAGGTTCTGGCGCACTGGCCGTCTTCATGTGTACGGGAGCGCGGGAAACCGGAAGAGCAGCCACCCGGTGCACCGGAAAGATGATCTGGTTTCCAGCACGCGCATGCGCCTTGGCCAGCTGGCTTTGTGCGTGGATGTGCGCTGGAAACCGGAAGCCCAGGAGGCCTGTGTGCATGCAAGTGCTGGAAACCGGAAGATCATTTGCTCGGGGTGCGCATGCTCACCGAGCAGCTGCTCTCCCAGTTTCCAGCGCACACACGCACGCCCCCGTTTCAGCACTAAAAGATTACCCATCACTGCTCTATATGATCAACGTAAAATTGGGAGAGGTGGTGGAAGCTTTGTACTGATTAGCTATGTTAATCAAAGAGATCCAGAGGTTCCTTCCTGTACACAGCCCGGACAACCATAAAAATCCATCAAAAATAGTTTATTTGAGGTTTTTTTAAAAAAGGAGTAACTGTTACCTGTAGGAGTTTGATTCAGGAACTAACTTCTTTTTTTCTCTGTGTTTTTGACCAAAGCATCAGAAGTAAAAAAAAAAATACCAAGCCCAGTTTACCAGAAATGGCAGTGTTGCCTTTGTAGGAAAATGCACTGTAAAACACATCACCTCGTCAACGGCATAGAGTTTCCGGCACCGGGAAATACTACGCTTCAGTTTCATAAGGAATGCTGCCCATGTAGCCTGGCAGCTGCTTCCTAACTGCAAAGGGCCCTGGGAAAAATGGCATGGAGAAAAACTGTCCTTTGTTGTGGCTGCTAAGAGGTGGAGAACATCCGAAGGGGGCTTCTAATTCGTTGCCGAGCTTTGCTCAAACGTGAAAGGAAGCTGAGAAAGATCCGTGTTATTTTTTTTTTGAAATGTCCCAAGCTGCTAATCGAGCCTCCAACAGTTTGGTGGGAGAAGCTGCTCAGAAGGCTAATTTCTTCATCAGGAGGTAGACCCTCGAATCCACTTCAAAGCCGTGCAAGTTGTTGGCATCTCCCTGGAGTCTCATGAGGAGGCCACCATAGGAGACGTAGGCAGAGCTGGAGGAGGAGAGAAAGAAGGATAAGATAGAGATGGAATAGATTGGAACAATGTTGTCTTCAGAAGTTGTGAATGCTCCAACACTGGAAGTTTTTAAGATGTTGGACAACCATTTGTCTGAAGTGGTGTAGGGTTTCCTGCCTAGGCAGGGGGTTGGACTAGAAGACCTCCAAGGTCCCTTCCAACTCTGTTATTCTATTCTATTCTACTCTACTCTAATTCTACCATACCTTACCCTATCCTACCTTACCTTACTCTACTTTACACTACTCTAATTCTACTCTACCCGACCCTATCGTCAAAATGAACTGTTGTAAGTCAAGGACTACCTGTACTTTAGATGCTCAGCACATGGACTGCTCATACAGCTGTTTGCAGCATTGCATGATTTTCCGCTGGTTTTGCCAAAATGACATAGCATCAGCAATAGCACTTAGACTTATATACCGCTTCATAGTGCTTTTATAGTCCCCTCTAAGCGATTTACAGTCAGCATATTTGCCCCCAACAATCTGGGTCCTCATTTTACCCACCTCGGAAGGATGGAAGGCTGAGTCAACCATGAGCCGGTGAGAATTGAACTGCTAGCAGCCGGCAGAATTCGCCTGCAAAACTGTATTCTAACCACTGTGCCTCTTAAGCTCAGAAAGTGTAGCACACCTTGAGAACGGAATGAGACAACTGGCCATAGCCAACTCACCTATGATCAATTTGCAGCGGCCAACTTGCTGCGGGGCAATTCAACTTAATTATTTAAAATAATTTAAACATTATTTCAATTTTTGTCATTCACATATTTTGTCCCTCCTTTTGGATCCCTTCTTTAATGATTCTGTTCAACTATTTCTACAATATCAGGATAACTCCTGCCCCACGGCGAGTCGTCCTTCAGCGAGGTAACTATGGCGAGTTGTCCCAAACAGGTTGGCTGTGGTGAATTGACTGTAGCGAGTTGTTTGTGGTGAGGTGTCATAGACCAGTAGTGGGATTCAATTTTTTTTTACTACCGGTTCTGTGAGCGTGGCATGGCTTGGTGGGTGTGGGGGCAGGGGGGTTGGACTAGAAGACCTCCAAGGTCCCTTGCAACCCTGCTATTGTATTGTATTGTATTGTATTGGCAGGGGAAGGTTACTGCAAAATCTCCATTCCCTCCCAATCAGCTGGGACTCGGGAGGCAGAGAATAGATGCGGGCGTGGCCAGCCAGAGGTGGTATTTACCACTTCTTTGAACTATTCAGAATTTCCGCTACCGGTTCTCCAGAACTGGTCAGAACTTGCTAAATACCCCCTCCGTTGTAGACCCTCAAACAATATCCTCAGCCTGAATCCAACCAATCAAGTTATGGCTTTGTATGATGTCAAAACATGATAGCTTTTCAACCTTATTTCATAAAGAGACTTACAGGCGTGTGGCTGCTTCCGTTGATGTCTCATCGCCTTCAATCCTGTACACCTTCCCATACATCACGTATTCAAACTGATCCGCCCTGTGGATAAGAAGAGCCGGCCAAAAGAAGGGAACATACATTAAAACATCAAACACAAAATATGAAGGACCACATTCAGCATCAATCCAAAACTCAAGCCTTCCATCTGTGACATACAGACATCAAAATATTCTTTGTGCAAGAGCAAAAATGTCTTTGTCTTGAATTCTTAAAATTATCACTCTATGGCTCTGCACATTGAAGACTGGATTACAGGGAGTCCTCGAGTTACAACCACAATTGAGGGCGACACTTATGTTGCTAAGTGAAACATTTAAGTGAGTTTTGCCCCATTTTACCACCTTTCTTGCCGCAGGTGTTAAGTGAATTGCTGCATTGAATGTGAATTTGGATTCTCCATTGCTTGTCGGAAGGTCACAAAAGGGACACTGCAACTGTCATCAATATGAACCAGTTGCCAACCACCTGAATTTTGATCATGTGATGGCGGGGAAACGGTCGTAAGTCACTTTTCGGTGTGAAAAACAGTCGTAAGTCACTTTTTTCAGTGACACTGTATCTTTGAACGGTCACTAAATGAGCTGTTGTAAGTCGAGGACTACCTGTATTTCATTGTGGTTCATTGTGATTGAGTAACAGAACTCAAGCACCTTTTCTCAGCCTAACCTACCTCACAGGATTGGCATGACATTTTGAGATGGAGGAGGGGAAGGGAGACATTTGTAGACTAGTCTGACACCCTAAAATCCAGAGGGCAGTATTTGTTCCTCTAGATCAGGGGTCTCCAAACTTGGCAACCTTAAGACTTGTGGACTTCAACTCCCAGAATTCTCCAGCCAGCTGGAGATGAGTCCCTTATTATTACCCCACCAGATTTAAAAACTCAAAGCTTAGATGAGGAGACCCCCAAAAATCAGATCTGTGGCAACCGCTGCCTTTTCTTTACACTGGCCTCCATCCTAGGCTTTTTGTCACCTGGAGGGCCTATCATCTGTAGGATTATATTCGCCATCATCCAATGTTCCATCTTCGTACAAGGTGCTGGCTATCACAAGGCGGAATTTGTCTCCTGCGATGCAAGAAACGATAAACATGAGAAGTGAAAAACAACTCGCAAAAGAAAAAAAAAACCTGTGACTCAGACCCCCCAGACCTAATCCTCAGAGGAAGAATGTGCAAATCTGGTATGTCAAGGTCCCCAAAAACTTTTATGGAAGATTCGAGTGTAGGACTTGAAAAGAAATTGTGCATGAATGACTAGAATAGAGCTTTCTGGAGGTAACATACTGGAAGACAAACCCTGGAATGTATTACTTTGAACAACACATATTAACTAAGTTATGGACATGCTAGATTTGATCAGGGTTTTCTAAGTATGACTGGGCATGCTTTATATTGAGTTAAGTCTCTATGATTAGTTATTATGATTATTAATTTTTTATGCCACCAATCTCCCTTGCTAGGGATTCTGTGCAGGTTTACTTCATGATTCAATGTGTAATGCAAACTTAGAATAACCCAGATCAGGGGTGTCAAACTCATGTCGTGATGGCGTCGTTACGTGACATGTAGGGACTTTTTTCCTCTTTGCTAATTTAGTGTGGCCAGTGCATAACGCATCTGGCCTGCGGGCTGGGAGTTTGACGGCCTTGTTCTAGATGCTGCTATTGTTCTAGTAATAAGCAAAAAAAATTATGAGGCGTCTTGATGCTTAATAAGCTTGGTTGTTTGGTTGGCTGTTTGCCCTCAAAATAAATCATTTAGCTTTTACATTCCATTTAAAAAGGAAAAAAACAAGCACATCCTCTTCAGCAGCCAACTCCCAAATACGCGGGGATTAACACCAAGCAATCAAGCAAAAAAATATATGCTACCCTAATTAAGGAACTACCAAGGAGAAAACCACACCTCACCAACAGGCTACTGTATATAAACAAAGAATAAGCTTCACCCCGAATAGCCCTGATGATGTTACCTAGTTGGGTAATGAAACGTCTACAAGCAATCAAGCTCAGAGAGCACCAAAGACTTCACAGTTCAATCCTGAGCTACATATATTAGTGAATATTTTATGTTGCAGGAAAAAAACCCCCACCATCCAAATATATATTTATAAAGATACAGGAACTCAAGAAACATTGCTAGGTATGTGCTCACCAAGATCAACTGGGTAGATCTGTACATTCACATCGAGGATCAGATCCATTTTGAAGGACTCGCTCTCACAGTGCAGCCGGGAAACTAAAAACATGCCAGGATGTTAGTTGTTGAAAGATAAAATCTTCAAGAAAGATGTTTACTGCTCAAATTCTATTCTATTCTATTCCTATTTCTATATGTCACTCCAAAAGTATGTGAGGCTTAGGGAAAAATCTCCATGTTCATCCAAGTTTCCTACAGCGTGTTGAAAATTCTTCAACATTGAATTGAATACAGTAAAATTCTTGGATTTCCATTTATTTGGGTAACATACTACAAGCTGAAGGGGTACTTTTGCACAGCAAGATTTGAAGGCTGCAGTAAAGCACAACCTTACTGAGGGACAAGCACTAGTATCCTATTCTTAGAATGGGGATAATCAGTGGTACTTTTCTACCACAAACAGCACGCAGGAGGCCAGGAATCCTTACAGTCCATAGTAAAGTTGGTATTAATTATTCCAATACTTCTCTCAAGGAACCCAGCACGACTAGATGGATTGAAATGTTAACTCATTTTATTTATCCAGCTCCTTGGCTCCTCTATCAAGCAGCCAACATGCAATACCCCAAATCTGTGATTGGGTTAAAATAAATCCATGCTACTCAGAGTAAAAACAAGTTTATATTTGATAAAAAACTATATACATTGGGAACCAAACATTCCAAAAGCACAACTAAAATTACTCATCCATTTGGGTAATCATAGCAGCCTTATCTTACGGCTTGATGGAACAGTCTAATCTTCACAAATCACCTGATTTATATTCCACCTTGTTAAAAGTTATATCATCAACGATCATTCTTTTCTCTACTTACAACAACCCTGTGAGGGAGACTACATGAAGCTACATAAAATATTCTACTCCCCCTATGATGCATTAGCCAAATGAAGCCAGTTTTTCCCCCAATCTGCTGTTTTCCAGAAAGAGTTTGCCCCAAGTCATGTTTTTCCAAACTGTTGTGTCTTCTCCTCCTTCTCTTTTCTCCTCTTCTCCTTCTCCTCCCCCTCCCTTTCTCTTCCCCCTCTTCTCCTTCCTTTTCTTCCCTTTTCCTCCTCCTTTCCTCGCCCTCCTCTCTTCCTCCACGGTCACGTCCAAGTGGTTTTGCAACAATCAATAAACGCTTCCCAATTTAAAGAACCGTAGGCCTCAAAGCTGGAATAGCAGCTCGACTCCAATCTTAACACCAAGAGAGGCAACTCTTTACTTCGGGGGGACCTGGGGCTGCTCAGCGCCGCGAAGCCTGTCCTACCTCACAGGGCTGTTGTGGGGATGAAGCGGGGAGAGGCAGAACCCCCTAGGCCTCCTAGGAAGCACAACGGAGGGATAATTGGGGGGAAGGGAGGGGGAAACCGTAACTGAGTCCCACCCCGGTCGAATTTCTTGCCCTCGGGGTCGATGTCCTTCACATCAAAGATGTCTTCGAAGAGGATGCCCGCCATGGCGAGGAGCGAGAGCGGGGATGGACGCAAGATTTAAGCAAGGGAGGGGAGAGCCGAGGGCCACACCAGGCCTCTGCTAGGAGCCAGAGCAGCTACACAACTCTCCACGCGGAACGCACGTGAAGCATCCACGCATCCAGACCCTTGCATGAAATGACGGGATGTCGCGCTCATCTGCTTCCGGCGCAGGCGCCCGACGATGACGTCAGAGGCTTGAAGGCGAGCGGGCTCAGCCATATTGTTCCCGGGAGAAAGGAGGGGCGGAAACGTAACCCCCCCCCCCCCAAAAAAAGAGGGAGGAACGCCTCCAGAATGAGGCATGAGACGTCTTCGTGCTGCGCACGCGCAGGCGTTGCCGTGACGCTCGGAGCCCGCCCTCTTTTTAAGGCTCCAATGAAAATCTCGACTATTTGTATTGCTGTTGAAAAAGCCTATTATCGCTGTAAAGTAGTCCTCGACTTACGACCACAACAAGACTAGAATAACAGAGTTGGAAGGGACCTTGGAGGTCTTCTAGTCCAACCCCCTGCTTAGGCAGGAACCCCTACACCACTTCAGATAAATGGTTGTCCAACATCTTCTTAAAAATGTCTAATGCTGGGGCATTCACAACTTCTGGAGGCAACTTAATTTTGCTGTCAGGAAATTTCTCCTTAGTTCTAAGTTGCTTCTCTCCTTCATTAGTTTCCACCCATTGCTTCTTGTCCTGCTCTCAAGTGCTTTGGAGAATAGCTTGACTCCCTCTTCTTTGTGGCAACCCCTGAGATATTGGAACGCTGCTATCATGTCTCCCCTTGTCCTTCTTTTCGTTAAACTAGACATACCCATTTCTAGAAACTGTTCTTCATATGTTTTAGCCTTCAGTCTTCTAAGTTTGATAAATATTTTAGTATAATATTTTTATAAATAAGTCAAGGCAGTGAACATGCCTTCTATTTCCCCCACAACAATTCTGTAAAGTGAGTTGGGCAGAGATTTTATATATACGGTATATGTATGTATATGCATGTATATGTTTATATGTATTTTTATATACACCACACAATTTTATAAACAAATTTCATTTATTATACACATTACATAAACATATACAAATGTACCCAAACGTATTCTACAGGTAGTCCTTGACTTATGACCACAATTGAGTCCCAAATTTATGTTGTTATGCTCCTGGGGCCTGAGACATTGGTTAAGTGAGTTTTGCCCCATTTTGTGACCTTTCTTGTCACAGGTCTTAAATGAATATGTGTGTGTCTGTGTCTCTCTCTCTCTCTCTCTCTCTCTCTCTCTCTCTCTCTCTCTCTCTCTCTCTCTCTCTCTCTCTCTCTCTCTCGTAGTACATAAAATTATCTGCTACAACGTCCTACCTGTCAGTGACTACTTCATCTTCAACCACAACAATACACAACAATACACAACACAATACACAACAATACACAAACTCTCAATAGATACAAAGTCAAGGTAAACCACTCCAAACTTGATTGCAGAAAATATGACCTCAGCCACAGAGTGGTCAACTCCTGGAATGCTCTTCCTGACTCCGTTGCTACATCCTCAAACCCCCATAACTTTAACCTAAGGCTGTCTACTGTTGACCTCACCCCATTCCTAAGAGGTCCACAAAGGGGATGTGCATAAGCGCACCAGCGTGCCTAACTTCCCTGTCCTACTGTCCCCATTTATTCATCTCCATTTCCTGTGTTCTTATTCATGTTTATTCTTATTCCTATTATCTTGTACATGAGTGACAAATTAATTGAATAAATCTCTCTCTCTCTAATCTATCTGTACATGTATGCGTGTATATATATATTTGTGTTGTATTTGTGCTGATAAATAAATAAAGGGAGACTATTATAGATCTATTTCAAGCTATTTAGCTCTCATCAGCTAGCCATACCCTTACTGGGATTTGAACCTGGGCTGTATTACATATTAGGCAGGAGTCTTAGCCACTAAGCCACAGGCTCTCCTCCTTATCAGTTGAGCCAGGGAAATAGGTATGTATTTGTGTTATATTTGGGTATACCAGGGGTTGTAACACAAATACACACACACACACACACACACACACACACACACATAATATATAATCTGTGTATATAAATTTTTTCTCTCTCTCTCTCTGTAGAATAGATTTTGGAATTAACCGATTCCGAATCCAAGCGCTTCTGCGTCCTTTCGGTTGTTTGCCCTCTTTGCTTTTCGGGAAGCAACAGAAACGGAAGCCGCCAACCCTGGTGAAGGTCATCTTCCCCCCCATCTCCAACTTAGTACCTTCCACTCGCCCTCACTTCCCGGGGCCTGCGGGCGGGCCCAAAGGGCTCTTGCGGGGGTGGGAGGGCTAAAGCCAGGACCGTAGCCCAGCCAGGTCTCCGGGGAGGTCCGCCCGCTCCCAATCCGAGTCGGGAAGCCAGGTTCGCCGCGTAACTAGCCGGAGGAGGAGGTGCGGGAGATGCCTGGCTCGGCCTACCTATAAGCGCCCAGCGGAGGGCGGACCGGCTGCAGCTCCTCCCCGGGACCCTTCGCTGCACATCTGTTACCTGGAGAGCGCCGGGCGCATGGATGGATTCCCAACGGAAGAAAAAACGGACCAGCTTCACCATCGGGCTGCTTTTCCTATCCGGAGGGATCGAGTATGGTAGGTTTGTCCCGGGGTCGGTAAGCGGTTTTACCGGGGAGAAGGGTGGGTGGGTGGTTGGGGAGGGGGCGAGGGTTACCGTGGGGTTGGGGGACACATGGGTGCATCTTTTAGCCCGGCGACCTGTGGTGTGTGTGTGTGCATCTTTTAAAATTCGGAATAGAGCTGGGAGGGGCCCTAGAGGTCGTCTAGTCTGACCCCCTGCTCAAGCAGATTGGACTGCCAGTTGTCAGAAATGGTGTAGGGTCTCGTTGGCTTGAGTGGGGGTTGGATAGATGACCTCTAAGGTCCCTTCCAACTCGGTTAATAGTAGTATAGTCTTTATCGTCACTGTACAGAATAAATACATACAACGAAATTGGTTAATCTGTTAACCCCCGTAGGGTTTCAGACAAGTGGCTGTCTTCTCTGGTCTTTTTTTAAACTAATCAAGGAGAGAAGCAACCTGGAATGAAGGAGAAACTTATCAAAAGTGAGAACAATTAACCAGTGGAACAGTAGTTGCCTCCAGAAGTTGTGAGTGCTGGGATTTTTTTAAAAACTGGGTTGTTTTTTTTTAAAGAGACTGGACAGTCACTTGTCTGCTTGAGCAGGGGGCTGGACTAGAAGACCTCCAAGGTCCCTTCCAGCTTTGTTCCGATTGTTTGTTTGTTTGATTGATTGATTAAAAGCCTTCAGTGATGTAGTTCCCACAACTTCTGGTGGCAACTTCTGTTCCCCTGGTTAATTGTTCCCACTTTTAAGAAGTTCCTCCTTAATTCCAAGTTGCTTCTCTCTCTGATTAGTTTTAAGAAAAGACCAGACACAGCCACTTGTCTGAAACGGTACCGGGTTCTCCTGCTTGAGCAGGGGGTCAGACTAGATGACCTCTAAGGTCCCTTCCAGCTCTATTCTGAATTTTAAAAGATGCCCTCCGCTCTGGGTTGGCAACAGGGAGGCTAGTTAACCAGGCAAGCTGATCAACTGTCCTCACTGTTAGAAAGTTTCTCCTTAATTCCAGGTTGCTTCACTCCTTGATTAGTTTCCATCCATTGTTTATTTTTTTTCTGGTCTTTGTGCCCAGGCCCCTGTGCATTGCTCCGGGCAAACCAAAGTGGGGTGGAACTGAAATATAAAATAGGAATCAGGGTCAGGGTTAAGGCTCTTTACCCCTTTTTTTGGGGGGGGGGTCTTTGCCACTGAATATCCCCAGATTTTAGAAGGGGTGCTGGAAGGAAGCTTCACCAAACAGTTGGATAATTGCTGCTCAATCTTGGCCAATTTAAGACGTGTGGACTTCAACTTTAAATCGAATATTAACATTTGAACTGAATTAATCTTACATGGATCTTATTTTCCCTTCTTCCTAGTTACTCTCCTTCCATTCAGTTTAGTGACATACTTTACATAGTTTGGTTTTTACTGTGTGATCATGGATGATGGGTGCTTGTTTGTTATGCTTCAAGAATAAACGTTTTATTTTATTTTTTGGGGGGGGAGGGAAAAAGATGTGTGGATTTCAACTTCAGTTCTGGGAGTTGAAATCCACACATCTTAAGACAGGGGTGTCCAAACTTGAGAACTTTAAGACTTGTGGACTTCAACTCCCAGAATTCCCCAGCCAGCTCTGCTGGCTGGGGAATTCTGGGAGTTAAAGTCCACAAGTCTTAAAGTTCTCAAGTTTGGACACCCCTGTCTTAAGAGTTGCCAAGGTTGAGAATTTGAATTTGAATAGAGGTCACTCCTTGACTTGCAGCCCACACAATCTAGCTCAAATTTTAGGTTGCTGAGCGAGACATTTGTTAAATGAATTCTGGCCCACATTTTGTGATCTTTCCTGCCATCATCGCAAAGGGAAACCCTGCAATTGTTAAGTTTGTAACCTGGTTGTTAAGTGAATCTCTCTTCCCCATTGACTTCGCTTGTCAGAAGGCTGCAAAAAGGGCATCACGTGACCTTGGGACGCTGCGACCGTCATAAATATGAATCCAAGCATCACAGTTTCGATGGCGTGGCCGTGGGGATGATTTCATAAGTGTGAAAAACGCCATAAGTTGTTTTGTTCAGTGCTGTGGCAGCTTTGAATGGTCATTAAATGAACTGTTGTTAGTGGAGGATTACCTGTACTTTTACTTTACTAAGTGTGATTAGATCCACAAGGGATTGCGGAAGCTCTCCGTGTACTCTGGCTTGCAGGATCAGCATTCTCAAAATCGTAAATTTGTGCAACGTTTAATCCCCGTTCTAGATTGCCAAAAAGATCTGGATCTGTAAGGGAACGAACAAAGTTTTTCTATTGCTTTTCCACACCGAGCTCTGAACATTTTATACATTTATTTTGATCCCGCCTTTAATTTGTCTATAAATAACTAAGGGAGCGAACATACCTGATGCTCCATCCTCCTCCTATTTTCTCCACAACAAACCTGTGAGGTAAGTTGGGCTGAGAGAGAGAAGGACTGGCCCAAAGTCACCTAGCCGGCTTTCATGCCTCAGGCCGGACTAGAACTCAATACAATACAATAGTAGAGTTGGAAGGGACCTTGAAGGTCTTCTAGTCCAACCCCCTGCCTAGGCAGGAAATCTTATACTGTTTCAGACAAATGTTCCTTCTTTCTAGCCTAATGTACTAGACCCATGATGGTGAAACTTTGGCACTTCTCTGCGGGCATCGCCCAGCTCAGCTCCACCACGCATGCGTATGCCCCTCCTGCCGGCCAGATGATTTTCGGGTCTTGGTTGCGCATACGGGACATGCATACATGGGGGGGGGAATCACGCATGCATGCGTATGGGGGTGGAGAGTTGAGCATGCATGGGGGGGCGTGGGGGGTCTGCCCCCCCGTGGCCTGTTTTTGGTCTCAGGAGGCTTCAGGGGTACAGCGCCCATGTGCGGAGTGGGAGTGCGGGGGTGTCACGCATATGGGGGGGCAGTATGCGCATGCATGGGGGGGGTACATATTGCATTGAGGGTGTGGGCACGCGTGTGATTTCGGCATGCGAGGACAAAAAGGTTTGCCATCACGGTACTAATTGGCTCATTCTCCCGTAGGAATTAATTATGATGCTGGGTTTTCATGTTCTCACACACAGTGTCCTGGGTCTTCTGATGATGTTATCTAGTTGGGTAATTATAAGTCTTTCAAGCAAAGGACTGGGTGAACTTTTTCTAAGCCTTTCCTTGAACTTCACCCACAACAGCAAAATCAGGAGCCTGTAAAACAACAGTGGCATGTTTTTTTTAGACTGCAAACACAACAAGTTTCTACCTGTCCTCTTTAAGGTGTGTTTTGCGGTTAACAGGTGGAAAGATTGACAGTTCTTATTGGCTTGCAAGCGTCAGAATCGGTATTACGGCTTCCTTTCCAGCTTTCTGAAATGTGGAAGCATTTTTGTTTGTGAGCTTGCCCCCTATCCGAAGATTTTATTTTATTTATTTACTAGCTAATAATCTGGTGTTGCTCGGGTATTTATTTACAGGTGGGAAAATGTCTGGACCAAACGTAATTTCTAATGTTGGAGTTTCCCCCTTAACAGAGGGAGCCCCCTTGTGGAGTATGGTGAAGCCGTTACCGTGGCAATTTCACTGCGCTGCATAGTGGAAGCCATTTTACAGCAGTACGGTAGAAGCCGTTTTAAGGCACAGTAGGCTGTATCTTAACAGAACACCTCCCCTGAGGAGTGTTAGGGGTGTCTTACCCCCACATTGTTTTTTTCCAGAGAGTAAGTTACGCATGCGTGTGGATCTCCCACATGCACACGTATCTCCTGCATGTGCGGCAGAGACCTGAAAATGGTGGGAGGCGTGTGCACATTGCCATGCGCAGTAGAGCTGAGCTGGGTGATGGCTTGCGTGCCCGCAGAGAGGGCTCCATGTTCTACCTGTGGCACGTGTGCCAAAATTTCGCCATCACGGGTATAGGGTGCCTTTGCCTGACCAGCCTTTGGGGAGAGGTGCCCAAATCTGCTCACATCACAGCCACAAAATGAAAGTTCTCGCTCCACCGTAAAATTATAGCAGGGTGAATGATGCTATCTTTCTTGATGATTTATCCTGCTTTTGCTACCTCTGTTCCAAAGTGTGAAAAGACATCTGGCTTCCCTTGTAGATATTAAAACCTTAACTGATTTTATCCATTTGGAGGTGAGGCTTAGTTGGGTAGGGTTGGAATAGGAGAGAAAATGCTGCCTTAATGCTGGGAACTTTGAACTTAACTCCGTCCCATACCTGGGCTGTGGACAAGCTGAAGGCAAACATCACTGGGATCCCAAAAGTGCTTTTTCATTAACTGAAATCCTTCCATTTCCCCATCATCCAGTCAGAGCTGAAGAAGCTTCTTGGAGGAGAAGCGAAACATCTTCAAAGAAAGTCCAGTCGCCTCTTGAAAAAAAAAAAGCACCTTTGGGACAACCTTGACCTGGAGGACTGAGAATCTCCATAGACATCACTGGGGTGCAGTAGAAAAATAATCTTAGGAAAAGAGATTCAAACAATGGCTGCAGGAAACCAAGATAATTGCAACTACTAAATCCATAAACACTTTAATAAAGTGTTTTATTAAATTTAGCCATCATGAGGAAGCACGAATAGATTGGGCGTATCTCAGCCTTTATTAATTTGAGGCCTTCTGTCTTGGATTGCAGTCCCCATCATGCCTCACGCATCTCCACGGGGACTACTGGAACTGGTTGACCGAGCCTACCTTCACTTCTTGGCTAAGCCGCTTTCCGATTCTTGCCACGTCGGGTTGGATTTGCCCAGTGGGCTCAGTTGTTGGATTTTTTTTTTTTTAGTTCTGATTCAGTGTAAGGTATGAAACAGAAGGAAAGAAAAGAAGATGATAACCGACAGGAGGGTTAATTGATGAATTGCAATGAGCGCACCCTTGGGAGCTCCAAAGGACTAGGTTAAGGCCATGTTGTCAGGGAGATAATCTGGGTGGTTGCTAAAACAGAATATCAGACAGAATAACAGAAGTGGAAGGGACCTTGGAGGTCGTCTATTGCAATCTATTGTCCAAGCAGGAAGCCCTAGGCCAGTATTTCTCAACCTTGTCAACTTGAAGATGTCTGGACTTCAACTCCCAGAATTCCCCAGCCAGCTGGCTGGGGAATTCTGGGAGTTGAAGTCCAGACACCTTCAAGTTGACAAGGTTGAGAAACACTGCCCTAGACCATTCTAGACAAGCGGCTGTCCAGTCTCTTAAAAGCCTCCACGGATGGACCCCCCACAACTTCTGGGATGTCTGGACATTTCTCCTTAGTTCTTGGTTGCTTCGCTCCTTGATTAGTTTCCATCCATTGTTCTTATCTTGCCTTCTGGTGCTTTGGAGAATAGTTTGACTCCCTCTTCTTTGTGGCAGCTCCTGAGATATAGGAACATTGTGTCACCTCTAGTGCCTAGTCCAGTGATGGCAAAGCTTTTTAACACCAAGTGCCCAAACCAGAACATGCACATACACACGCACACATGCGTGCCAGAAACTTGAAGACCATGGGTTATTGGGTTTCTGGTGCACGCATGGCCATGGCAAGAGGAAGATATTGCAAAATCACCATTCCTTCCCCACTCCAGGGGAAGGATACTGCAAAATCTCCATTCCCTCCTCACTCCAGGGGAAGGATACTGCAAAATCTCCATTCCCTCCCCACTCCAGAAGAAGGATACTGCAAAATCCCCATTCCCTCCCCACTCCAGGGGAAGGATACTGCAAAATCTTAATTCCCTCCCCACTCCAGGGGAAGGATACTGCAAAATCTCCATTCCCTCCCCACTCCAGGGGAAGGATACTGCAAAATCTTAATTCCCTCCCCACTCCAGGGGAAGGATACTGCAAAATCTCCATTCCCTCCCCACTCCGGGGGAAGGATACTGCAAAATATCCCTTCCCTCCCCACTCCGGGGAAAGGATACTGCAAAATCTCCATTCCCTCCTCACTCCCAGGGAAGGATACTGCAAAATCTCCATTCCCTCCTCACTCCAGGGGAAGGATACTGCAAAATCCCCATTCCCTCCCCACTCCAGAGGAAGGATACTGCAAAATATCCCTTCCCTCCCCACTCCAGGGAAAGGATACTGCAAAAGCTCCATTCCCTCCCTACTCCAGGGGAAGGACACTGCAAAATCTCCATTCCCTCCTCACTCCAGGGGAAGGATACTGCAAAATCCCCATTCCCTCCCCACTCCAGAGGAAGGATACTGCAAAATATCCCTTCCCTCCCCACTCCAGGGAAAGGATACTGCAAAAGCTCCATTCCCTCCCTACTCCGGGGGAAGGATACTGCAAAATATCCCTTCCCTCCCCACTCCAGGGGAAGGATACTGCAAAATCTCCATTCCCTTCGGATCACCTGGGACTTGGGAGGCAGAGAATAGATGGGAGCGGGGCCAGTCAGATAGTGTTTACCGGTTCTCCAAACTACTCAAAATATCCGCTACCGATTCTCCAGAACTGGTGGGAACCTGCTGAATCCCACTTCTGGTTTGTGGTCTACTTTGTCAACTGCCTTACTGAAATCCAAGTATACTGTGTCAGCTGCATTTCGCTTGTCCCCTGCCACTAATTTAGTCACTTTGTCAAAGAATGAAATAAGATTTGTTTGGCAAGTCAATCAATCAATCATGGTGTGAACTCAGGGCATCCCACCTTATCTACTGTAATGAGATGTGGAAATGATCTTGAGGAATGAAGGGAAGAGATAGTGCCTAGGAAACAATCAGATAAGAGAGGTAGGTGCCCTCAGTGACTCAACGGTCGTGAGGAAGAAACTTAGGAAGGACAGTCCCTAATTGTTCAGGTGCTTGAAAATGGCGATTGGAGATTTATACCCTCCGATTTGCAAGATTAAGTTAACGTGGTCTTACAGTGAAGTAGAATTAGCTCACCTAGTCATGTTTCCTGACTGCTTCATCTGGAAGGGCGGACATAAAACAAGAGTTATGGGACAGTGAATTGTGAATGTGTACTCAACCAGTAGTGATTTATTCATGAAACCATGTTTTCAAGTAATGTGGATGCACACGCCTTAATTTGCTCGTTCAGTTTCTATAGCCATCCATCTCAGTCAATGACTCTTAATTTAAACTAAGTTTGTTTAAATTTAAATTAAGTTTGCTGCCTAGCGTTCTGAGGCTTGCTCTTCAGACAGCCAGTACGGATGTTAAGTATTAGATTTGGATCACAAAGAGTCAGTTGTGCATCTAACTAGGTTTGTTATCATAAGCATAGAATTAGGTAGACCTCCTTTGTAAATTTGGTAGATTTTGGTCTCCGAAAAGGTAGGATTTAATAAATTAAACTGTCATTAACTTATCAGCTGACCTTGAGTTTTTTCCAGGCAATTTCTTAATCTTTGGATGCTTATTTGAAGGGTGTTAATTTGAGACACACCCCACCACAGCCTGCAGTAAAATATATCTATGAATTTGATCCTGGCCTAAATCTTACAGGAATAGAAACGGTCTGGGTTAAGTGTAGCTTCTGGCTTGATGGCCAGTGGGCTGTGTTGAACACGAGAAGGTGAGGAATTTGGGGTTTGTCATCATCTCTAGGATCTGGATTGGCAGGAAAAACTAAGTATGCCATAATGGAAGGAAGGTGAGAGAAGGTGAGAGACACATATGAGAAATAAATAATCTATGAAAGTCACTCAGGCTAATTAGCTGAGAGAGAAGCAAACGGAAGTGGGAGGGAGAGGAGGATCCGCCCTTCTTAAATTGTAAATGGAGCAGAGAGAGTGGATAGAAAAAAGGTTTCGTCTTTCTCTCTCTCTTTCTGTTAGTACTTGCAAAAGTGATGACACCTGACCCACCAGTCAGAAATCAAGAACTGCTTTGTATATCTAATGTGTAATAAATCATTGGCCATTGCAGAATGAAGGAAGGGAGCAAGGTTTATATACATATAAATAGACATAGACATGTATATGTGCATATGCATATACATATGCATATATGTAATTAATTTATGGCCACAGGGTCCAAATAGAAAGTTGTAAATACAATCTAAACTTTGGCATTTTATTTACCAAATAAAATCCCTCTATATAAAAACGACAATGCCTTGAGCAATTTCAACCAAACTTGGTACACAGGTGACTTACTCTCTGGAAAAAAAAATATTGTGGAAGTAAGACACCCCTAAAATCCCTCAGGGTGTGTGTTCTGTTAAGATACATCCTGTTGTGCCGTAAAATGGCTTCTACTGTACAGCGCAGTGGACTTGCCATGGTAATAGCTTCACAGTACTCCACAAGGGGGCTCCCTCTGGTAAGGGGGAAAATCCAACATTAGAAATTGCGTTTGGTCCGGATGTTTTCCCCCTATAAATAAATACCAGGGCAATGCCAGGTTATCAGTAGTAATTTAATAAATATTACAGAAAAGGCTTTAAACTCCAATTTATTCGTGTTACTAAGGACCTTGTTTTTATAGCTATAGTCTGGCAGTTGCCTCTGTAATTTTAGGATTTTTCACCTGCAGGTAAAATGTTAACCTATTTGGAAGTATCTCTTCCTTGGTCTTGATTTTAGAATAGGGCAAATGACATCCTGCCAAAGACTCAGAAAACAATAAACAAATGCCAAAGAATTAGCAAAACAACAAAGAGAGAAGCATCCTAGAACTAAGGAGAGAGTGAGAACAATTCATCATCGATTGCCCGGAAGCAAACTGGTAAACAATATACCTCCATGATGGTGAACCTATGGCACTTGGGATACGCCGCCTTGCCTATTTGTCTTCCGGGTTTCTGGCGCGCATATGCGCTTGATGATCAGCTGTCCTTCGTGTGCACGGCACTGCCGAAAACCAGTGTGTGCATGCGTGCCAGTCAGCTGATTGTCGGGTGCGTGACAACCAAGAGGTTCGCTTTTCCGGAGTGTGATCCTTTCATGCGTGTGGCAGTGCCGAAAACCTCCTGCACATGCATGCCAGCCAGCTGGAATCCTCTCAGGAGATGTAAAGAAGGCCAGTGACAAAATACAGATAGTCCTTGTCTTACAATAAAGATCGAGCCCAAAATTGCTGTTGGTTCCTCCTTTAAGAGAAAGATTTGTGAAGTGAGTTTTGCCAACATTTTAAAACCTTTCTTGCCTCAGTTGTTCAGTGAATCACTGAACACAATTGTTAGCAATAGCGCTTAGACTTTATATACCGCTTCACAGTCTCCTTTACAGCCCCCTCTAAGCAGTTTACAGAGTCAGCATATTCGCCTCCAATAATCTGGATCCTCCTTTTACCCAACTCAGAAGGATGGAAGGCTGAGTCAACCTTGAGCCTGGTGAGATTTGAACTGCCAAATTGTAGGCAGCCAACAGGCAGAAGAAATAGCCTGCAGTACTGCAATACAATGCAATACAATAGCAGAGTTGGAAGGGACCTTGGAGATCTTCTAGTCCAACCCCCTGCCTAGGCAGGAAACCCTATACCAGTGATGGCAAACCTATGGCACGCGTGCCACAGGTGGCACACGGAGCCATTTGTCAGGGCACACGAGGCACTGCCCTGTTAGCTGGCCAGCGCGCATGTGCGCGCTGGTCAGCTGAGTTCACCCTTTTTTAAAGCCATTTTTTGCCCTCCCCAGGCTCCAGAGGCTTTATAGGAGCCTGGGGAGGGCGAAAAGAGCCTCCCCAGCCCCCCGGAGGCCCCCCGGAGGCTTCATGAGCTTCCCTGAAGCCTCCGGAGCGCAAAAAAAACAGCCCTAGGGGCAAACCAGAGGTTTGGGAACGGACTTCCTGTTTGCTCAGAGGTTCTTTTTGACTGCTCCGGAAGGTTCAGGGAAGCCTCCTGAAGGTCCCTGAAGCCTCCGGAGGGCTTCCAGGGGGGGAGGCTGTTTTTGCCCTCCCCATGCTCATATAAGGCCTCTGGAGCTTGGGGAGGGCGAAAAAAGCATGCAAAAATGGGGGGATCGCGCCTGTAGTGCGCGCCTTCGCGCTGAGGGGGTCACGCATTGCATTATGAGTGCAGCATGCCTGCACACGACCCCCCCCCTGTGCTCTCCCCCACTTATGGCACGCGAGCCAAAAAAGGTTCGCCATCGCTGCCCTATACCACTTCAGACAAATGGCTATCCAACATCTTCTTAAAGACTTCCAGTGTTGGGGCATTCACAACTTTTGGAGGCAAGCTGTTCCACTGATTAATTGTTCTCACTGTCAGGAAATTTCTCCTTAGTTCTAGGTTGATTCTCTCCTTGATTAGTTTCCACCCATTGCTTCTTGTTCTACCCTCGGGTGCCTTGGAGAATAGTTTGACTCCCTCTTCTTTGTGGCAACCCCTGAGATATTGGAAGACTGCTATCATGTCTCCCCTAGTCCTTCTTTTCATTCAACTAGACATACCCAGTTCCTGCAACCGTTCTTCATATATTTTAGTCTCCAGTCCCCTAATTACCTTTGTTGCTCTTCTCTGCACTCTTTCTAGAGTCTTCACATCTTTTCTACATCGTGGCGACCAGAACTGAATGCCGTATTCCAAGTGTGGCCTTACCAAAGCATTATAAAGTGGTATTAACACTTCACGGGATCTTGATTCTCTCCCTCTGTTGATGCAGCCTAGAACTGTGTTGGCTTTTTTGGCAGCTGCTGCTCTCGGCTGGCTCCTATTTAAATGGTTGTCCACTAGGACTCCAAGATCCCTTTCACAATTACTACTATTGAGTAAGGTACCACCTATACTGTACCTGTGCATTTCGTTTTTCTTGCCTAAATGTAGAACCTGACTCTTTTCACCCTTGAATTTCATTTTATTAGATAGGGCCCTTTGACTTACAACAGTTCAGTTACTGACTGTTCCAAGTTTCAGTGGCATCCAAAAAAGTGAGTTACAATCGTTTTTCAGAGTTATGACCTTTGCAGCAGCCCTATGATCATGCGATCAAAATTCAGACACTTGGCAGAGGGTTCATACTTATGACGGTTGCAGTGGTCATTTGTGACCTTCTGACAAGCAAA
Source organism: Natrix helvetica (assembly GCF_964273705.1). Taxonomy (NCBI): domain Eukaryota; kingdom Metazoa; phylum Chordata; class Lepidosauria; order Squamata; family Natricidae; genus Natrix; species Natrix helvetica. The sequence goes on from NC_138551.1 coordinate 8,311,141, forward strand.
GTCAATGGGGAAGCCAGATTGACCTAGCTTAATAACTGCAGTGACTCCCTGGACAACTGTGACAAGAAAGGTCATAGATTGGGGCAAACCTCACTGACCTGTCTTGCTTAGCAGTGGAATATTGTGGGCTCCATCGTAGTTGTAAGCCGAGGACTCCCCCTATCTCCAGAAAGCAGATTTTTGAAAATCATAAAAGTTGCCAGAATTCCTTTTGTGTGTGTGTGTGTGTGTGGTTAGAATGCAACAATATCTCAAGAATGTTTAAGATATAGGATTTTAGGCTTTAGGATTTTAATGTAGGCTCTCAGGATATCCTGAATAACTTAAAACAGGGGTGTCCAAACTTGGCAACTTTAAGACTTGTGGACTTCAACTCCCAGAATTCTCTCTGAATCTCTGCTGCCAGAAGTTGGACTCTCTAGCACACAAGGGAGGACCTTCTCCGATGTGCCTTTGGGCTGTGGAGGTCTTTCCCTAAGGCAGGGGTGTCCAAACCTGGCAACTTTAAGAATTCTGGGAGTTGTAGTCCACAAGTCTTAAAGTTGCCAAGTTTGGACACCCCTGACTTAAAATATCCATAAAGTCACTTGCTTTTGGGGCCCAGCAAAGCTGGTTGAGGAACTCTGGGAGTTGAAGTCGACACGTCTTAAAGTTTGCCGTGGTTGGACTCCCCTGGTTTAAACAGTTACTGAAAGATTGTAAGTCGAGGACTGCCTATGTCTCAGTCCGACTTAATCTACAGGGTGGCCCTTGTGGGGAGAACATCTTGTACTGCATTTAAATATAAGTACTTCCCAGGCAGATGTATGCATAAATCCTCAGTTTTGTTCCAAGGGTTCCCCTCCCTCTTAGTTGTGGTTTCTCCACAACCACATTATTCGCAAGAGAAATGAGGGGGCTTTTTTTTTTTTAAAGGGAAAACAAGCAAGATAAGACTCCCTGCTTAAGACGTTGGCATTAAGCTGTAATGGGGTGTTCTTTTTGGTTTGGGTTTAGCCTTTCGTATAATCCCAGCCAACAGAGCTTCAAAGGAGTCACCCAGCTTGGTTTCAGAGTTCATAAGAAACGTGGTTAACCACAGTAGCCGCATCGCTCGGATCAAAGGTTTTGCAAATCCAAAGCTTGAATTTAGCAGAGTTGAACTTGCCATCCAGCCAGTAAAGAAAAGCAGAGATTTCAAAACGAAAAAGGAAATGGCTGGGGCATACGACCAGAAACCTATGCTTGGTGGGAATCTGCTTCATTCAAGATGATAATCCTCGATTTGCTTAGTGACCTGTGACTGTTTTTCCACACTTAATGACCTTTGCAGCATCCCTATGGTCACGTGATCAATATCCAGGTTCTTGGCAACTGGCATGTACTTATGACGGTTGCAGTGTCCTGAGAATCACACGGTCCCCTTTTGTGTGGCCTTCCGACCAAGGTCAACGGGAAAGCCAGATTCACTTACCGACGATGTTAACTAATTTAATAAGTGCAGTGATTCACTTAACAGCTGCGGCAGGAAAGATCATAAAATGGGGCAATAGCCGCTTAACAACTGTCTTGCTTCGCAACGGAAAGTCGAAGATCTCCTGTAATTTTGGCTATAGGGGGGCATCTTCTGATGCACACTTATTTAGACACGTTTCTTAACTTTTGTGTCTCTCTCCTTCCTCCTTTCTCCATGCCCAGCTGTGATCCTGCCAACCATTTGGGCCTATCTGCAAAAGCTTAATGCTGAACCGTACTACTTGGGCCTGGCTCTCTCTGCCTTTAGCTTTGCTGGATTAATCACAGGTCCCTTCTTTGGATACTGGTCCGATCGCACCCATCGAACCAAGGGGAGCATCATGTTTGCCAACTTGTTTCAGATAGTAGGTGAGTGGATGCAGCCGGGGGAGGTTGGCACAGTTCGCCCTTACAAGATAATTTGCCATCTTCTATCCCTTCAGACCCCCAAGGTGCCTTTGTAGGGGCCTGTCTCTCCTCTCACGATCAAGAAAGTAGAACTCTTGAAACAATTAGCATTTCGAAAGGAGCCTTTTATGGAAGGAAAGAGATAGCAAGACAAAGGAAGCAGGATCTGAGGATCCCCTGTGCAATTCACGTAGGTTAAGGCAGTTAGAAACCCCTCCCATCAGTCTAGTGTTGAATAAGCCAATCCACAGGTGCGAAGTTTATCATCCAGTCCATCCTTCTGCAATGTGCAGGAACACCAGCAAAACCATCCTTGAGAGGTGACTGTTCATCTCCTTTTGGAAGCCCCCAGGAATGGAGAACCCACAGTCTCCATAGATACGATACGATACAATACAATACAATACAATACAATACAATACAATACAATACAATACAATACAATACAATAGTAGAGTTGGAAGGGACCTTGGAGGTCTTCTAGTCCAACCCCCTGCCTAGGCAGGAAACCCTATACCGTTTCAGACAAATGATATATTGTTCCACTGGAATTTTATTCCAGTAGAGCAGTGGTTCTTAACCTTCCCAATGCCACGACCCTTTAATACAGTTCCTCATGTTGTGGTGACCCCCAATCATAAAATCGGTGTCTCGGTTCCTAAGACCATCGAAAATATGTGTTTTCCGATGGTCTTAGACGACCGCTGTGAAAGGGTCGTTCGACCCCCAAAGGGGTCCCGACCGACAGGTTGAGAACCACTGCAATAGAGAGTCCGTCCGTCACTTCTTCCAGGTTTAGGAGACACATCTACCCATAATCCACTTGCTCCCCCGATCATAGTGAGAGAGCTGATCTGCTGTGCACAAAACCCCAACCAGCATCATGCTGTCCATGAATGATTTAGAATGGGGTGCCGTCAACCTTGGTGGCATCGTGGGCAGCCAGGTGGGCTCTGGTCCTGTGACGTATGGCTGAGCTCCACCAAGCCATACTTCTTCTAGTCTTTCTTATCGTCGTCTTTGTTTTCAGGAAACTTCATGTACTTCATTGGCGGTTCCAAATGGATGCTTCTCAGCAGCCGACTAGTAGCAGGTAAGGACCGGAGAGGATCACCTTTCTGAGTCTAACTCAACTCAACCCAACTCAACTAATTGAGCTTTGAGGTACAAATAAGAGAATTTTCTTCCCTTTTTCCTTAATCTGGGGGCTTAAGTTTCTCCAACTCTATCAGCCTTTCTCTTCTTTCCTCCTCTTTCCACACAGCTTACTAAATCTCTTAGGTAAAAGGCCTAGCAAAAACATTAACGTGCTGTTCTAACCTTGATTTGCAACTTGGCCTGTTGGGCCAAGCTAGCTTATTTGGTTAGTCTTTACTTCCGTGTGTACTGTACAAATTCCAAAAAATTAAAATGTCCGAGCGTCAAGAGTATTGCACAGTTACAGGCTTCAATTATATTTTGGATGTGTAGTTTTTAGCTGGTTTTGTAATATTTGAAATGTATTACACTTGCTCTTGTTACCTTTGTTTTAAATTTAACAAAGAGAACTGCATCGGAAGAAAATATCTTGCCCAGCCAACCAGATATTAGCTGGACAAATCTTGAAGGTGCCATATTCATCATTGGACATTGGTGACCATGTTGGCAATCCTATTTTTATCAACAGCCACACGAAAAAGTTTTTTTTTTATTTTTGAACATAAAAGACAACATTAAAAAAAATTTCATCCATTACATATAGCATGTTGTTTGGTTACAAGTGCTTTTACATCCGTATTTTCAATTACATATACAATCCCAGTTTTTCCATCCAATATAGCCAAAAACCTCACTTTCATTGTGCAGCATATGTTCAATTACGATTAATATTTCTTTCTTTTCAATAAGCTTAATTCTCTTACATTCTTGATTGTCTGCTTAACAACAACATACCTTTATGCAATCATTATCTCATTTTAAATATTTTTACAATATAAAAGAATTTACCTAGTGTTTATGTTTGTATATCTTTCACTGCTTTCAACAGGGTATCTTTATGGTATGCACTTAGAGTTATATATTATATTACCAATCTTCTATCAAATGTACATTGGTTCATTTATTATCTTTATCCTTCATTTTATAACAAAAAATTCTAAATTATTCATATATATGTCAGTGTTTCATTGTATTATTGTTAGTCTAACAAGATTATTATGTTTTGCTTTTCTCCTTCAATTAAAACATTGTATCATTATTAGTCTATTTAACAACATTATTATATTCTCACTTTTCTCCTTCAATTAAAACATAGATAAAACATTTTTCATGTCCAGGTTTTTTTTCCCCAGCCACTGATAAAACAAATCCCATATCTTATAAAATTGCTCGTCTTCTTGTTCTCTAATTTCAAATGTCAATTTGCTCATTTCAGCGCACTCCATTATCTTTCGAATAACTTCTTCCTGTTTTGCTATCATTTCGTTTTTCCAGTTTTTTGCAAATGCGATTCTAGCTGCTGTTAAAACGTTTAGAATCAAATATTTTAAGTCTTTGTTGTAAATTTCTGGTATGATTCCCAGTAAAAAGATCTCTGGTTTGAGGTCTATGTGTTTATGTATCATTTTCTCCAACCACATGTGGATTTTAGTCCAGTATCTTTTAGCTTCAATACAAGTCCACCACATGTGGTAGTATAGATCTTCACACTCCCGAAATGAATGAACGAACGAATTGTTTCCTGCAAAAGCCCACTCCCCTTTCGCTCCTCTTTTATTTCCTTTGGGAGGGGCCATTCACCGTCCACCTGTGACTTTACTCCCAAGTCGACTGGTTTCTGAGCTGTTCTTCTCTTCTGGCAGCTCTGCGCATGCGCACACTGGGAACAGGCTCCAGCTGTTCCTCTGCCTCACTGATGTCTTTCTCCGAAGGCAACTGAGAACTGCCAGATGGCCTTGGCCCCACCTCTGCTTCCGATGCAGAGCTCCTGCCCGAGCCTTCCCCAGCCTCCAGGACTGGCCCATGCTCCTCCCCAACCTCCTCACTATCAGACTCTGCGGCCAGCTCTGTTGACTGTTGGCGGGGCCACAACAGTAGCATCTGACAAGCCTGATTTTCAGTCTTCGGTGTCAAGGTGTCAGACAGGGAGGGATAAATTGGATAACGTGCTTTGGGTGGGTGGGTGGATGAGCGAAGATGTGCTTAATTTACCATTCTTTCCTTCTCCAACGGACTTTTCTGTCTCTCCACTACAGGTGTGGGGACTGGAGCAGGGGCCTCCATCTTCGGCTACCTCACCCGTTCGACCACTTCGCAGGAGAGGTCCAAGGTCTTTGCGGCCGTCATGGCGTGCCGCCAGGTTGGGCTGCTTATTGGTAAGGACGTCTGCTTTCAACAGCCCCTCCCCATTCTGTGTTGGTTTGCGTTGCAGTACAGGTAGACCTTCAACTTTTCATTTAGCGACCCTTCAAAGTTACAACGGCACTGGAAAAAGCGGGTTACGAGTGTTTTTCACACGTACAACCCTTGCAGCATCCCCATGGTCATGTGATCAAAATCCAGACATTGGGCAACTGATTCATATTTATGACGGCTGCAGGGTCATGTGTTCACCTTTGGTGCAAAGTCAATGGAGAAGCCACTTAACAGCTGTAGTGGCGCAGTGGTTAGAATGCAGTAGTAACTCACAAGAGTAACTGTGAGAGGGATCTTAGAGTCCTAGTGGAGAACCATTCAAATAGGAGCCAGCCGTGTGCAGCAGCTGCCAAAAAAGCCAACACAGTTCTAGGCTGCATCAACAGAGGGAGAGAATCAAGATCACGTGAACTGTTTATACCACTTTATAAGGCCTTGGTAAGGCCACACTTGGAATACGGCATTCAGTTTTGGTCGCCACAATGTAGAAAAGATGTGGAGATTCTAGAAAGAGTGCAGAGAAGAGCAACAAAGAGGATTAGGGGACTGGAGACTAAAACATATGAAGAACGGTTGCAGGAACTGGGTATGTCTAGTTTAATAGAAAGAAGGACTAGGGGAGACATGATAGCAGTGTTCCAATATCTCAGGGGTTGCCATAAACAAGAGGGAGTCAAGCTATTCTCCAAGGCACCTGAGGGTAGAACAAGAAACAATGGGTGGAAACTAATCAAGGAGAGAAGCAACCTAGAACTGAGGAGAAACTTCCTGACAGTTAGAACAATTAATCAGTGGAACAGAAGTTGCCTCCAGAAGTTGTGAATGCCCCAACACTGGAAGTCTTTAAGAAGATGTTGGATAGCCATTTGTCTGAAATGGTATAAGGTTTCCTGCCTAGGCAGGAGGTTGGACTAGAAGACCTCCAAAGTCCCTTCCAACTCTGCTATTGTATTGTATTATATTGCAGTACTGCAGGCTATTTCTTCTGCCTGTTGGCTGTCTACAATTTGGCAGTTCAAATCTCACCAGGCTCAAGGTGATCCTTCCGAGGTGGGTAAAATGAGGACCCAGATTATTGGGGGCAAATATGCTGACTCTGTAAACTGCTTAGAGAGGGGCTGTAAAGCACTATGAAGCGTTATATAAGTCTAAGCACTATTGCTAACAATTGTGTTCAGTGATTCACTGAACAACTGAGGCAAGAAAGGTCGTAAAATGGGGGCAAAACTCACTTCGCAAATCTTTCTCTTAAAGAGGAACCAACAGCAATTTTGGGCTCGATCTTTATCGTAAGACAAGGACTATCTGTATTTTGTCACTGGCCGCCTTTACATCCTCTGAGAGGATTTCTGGAAGGAGAAAATAAAAATAAATAAAAATATAGAAGATAGGGTAGGTAGGCCCTTTACCAGCCCTGGATTTTATTCAACCAAGGCAGTTTGTGGATGAAGTTAAAATTGGCATGAAAAATGCCAGTTTTAGAAGATAAGCTTCTCTAACGTCGGAACTTCAGAACTGCCTTTTAAGCAAGCACATGTGCTGAGTAGCTGCTGTTTCAATGAAAACACAAACATTTTTCTTTAATTTTGAAGAGAGCAGCAGAAATAGCAACTGGAATGAATTATTTATAAGTTCGAAATTGCTTGGAAGTTCTAGAACAAGTTGAGGAACCTCTAGCTGCCCAGCTGTTGAATAAAACCCTAGTTGAATAAAACCCTAGGTTGCATCCATCAGCCTGGCCCAATTATAGTTTTATTCTTCAATCCTCCTGGCAGTTATTTTAAATTCTGGGGTAGTTTTAATGTGGCTTTAATTTTATTATGATTGTACAGTTTTTTATGTAACCCGTTTTACAGGTTTTTGATGCCTCCTCTATGTATATATATGGTGTTTTAACTTTTGACTGTACACCGCCCCGAGTCCCTTCGGGGAGAGGGAGCGGTTTATAAATTTAATCAAATCAAATCAAAATCAAATGGCCCATTCATAGTCTTATCCTACCTCCTGGCAGATATTTTTAATTGGGTATTTTTAGGGGTTATTTTAAACATTGTTTTAATTGCTTTACTTTAAGTACAGTTTTTACAGCCTCCTCTTTTAAGTATTTAGTATTTATTTATGTTTGTATTTATTCCCATGTATTTATGTGTTTTAATCTGACTGTACACCGCCCCTAGTCCCTTTTGGGAGAGGGGGCGGTATAAAAGTTTGAAATAAAGTAAAGTAAAGTAAAGCATCAGAAACGACCAGACAGGGGAAATCTTTAATCTTTTACATTGGGAGTACCACAAGTTGTTAGCATTCCAAGTAATACGTACACCCACAGCAAACAGAACTCCGAGGCAGGTGAATTCCTCAAAGAACAGTTTTATTTGGAGATATCATATTGGCACAGGCTGCTGAAAACTACCTCTGAAGGCTCCCACGGTTTTCATCAAATTAAGAGTAAAAGATTTCCCCCTTCCCCAAACAATCAGTCATGTGGCCCAATTAAGGTGTTGTCCAGTTGCCTGGTAACTTCACTCCTCCTCTCTTCAACCACCTGCGGCAATGTCCTTGGTTCCCAGGAGAAAGCATTTTGTTTTGGCTACAAACCCCAGCTATCTCTATCCCCACTCCATCCCTCAGCTCCAGTGTGGCAACTGTCAGGGTTGACATCTACAAGGAAACCTAAAAAAATGGCCTCTGTCAGGTCAGCTTCAGGGTTGACACAAGTTTCCTGATCTTCCTACATAATTTTGGGGGCTCAGGATCTTTTGTCAGAGCTAAATAATGGTTTTCACCTGTAACCAAAAAAGCGTGAAATTCTCCCCATTGCCAGTCCCTATTCTGTACACCTTTGTCATGCATTTCTGTACACCTTTGTCATACATCGCCACGATGTAAAAAAGATGTTGAGACTCTAGAAAGAGTCCAGAGAAGAGCAACAAAGATGATTAGGGGACTGGAGACTAAAACATATGAAGAACGGTTGCAGGAACTGGGTATGTCTAGTTTAATAGAAAGAAGGACTAGGGGAGACATGATAGCAGTCTTCCAATATCTCAGGGGTTGCCACAAAGAAGAGGGAGTCAAGCTATTCTCCAAGGCACCTGAGGACAGAACAAGAAGCAATGGGTGGAAACTAATCAAGGAGAGAAGCAACTTAGAACTGAGGAGAACTTTCCTGACAGTGAGAACAATTAATCAGTGGAACAACTTGCCTCCAGAAGTTGTGAATGCCCCAACACTGGAAGTCTTTAAGAAGATGTTGGATAGCCATTTGTCTGAAACGGTATAGGGTTTCCTGCCTAGGCAGGGGGTTGGACTAGAAGACCTCCAAGGTCCCTTCCAACTCTGCTCTTGTATTGTATTGTATTTCCTGGATTTTCCTTCATGATGACAACGAACTAAGCCTAAGAGATGTTAAGCATCCGTGGGCTGTCCTTTAGGTCCAGGTATCTTCATCTTACGATCACAGTTCAGCCCAACATTTCTGTTGATAAGTGAGACTGTTGTTTCGAGCTTCACCCCGCTTTACGACCTTTCTTGCTGCAGTTAAGTGAATCACTGCCGCTAAGTTAGTAAGACGGTTGTAAAGCGAATCTTGACTTCCCCGTCGATTTTGCTGGTCACAAAATACTCATTTAGCCATGGTCTGCAATGGTTGGAAGTGTGAGAAACGACCTCAATCCACTTTTTTCAGTGCTGTTGTAATTTCAGACCGTCGCTAAATGAATATTTGTAAGTCGATGACTCCCTGGAGTGTCAGAACAAGGAGGAAAATGGGGTGATGCTGGTAGAAATAAGACCTCTGTCTCCTAAGTTGGGCACCGTGAGGATTACCTCAAGAGCACACACAGCAGAAAATACCTAGATGTTGCAGGTTCAAATAGGAAGAATGCTTTTAGTGCACTTCCAAATAATTACAATTTTGTTGCACTTGATGGTCTTAAATGTCCTTTTACAAAGTTATACTTCTAGAACTTATTTTTATAATTCTAGTGGCTTTTTTCTTGTAGCTGCCATCTAATGGGAAAAGGAAAATTGATTGATTGATTAAATTTCTACCTAGCCACTCTGGGTGGCTTGGAGGTTATTTATTTATTTATTGATTTGATTTGATTTCTAGACCGCCCCCTCTCCCCGAAGGGACTCGGGGCGGTTGAAGGAAGGTCATTGCAGAAGATGCTAATGTCCTGGCAGGTAACCTGCATACCTTATTCAGACTCCTCTTCTGTCATATTTGCTTTCAGGGCCAGCATGTAACCTTTTCCTTCGCCTCTGCAATTTCCATCTGGGGCCCTTCGTGGTCAATAAGTTTACATCCCCTGGGGTAAGTTGCAAGAATTTCTCTTTTTTTGGGGGGAGCACTATTTTTTTTTTTTTTACTGTAATAATTTTTTTTATTGTTTTTGTCCTTTTATCACATGTTACAATCTTTATATCAACAGTTTGTACAATGTTACATCGTCGTATCTATGTATGTTTTCCTCTCTTTACCATATATTACAATCCTTATGTCATCTTATCTATACATTTTTATGATATTTAACATATTTACCTACTTTTATATACAGTTCTATGTTTATTTATGTATATTGTTTTCGGCTTAATTGTTTTTCTTATTATCCAACCATCCATACCACTTATTCCAAATTTCGTAGTATTCCGATTCTTCTTTGTCCTTTAATTTTTGAGTTAGTTTGTCCATCTCTGTGCACTCCAAGGTTTTTTTTATCACTAATTCGTCTGGCGGTGTATTATTTTGCTTCCAGCATTGGGCAAAGACAATTCTAGCTATAGTTAATATATGTGTTAGTAGATATTTAATTTTTTTTGTGTAGTTCCCTTTAATTATTCCTAGTAAAAAGGTTTCGGGTTTATACTTTATTTGTTCCCCCGTAATTTCTTGTGCCCACTTCCAGATTCTTTTCCAATATTTTTGCGATTCCGGGCAAGTCCACCACATGTGGCAGTAGGTACCTTGTTCTTTTTTACATTTCCAACATATCGGTTTCAGTGTTGGGTACATTTTTGCCAATCTTGTTGGTACTATTTATTTATTAAATGTATATATGTTGCCCGTGTCACTCCACAAAATGACTCTGGATTGGCTTGCAATTAATGTCACAAATAGCAATAGCACTTAGCTTTATATACCACTTCACAGTGCTTTTAGAGCCCTCTCTAAGCGGTTTACAGAGTCAGCCTATTTGCCCCCAATCGTCTGGGTCTTCATTTTACTGACTTCAGAAGAATGGAAGGCTGAGTCAACCTTGAGCCGGTCAGAATCGAACTGCCAAATTGCTGGCAGCCGGCAGTCCACAGAAGTAGCCTGCAGTACTGCACTCTAACCACTGCGCCACCACGGCTCCTGTTAATGTTAAAATATTAACAAGATTAGGTACAAAACTGGTCCAACATTTTCCTAACAACAGAAATTCTGGTGGTCTCAGTTGTGATAGTAAGTTAAGGACTCTCTGTACTGGGGAGAGAGTTGTATAGTGAAAAATGAAACATTCCTCGGCCCCTTGATCATCTCATTGGCTTATTTATTGGTTTATATCCCACCTTTATTATGTTTACAAATAAATCAAGGCGGTGCATTTATCCAACACATCTTCCGCTTCCTATTTTCCCCACAACAACAGCCCTGTGAGGTGACTTGGGCTGAGAGCGACTGGCCCACAGTCAACCAGCATGGCTTTCCTGGCTAAGGCGGAATTAGAATTCACCACCTCCTGGTGATTGGGTCAAAGTCATCCAGCTGACTTTCATGCCTAAAGCAGGATTAGAACTCACGGTCTTCTAGTGATTGGCCCAAAGTCACCCAGCTGGTTTTCATGGCTAAGGTGGAATTAGAACTCACCGTCTCCCGTTGATGGCCTCGAAGTCTTGACCATTAGATGAAACTGCAGTAATTCACATTTTTCCAAGTATGTTTCTTCTCTCACTTCACCATAAGAACAATGACAGTAACGTCGAAATGAATTCAAATCCAAATGTTAAATAATCATCATTAAAAACCTGCTCAAAAGCATGCCCATGGAATTGAGGGCTCTTTTTAAGAGCCAGATTTTAGAGTCCTATCATCATTCAATGCAAGTCTAGGCAGAAACAAGCCTCCCCCCTCCACTTGGGTTCATGGAGACCTCAGTCTAGCTCTAGGTTAATCAAATATTTATTTAACGTCATTTGTTATAAAAATCCTTCATGGCTGTCTTAAAATTTCAGCATTGGATACCTTTTTAATGAAATGGAATAAAAAAAAATTCTGGTTATTCCTGGGCTTCTTTTTAATTCCCTGCAACACAATTCTGCGTTACGCAAAAGTGCTTTCTATTCTTCTCCCCTCTCTGACGGCAGCTCTTCATGTGCCTGGTGTGGATTCTGCTTCAAATTATTGTGATGACGATGTACTACGACATACAGCCACCGACTCACACCGCAAGGAGCGTCACAAGGGCTCAGCAGGATGCCTTGGAAGAGGAGCAGAAGCCCCTGATAGGGCATGAGGCCGGCCAAGAAGAGGCCACGAGAGGGAGCTGCTATGGCAGCACTCCCGTGGCGCTGCCACAATCTTCCCTCGGTGACGAATGTCGATATGTGCCCAATGGACACTCGGCAGATGACGAATTGGCTGAAGAAGACAAGAACCCCTTCCATCAATTTAGCTCTGTAAAAGGTGAGGTGATGTCATAGTTGCCCAGGCTTCACGTGGTCCCTTTTTAGAACGTAGAACAGAGAATAATGTTTGGAAGGGACCTTGGAGGTCTTCTAGTCCAACCCCCTTTTCAAGCCAATGGTTGTCCAATCTGTTCTTAGAAACCTCCAGTGATGGAGCACCACAACTTTTCAAGGCAAGCTGTTCCACGGATTAATATTTTCTCATTTTCAAGAAATGACTGCTTTTAGTTCTAACATGTATCTCTCTCTGTGATAAGTTTCCATCCATTGCTTCTTGTCCTGCCTTCGAGTGCTTTGGAGAATGGGCTCACACACACATGCGCGGGGGAAGGGGGAGCATGGGAGTCATGTGTTCTTGCATGGGGGGAGTGGGGGGAGCAGGGCGGGGTCACACACACATGTGCAGGGGGCAAGGCGCACACAGAGGGTTGCATATGTGCTGGGGCAGAGTGCATAGGGGGGGTGTCGCACACACATTGCATTATGGATGCTTTTGGCACACAACAACGAAAAGGTTACCCATAGCTGGTATAGAACATAGAATAACACAGGAAGGGGACTTGAAGGTCATCCAATCCAACTCCCTGCACCAGCGGGAGAGTCTATACCAGTGATGGCGAACCTATGGCACGCGTGCCACAGGTGGCACGCGGAGCCATTTGTCAGGGCACGTGAGGCGCTGTCCTATCAGCTGGCCAGCTAAGTTCACCTTTTTAAAAGCCATTTTCCACCCTCCCCAGGCTCCAGAGGCTTTATAGGAGCCCTGGGAGGGCGAAAAGAGTGTCCCCCGCCCCCCCTGAGGCCCTCCGGAGGCTTCAGGGACCATCCAGAGGCTTCCCTGAAGCCTTCGGAGGGCCTCTGGGGGGCGGGGGAGGCTCTTTTCGCCCTCCCCAGGCTACTATAAAGCCTCTGGAGCCTGGGGAGGGTGAAAAAAGCATGTAAAAATGGGGGGGTCACGCGTTGTGCACGCATGCGCACTGAGGGTATCGCGCATTGCATTATGGGTGTGGCACACCGCACGTGACCCCCCCTGTGCTCCCCCCACTTGTGGCACGCGAGCCAAAAAAAGGTTCGCCATCGCTGCCATATACCATTTCAGACCAGTCCAGTTTCTTCTTGAAAACCTCCAGTGACGGGGAACCACAAATTCCGAAAACGAGATGTTCCACCGAGTTGATTGTTCTCACCGTTAGGAAATTTCTCCTTAATTCTACGTTGAAACGTTAGATTCGGTAAAATACCACAACGTAAACCAGATAGCTAACCAAGATGAAAAACTCGGCATGCTTATAGCACGCAGAGCGATGTAATGACTGAAAGTCGGTGCCAATGTGGAAGAACGTTTTGGCTACCGTTCATAACCCGGGTCTTTTGTTAGCCTGATTCAGAGGGTTGTGTGAATCCAACCTGGAACTTTGCCAAGTAGAGCTCTCAGAGAAAGACCCAGAGCAGGGGTGTCCAAACTTGGGAACTTTAAGACTTGTGGACTTCAACTCCCAGAATTCCCCAGCCAGCCATGCTGGCTGGGGAATTCTGGGAGTTGAAGTCCACAAGTCTTAAAGTTCCCAAGTTTGGACACCCCTGACCCAGAGGGATGGTTTTATGATTAATCCTTCATTTCTTTTTCACTCCCCCAGAGTAAAAAGGGTTTCCTGCCTCCTCGGCCTCGATGAGGCTCTTCCAGGCTTGATGGGGGTTATCTTTTCATTTCAGAATATTTGCGGGAGGAAGTGGTGGTTCTCCTCACTGCCCAGTTCATTACTCTCTTCAATCAAACGGCGTTGGAGGTAGGTAGGCCTAGTTGGGCATCGCCCCTGGGCTCATTTGGGAGCTCTGAAGCAGAAAGTGGAAGACTTAATGCTAAGATATTTAAATTGAGTGGCTACAATGGAGAGATTGTGAGCGAGAATGCATCGTTCTAGCAATAGCCCTTAGATTTATATACTGCTTCACAGTCCGCCCTCTGTAAGTGGTTTACACAGTCAGCAGCTTGCTCCCGACAATTTGGCTCCTCATTTTACTGAACTCGGAAGAATGGAAGGTTGAGCCAACCTTGAGCTGGTCAGGATTGAACTCCTGACAGTGAGCAGCCTGCAATACTGCATTCTAACCATTGCACTACCACAGCTCTGGATGTAGATTGTTGCCTCCTGTATGAGGCAATCTGTGCTGTGATTGGTTGCTGTGGGTGTGGAGGGAGAGTTTCTCCTTTTTTCCCGCCTTTCCCCCCCCCCCCCTGGTTATGCTCTGTAATTTACCTCACAATGTTCCTGCCATGTTGATTTACCTCACAGTGTTCCTGTTTGCCTGGCTATCTAGTTTGCTGTGCATGTAGTCGCCAAATCAGTGGTGGGTTCTGGGCGCTACAGCCCAATACGGCCATACCGTTGATAGCTGGGAGCAGCAGTCACCATATCGGTACGGTGGCTCATTTGGACCACCCTCCCGCCCACGTTCCTTACCGGTTTTTGAAGCAAACGGGCCAGTTGCACACACGCGCACACTTATGTGGCGCCCGTGTGACCGCCGCCGAGCAGCTGGGTGTCGCAGGGCAGTGGCATGCGTATGCAGCGCGCATGCCCTACTAGGATGCCAGGCTCTGTGCGCAGCGTACCGGTTGTGACGGGATCCGGAACCCACCACTTCGCTCAATATATATTTATTTATATAGAAGTACAAGTTTTTGCATTACGTTCTTGGTTAAATTATCTTTCCATTGATTCATACTTTTATGGTACTACTGCAAAAAAGTGATGTTATTAGCCACTTTTATTTTATTTTCCATAATTTTGGCACTACTGTAGGTTGACTAATCCTGATTTTTGTGTTCGCAGAACAAATATTTAAGCATTCCTGCATTAAGCAGGAGGTTGGAACTACATCAGTGTGTTTCAAACTTGGCAATTGTTAAGATGGGGAATTCTGGGAGTTGAAGTCCACACCTGTTCCCTAAGGCTGCCATGTTTGAAAAACGCTGGACTGGAAGATCTAGTCCAGAATTCCCTGGCCAGCCATTCTTGGCTGTTTTTAAGACTTGTGGACTTCAATTCCCAGAATTCCCCAGCCTGCCACGGTGGCTAAGGAATTCTGGGAATTGAAGTCCACACATCTCAAAGTTGTCAAGGTTGGACACCCCTTATCTCGAATCTCCTTTCCAATCTTTCCAATTTATTCTTTCTCCTCCCCCTTCCCCCCCACCCCCACAACAGCAACCCTGTTGAAAAACTGCTGGTGACCTCCTATTGCTGCACCATAGGGAGTATTTTAACTTACTGCACCTGTGTATGGTTTGCCAATTGCACAGTGGCAGATAGGGCAGCACTCCAGAGGGTCAACAACATTGCCCAGAGGATCATGGGTTGCCCCTCTCCCCTCTTTGGAAGAGCTTGATAGCTCCCGCTGCCTTAAGAAAGTTCCAAACATTCTTAAAGACCCATCTCATCCTGGACATCCCCCCCCCTTTTTTTTTAAATTATTACCATCTGGTGGACGGTACAGGATAATAAAAACAAAGACAAATAGGCTGAAAAACAGCTTATCTCCCAGAGCAGTAACTATCTTGAATTCTACGGTATAGCGCAATATTAATGCAATATCGAGTTTTCACTTTCAATTATATAGCATGTAAAGGATGTATGTGTTTTTATTTTTATACTTATAATGTACACTGAAGATGGCATTTAATTTCATTGTACCAGTGATGGGTTACGACCGGTAAGCCTCGGTACAGGTGTACCGGTGCCTGCCGGGAGCACCGGGTACCGTTCCGGTACGGTGCTCCGGTGGGCCCACCCCCCCACCCTAGCTCCTTACCTGTATTTGAGCTCTTTGGGGCTTCCGTGCATGGAGAGTACGGCGCCTGCATGATGCTCCGCTGAGCAGCTGGAGCATCGCAGAGGCGTCGCAGATAGTAAGTACGCATGCGTGCGCTGCGCCCGTTCATGTGGTGGACGCCGGGCCCCGTTGCACCGTACTGGTTGCAATGGGATCTGGAACCCACCACTGCATTGTACGATGTGCAATAAAGTAAAATAAAGTAAAAAAGTAAAATAAAGTAAAAAAGTAAAATAAAGTAAAAAAGTAAAATAAAGTAAAATAAAGTAAAAAAGTAAAATAAATTTAAAAAATAAAATAAAGTAAAAAGTAAAGTAAAAAAAGTAAAATAAAGTAAATTTTACTAAAGTAAAGTAAAGACTGTGAAATGGCTTAGATTGGAGCAATTAGCCCAAAGTCACCCTGTCCATTCTAGCTTGATCTGCTGCCCTGGTTCATTGGTTAAGACGTTGGTTTATTTTTCACCCCACACTAAGCCGCCCCAAACGATCCAGTCCCATTTTAGCCCAACTGGTTTTGTGTGAACCCAGGGAATCTTTTCCCTCGTGCTTCAAAAAGCCACCCACAACTTCCATTGGTCCACTTTACAAATGATACAAAATCAAGGATAAGGAGTGGGACTTCTTTAAAAAACAATCACAATGGTGGTTGTGACTGTGCGATCAAAACCTCATATTTGTGTGCATCATGTCTATCAATCAATATACACCAGGGATATCCGGTTTTGGCAACTTTAAGACATGGACTTCAACTCCCAGAATTCCCCACCCAGCCATGCTTGGCCATTTTAAGTCTTGTGGACTCCAATACCCAGAATCCCAGAATTCCCCAGCCATTCTGGGAGTTGAAGTCCACAGGTTTTAAAGTTGCCAAGGTTGGACACCCCTGATATAGGCCATACCTCTCTGCCTTGGTGGTCCCCCAGACCAAGTTCCTTCTTCCTCATTTGGAGGACTCAGAAGTTGAAACATTGAGAATACAATAATACAATAGTACAGTTGGAAGGGACCTTGGAGGCCTTCTAGTCCAACCCCTGCCTAGGCAGGAAACCCTATACTGTTTCAGACAGATGGCTATCCAACATCTTCTTAAAGTCTTCCAGTGTTGGGGCATTCACAACTTCTGGAGGCAACTTCTGTTCCACTGATTAATTGTTCTAACTGTCAGGAAATTTCTCCTCAGTTCTAAGTTGCTTCTCTCCTTGATTAGTTTCCACCCATTGCTTCTTGTTCTACCCTCAGGTGCTTTGGAGAATAGTTCGACTCCCTCTTCTTTGTGGCAACCCCTGAGATATTGGAACACTGCTATCATGTCTCCCCTAGTCCTTCTTTCTATTAAACTAGACATACCCAGTTCCTGCAACCGTTCTTCATATGTTTTAGTCTCCAGTCCCCTAATCATCTTTGTTGCTCTTCTCTGCACTCTTTCTAGAGTCTCCACGTCTTTTTTACATCGTGGCGACCAGAACTGAATGCAGTATTCCAAGTGTGGCCTTACCAAGGCATTATAAAGTGGTATTAACACTTCAGGTGATCTTGATTATATCCCTCTGTTGATGCAGCCTAGAACTGTGTTGGCTTTTTTGGCAGCTGCTGCACACTGCTGGCTCATATTTAAATGGTTCTCCACTAGGACTCCAAGATCCCTTTCACAGTTACTACTACTGAGCAAGGTATCACCTATATTGTACCTGTGCATTTTGTTTTTGTTGCCTAAATGTAGAACCTTACTCTTTTCACCATTGAATTTCATTATCTTAGATAGTGCCCAATGTTCAAGTTTGTCAAGATCCTTCTGTATCTTAAGCCTATCTTCTGGAGTGTTGGCTATTCCTGCCAGCTTGGTGTCATCTGCAAATTTGATGAGTTCCCCATTTATTCCCTCATCCAGAATCAAAAGCAGGAGTTTAATGCATTGAAAGTTGCTGCTTGTAGTATTGGAGATCATTCTAAGAACAGGTAACTTGTACTGATTTCCCTCCGCAGACTATGGTGACTCCAATTACACAGAAGTATTTGAACTTTGGCGAACTGGAGAACAGCATCATGTATTTCCTGTGTGGTGTGGAGGTAAGGGTGAAAAAGGGGTGATCCTGTAACTGAGCCGTGTGTGGGTGTGTTATAGGAGATTTTGCTCACCGTGCCACCTTAACAAGGTAGAGTGTCGGCCTGGCCAGGTGAAGCAGGTAGGAATCAGGAGCGAATGAGCTGATTCTACTTTATTGCCAAACTACATTGATAGATGGGACGCGGTGGCTCAGTGGTTAAGACGTTGAGCTTGTCGAACAGAAAGGTCGGCAGTTCGAATCCCTTGCGCCGCGTAACGGAGGGAGCTCCCGTGACTTGTCCCGGCTTCTGCCAACCTAGCAATTCGAAAGCACGTAAAAAATGCAAGTAGAAAAATAGGAACCACCTTTGGTGGGAAGGTAACAGTGTTCCGTGCCCCTTCGGTGTTTAGTCATGCCGGTCACATGACCACGGAGACGTCTTCGAACAGCGCTGGCTCTTCGGCTTTGAAACGGAGATGAGCACCGCCCCACTAGAGTCAGGAACGACTAGCACATATGTGTGACAGTGGTGGGTTGCAAATACTTTTACTATCCGTTTGGGTGCACTCGCGCACAATGCTTCTGCGCATGCGCAGAAGCTTATGCACATGCGCAGAAGCTTATGCACATGTGCAGAAATGTCCGGCTTTGTGGGGCCTCCTTCTGCTGCTACTATTGGTTTAGTCAAACCGGGCCGAACTAGAAGCAACGCACCATTGATGTGCGAGGAGAACCTTTACCTTACATTGATAGAATCTTGCAAGTATGAAACTACAATTCTTCCCCCCCCCCCCCTCCCTCACACACATCTCTTTTACAGCCTAAGAAATCAGGGAAGGTCTTTTCTGACCCTCTTGCTCTGCCCATTTCAGGTAGTCCTCGACTTACAGCCATTCATTCAGTGACTTGTCGAAGTTATAACAGTACTGAAAAGAGTGACTACTTATGACCGTTTTGCACATTTATCACTGTTGCAGCATCCCCGAGGTCAGGTAATCAAAATTCAGGGGCTTGGCAGCTGGTTCATATTTATGACGGTTGCAGTGTCCCCGGGGTCACGCGGTCACGTTTTGTGACCTTCTGACAAGTAAAGTCAGTGGGGAAGCCAGATTCACTTAACAACCGCGTCCCAGATGTGCTTTTTCAAAAGGCAACTGGACATTTTTGTTGTTCCTCCGAAGATGTTTTGCTTGCCATCTTCTTCAAAACTGAAGTCAGAACTGAAGAAGCTTCTTGGATGAGAAGTGAAAGATCTTCAAGGCAAAACAAAGAAAGCTCAGTTGCCTTTTGGAAAAGCACCTTTGAGACAACCGGGACCTGGATAATTGAGAATCTCCATGGACACTTGAGTTTGAGTTTGAGTTTATTAAATTTATAAACCGCCCCCTCTCCCTACAGGGACTCGGGGCGGTGTACAGACATCACATATATAAAAACAACAAAGCACAACACGAAAACCCAGACAAACAAACGTAAACAAACAGTCTGTATATTAACCCAAACTAAATTAATAGTTAAAAACAATCTAACACCAATTTAAAACCCCAAAATTTAAAATTTAAAAAGCCATCCAGGAAGGTCAGTAATAGATGATTACTTATGATTACAATTGGGCCAGGCCGGCTAGTCAGAACAGGTGGGTCTTGAGTTTCTTACGGAAGGAGCGGAGATCAACGGTAGTTCTAATATCGGGGGGGAGGTCGTTCCAGAGGGTTGGGCCCATCACAGAGAAGGCCCTACTCCTGGGCACCACCCGCCCGCATTGCTTAGCGGAAGGTATCCGGAGGAGTCCCTCCCTGTGAGAGCGGATTGGTTGCAGGGATGTATGGGGTAGGATGCGATCCCGCAGATAACTAGGTCCCGAGCCATGGAGCGCTTTAAAGATGACAATCAACACCTTGAAACGCACTCGAAAAGCCACAGGCAGCCAGTGCAGCTCGCGCAGGGACGGTGTTACATGGGAGTACCTAGTACTCCCCATAATTGCCCGCGCGGCTACATTCTGAACCAGCTGGAGCCTACGGGTGCATCTCAAGGGGAGCCCCATGTAGAGACTTAACTGTGTTACTGTACTGATTCATTTAACAACTATGGCAAGAAGGATTATAAAGTGGAGCAAAACTTACTTAAGCACTGCCAGAGCGTGGACAGGTCGATCACGTATATCAACCCAGGGACAAGTATTGCCAACAGTGGTTTGTATCAAATAGTAGTTTTTTAAAATCTACAATAGGAATATAGAGATAGTATACATACACATGCTACAAGCAGTATCTCAACAAACAGCAATTACAGCAGGGAAGAAATTCAATGAACATCTAACTACTCAGGCTCTTAAAGGCATTCTAAGGTGGTGGCATAGAATCATTAAAAAAAGGATGCCAAAGGAGGGACAGAATGAAATGTGAATGACCAAAAAAAAAATATTTTTAAAATTTTATTTTTAAATTGTCCTGTGCCAAGTTGGCGGTGGTGACTTGACCATGGCGAGTTGTCCCATTCCTTACTATGAGAGTCACTGCACAGGGTCCGATTACACTCATTCTATCAGGCCTGCAACCATCTTTCTTTTGGATCTTTGGCCTGCCACACTTTCTATTATTCTACTATGCCTTTTCTATTGTGGGAAAATGGGAGGGGGGATTATACGGAGTTAGATGACATGTAGCCATAACAAAATTCTTTCTAGAAAGCCAAGGTCACCCTTTGTCTCTGCACTTGACGGGAATTGGATAGGTGGAACTGACAGCATGGCAGCGGGAGATTGGACCATGTGATGGACTTGTGGGTGTGGGGGCAAGATCTTGAACTTTCAACTGGGTGGGGAAAACCGGGAAGCTTTTGAGATTCAGGTTTTCCCAGATGTGCCAACATGGCTCTCTTAATGAATTGGAACTTTGAGCAATACTTTGCCTCGGACTCTGATTTACTTTTGGATGCTATTTGGAACCCTGACACATTGTGCCTCTTCTTTTTCAGGTCATCGCTGGCTTCTTCCTGGTGCGCTTTCTCAGCAACCGGATATCCGATCAGATCATCTTGCTCCTAGGTCTGGTCATTTGCAACGTGGCCTGCGTCTGGTGCCTGGTGTTCCTGGCACACCCCCAGGGTAATGATGTTGGACGGCTGGAGAAGAGCCTGAAGGTGTCTTCGCTCCCACCTTCTCAGTTCCTCACCTCTTGATGCCCTGGAGACACATAGTTCTCGTAGAAGAGAATATTTGTAGCCCAGGGTCGAATCATGGGGTGATTGGTGCTGACTGAACTTGGTTTTTTACTTGGGGATCAACAAAGGGACATCATCAGTGCTAGCAAGCAAATGTCTATGCCATAGTGATGGCGAACCTTTTTGGCACATAGTGCCAAAACCAGAAGGTGCGTGCATGTGCGTGCACCGGAAACCCGAAGACCAGCTGGCCGGCCGGTGCATGAAAACAGTCCGAAAAATGCCGCAAAAACGGGCCTGAAAATGGGCTGGTTTTTGGCTGTTTTCAGGCCATTTTCTGGTGCTCCGGCATCCGCGAAGAACAGCTGGCCAGTGCGCATACACATGTCGGAAACCCAAAGACCAGCTGGTGGGCACGCATGTGCATACCAGCCAGCTGGTTTTTGGGTTTCCGTCACTCTGGCACGCTCACATGCATGCACGTTCCTGTCTGGGCACTCGGTGCCAAAAGATTTCGCCATCCCTGCACAGGAAACCACAGAGGGGGCTCTCCTTGCCATACGCGTGCCATGGATTCGCCAGATGGTCCTAGTAGATAAACATACCCAGATTCTCTTAACTATTCCGTGTGGGGCTTGGTTTCCAGACCACTCACATTCGTAGTCGGTCTCTGAACTTGCTCCAATGTGTAATTTTCCTTTTGAAGTGTGGTGAGCCCGAGTTCCACAAAAGGTTTCATCTGGTGGCAAATTCCTCAATTCCTCTTCATTTCTGTTTGTATCACCCGCAAGAGAATATTTACCTCTTTGGCAGCTGTGTCCCGTCAACCTGCTGGCTAATTATTTACTTCTTCCTTTTCGGATGCGAGAAGCTCATGTTTGATAGCCACCTAGGCAAGGTCAGGTCTCATCAAATGCTTAACCTGCAACAGAGGAAGTCGGCAGGCTTGCATAAACCTGGTGAGGTTCAGATGTTGCCGGGTCAAGAAAAGGAACCTTGAATATTGTCATATCAGGTCATATCAATACAGGTGATCCTCGATTTAAAACCGTTCATTTAATGGCTGTTTGAGGTTGTGACGGCGCTGGAAAAAAGTGACTTATGATCGTTTTAACAAACATTCAGCAGCCCCACAGTCACGTGATCAAAATTCAGACCCTTGGCAAACTAAGTCCCTATTTAAGACATTTGCAATGTCCCCAGATCATGTAATTCCCCTTTTGTGACCTTCCGCCAAGCAAAGTCCCGGGGGAAGCCGAGTTCACGTAACAACCCCATTACTAACTTAACAACTGCAGTTGATTCCCTTAACAAGCGTGGCAAGGAAGGTTGCAAAACGGGGCAAATTTCACTTAACAACTGTCTCACCTAGCAACAGAAATGTTGGGCTCTATTGTGGTCGTAACTTGAGGACTACCAGTAAGCTCCTCCTAGCCCAGGGATCAGCAAACTTAAACACTCAAAGAGCCACAAAGGTCCTTATCGGAAGCCCCCCATTCATTTCTGGAGCCGACAGGAAGTCTGGTTCCCCCCACCATAGAGTCTTCTCCTAGTGCAGCATCCTCTACCTGTCCTAATTGAAAGTCCTATCAATTGTGGAGCCGACCGGCAAAAGGGAGCCACAGCAGATGGATGAAAGAGCCACATGCGGCTCCAGAGCCGCAGATTGCTGATCCCTGTCCTAGCCCAAATAGGCAGTGGAAGGTTTTCTTAGCAGGTTTTCCTCTCCGTATATTTGCATGGATCATGATGAAAAGACGTAGCGCATATTTTTGACTCACCAAAGAGCTATGTTAGGATGGCCAAGTTGAAGGCGGGATGTCAGCGTTGAGGAAGCTGGCTTTGAGCAAGGTGTAATTTAAACTGGGATGATCTGCTGTGAACTTTCTTTTTTTTTTGCATGTCTCCGTCCTCTCATGCAGGTACCTTTCCTGTCCTCCTCACGGAGCTGGTCATAGGTGTATTCTTGCAGATCTTGGGTCTACCCTTCGTTGCCGTCTCCCAAGTGTCGCTCTTTTCTAAAGTCACAGCAGAGAAAACCCAAGGTAAGCCCATCCTGTTCCTGATTCCAAACTCCCAAGTGTTGGCATGGCGACTACCGGTTCTGTGGGTGGGACTTGGTGGGTGTGGCAGGGGAAGGATACTGTAAAATCCCCATTCTTCCGCACTCTAGGGGAAGGATAGTGTAAAATCTCTGTTCCTTTCGCACTCCGAGGGAAGGATACTGTAAAATCTCCATTCCTTCCGCACTCCAGGGCAAGGTCACTGTAAAATCCCCATTCTTCCGCACTCCAGGGGAAGGATACTGTAAAATCTCTATTCCTTCAGCACTCCAGGGGAAGGATACTGCAAAATCCCCATTCCCTCCTCACTCCAGGGGAAGGATTCTGTAAAATCTCTATTCCTTCCACACTCCTGGGGAAGGATACTGTAAAATCTCCATTCCTTCCCCACTCCAGGGCAAGGTCACTGTAAAATCCCCATTCTTCCGCACTCCAGGGGAAGGATACTGTAAAATCTCCATTCCTTCCCCACTCCAGGGGAAGGATACTGTAAAATCTCAATTCCTTCCGCACTCCAGGGGAAGGATACTGTAAAATCTCCATTCCTTCTGCACTCCTGGAGGAAGGATACTGCAGAATCCCCATTTCCTCCTGATCAGCTGGGACTCGGGAGGCAGAGAATAGATGGGGGAGGGGCCAGTCAGAGGTGGTATTTACTGATTCTCCGAACTACTCAAGATTTCCGCTACCGGTTCTCCAGAACTGGTCAGAACCTGCTGAATACCACCTCTGCTCTAGAGTTGAAAGAAGCTACTTTTGTCAGAGTTTGTTGCAGCACACACAATCAGACAATTCAGCAGGATTCAAAACGTCTTTATATACATAAGAACACATGAGACGTACAATACCCTTGTAGGTTTTTCCACGTTGTAGAGAAGAGAAATAGCATAAGTACAAACACAGCCCAAAATGGAAGCACAAAATGGAGAAGGCAAAATGGAGGAGGGAGAAGCTAGTGCCCTCAAGCTTATATATAGAACAGTCAAGCCACACCCAGGCTCCAAACCGTCTCTTGTGGCCCTATACAACAAATACCATATTTTTCAGAGTATAAGACGCACCTTTTTCCCTCAAAAAAGTGGCTGAAAATCTGGGTGCATCTTATACACTGAATACAGCATTTTTTGTCTCCTAAAACTGCGCCCCCTTCACCAAAATAGTTGTGCATAACTTGTAGGAGGCTTTCAGAGAGCTGCTGGGGAGGGCAGACATGAGCAAAATATGGGCCGTTTTTTGCTCAATTTTGCCTCCCTATCTCTCCTCCCCCAGGAGCACACTACAAGCTTCCTAAGGGCTATTCATGCCCTTGTTTTGAAAAAAACCAGGCTGTTTTTGGGAGGTTTGCAGAGTGCAAAAACTTTTTATTTGCCTCTTTAAAACTTTGGTGCATCTTATACTCCGAAAAATACGGTACTATGTTTCAATTACCAAACACTCTCCCATTGGCTGAGCTGTTGCCATGCCCTATTCCAGTTCATGAATATACTCTGACCATTTTGATGCGTTTCTTCCTACCGCCCCACATTAGAAGAGGACGAGCCCTCTTTTGGCTCCAGCCAAGGATGGCGAACAACGAGGCCCCTTCTTTCTTCAGGCGTAAAGCTGGGTCTCTTTGTGCTAATTTTAGGTTTTTGTAAGGTGAGATATCCACGAAAGAGTTTTGTGGATGAAGAAGAAAAGAGATTGACTTCCAATCCCAACGGAGCCCAAATTTTCTGTTGCTAACCAAGGCAGTTATGAAGAAGTTTAAAAAAAAGTTCCAGCGATCCATGTGTCACAGCTGATTGTCGTAACATTTTTTAAACTTCTTTTAGCATTTTTTAACTTCCGGTTTGGGAGAAAAAAATGCTAAAAAAATGTTTTTTAAAAAGTTGGCCACGCCCACCCAGTCACATGATCCCCATCAAGCCACGCCCACCAAGCCACGCCTACCACAGAACCGCCAGGGACAATTTTTGAATTTCACCACTGCATTTATGCCCTTTCTTTCCACTGTTGTTCAGCGAATCACTGCCGTTATTATGTTAATAACACGGTCGTTAAGTGAATTTGTGCTCCCCATGGACTTCACTTGTCGGAAGGTCACAAAAGGTGATCACATGACTTCCGGGGCACTGCGACCGTCGTAAATATGAGCCAGTTGCCAAACATCTGAATTTTGATCAGGTGACCCCAGGGATGCTGCAACGTGCGTGAGGGGAAAATATGGTCATAAATCACTTTTTCCGGTGCCACTGTAACCTAGAACGGTCATTAAATGAATGACGAGGCTTGTGTTTTTAAAGAGAGTCCCGTTTTCAGGCTGGCTCCAGGTGGTTATGAAAGGCATCTTCTTTTAATGACCCCATAATCCCTTGCGGGGTGGAATCTGGGCAACTGAATGGAGCCAAGTATTTACTGGCCAGATGCTTTTCCTGTCACCAATGCGGAGTCGTCTCTCCCCCCCCCAGCAGATATAGCCTTCATTGTGACCAGAGAGAGAAATATCTGCCTCTATCTAGGATTGAACTCACAGCCTCCTAATCATGAGGCGAGAGCTCCACCTCTAGGCCACCGCCACCACTCTTGTGAGAGCCTTAATGTAGCAGGATCTATTTCCCTCTTGTTCTTTCTTCTTTCGACAGGATTCAGCCAGGGTCTCCGTCGCTCCGTTGGGGGAGTTGCCACCATCCTTGGTCCTTTGTGGGCGGGAGGATTGACGGATAATCTGTACATCATGCTAGGAGTGATGATGGCGCTCCTCAGCCTATTGATGGTGAGTGTGCGAAGGCCAGTGTCAGCGTTCCAAAGAGCATCCAAAAGTAAAATCAGAGTCCAAGGCAAAAGTATTGCTCAAAGTTCCAATTTATGAAGAGAGCCATGTTGGCACATCTGGGAAAACCCGAATCTGAAAGCTTATTGGTTTCCCTCACCCAGTTGAAAGTTCAAGATCTTACCCCCCACACGCACAAGTCCATCCCATGGTCCAATCTCCCACTGCCATGCTGGCAGTTTCCACCCATTCAGATCTGATCAGGTGCAGAAGTGCAGAGACAAAGGATGACCTTGGCTTTCTAGAAAGAATTTTGTTATGGCTACATCGCATCTAACTCCGTACAATCCTCCCCCTCCCATTTTCCTATAGTAGAAAAGGCATAGTAGAATAATAGAAAGTGTGGCAGGCCAAAGACCCAAAAGAAAAAATGGTTGCAGGCCTGACAACTCATTTTTCTTTCCTTTTTTCCCCAAGTTTTATTTGTTTTATTTATATAACATCCAATTTTCATCAAACAGTGTGTGTTCTGGGCACAATTGTGCTCAAGTAATCATATTAGGTATGGGACGTGGTGGGTCAGTGGCTAATCCCTAGCGCCGTGTAACCGAGTGAGCTCCCTTTACTTGTCCCAGCTTCTGCCAACCTAGCAGTTTGAAAGGACGTAAAACATGCAAGTAGAAAAATAGGAACCACCTTTGTTGGGAAGGTAACAGCATTCTGTGCCCCTTCGGCGTTTAGTCATGCCGGCCACATGACCGCGGAGACGTCTTTGGACAATGCTGGCTCTTCGGCTTTGATGAGCACCGCCCCCTAGAGTCGGGAACAACTAGCACATATGTGCGAGGGGAACCTTTACCTATGCATGCTACCTTTTCGTGTTTCACCTGCAGGTCATGGTGGGCCTATCCTACAAATATCTGGTTGAGATCCCGAGTCAACCCCCTTGGCCACGAACAACCCAGGAGGAGTCCAACTCATGAGGATCCGATAAGTTGCTCTTGGAGGGACGGAGAAGCTCATATCCCTCGCCCCCCCCAGGTGAAGGAACTATCAGCCAGCTGACCACGCCAGGAAAACTACTTTGGCTTTCAAATTCCAGATTCGGGAATGTCAGGAGAAGCCGGTAATAGCTCTGTCCAACTTCGAGATGGAGGAGTCGGATGGGATTTGTTTTGGTCTCTTCTTTCCACCAGGATATTCCCCCCCCCCCACCTCCTCCTCCCCCAACCCTTCAGTTGAGCGAAGATCCATGCAAATCTCAACATCCAGTTTTGCAGAAGAGAACAAACAAGCTCCTGGGTGAATTTTGCAAAACCTTTCACCAAAAAGAGAAGACATGCTGGCCTATTTATTTTCTTACATAATTTTATCTCTTAATTTATTATGACTTTTGTGATGACCCATTATTTTGCTGCTGCTGCTGTTTTCACAGTTCTGACCGTGACGATTGTTAAACTGCACTGGGAGGGCTGGATGTTTTATTTATTAAACTATTTCCATCCTGTCTTTGCTTTCCATCTTTGGGCTGAGAACTGAATAGAACATAGAACATGGAATAATAGTGTTTAACAGATTAACTAGAGTTGGAAGGGACCTTGAAATACCTCTCCCCTCCCCATGCCCAAGCAGGAGCCCCTACACCATTTCTGACAAATGGCAGCCCAGTCTCTTCTTGAAAGCCTCCAGTGACGAAGCTCCCACAACTTCTGAAGGCAACTTCTGTTCCATGGGTTGATTGTTCTCACTGTCAGAAAGTTCTTCCTTATTTCTAGGTTGAATCTCTCCTGGGTCAGTTTCCATCCATTATTCCTTGTCTGGCCTTCAGGTGACTTGGAAAATAGCTTGACCCCATCCTCTCTGTGGCAGCCCCTGAAATATTGGAAGGCTGCTATCATGTCTCCCCTGGTCCTTCTCTTCACTAGACTAGCCATGCCCAGTTCCTGCAACCATTCATCGTATGTTTTAGTCTCCAGTCCCCTAATCATCCTGGTTGCTCTTCTCTGCACTTTTTCTAGAGTCTCAACATCTTTTTAATAGTGTGGTGACCAAAACTGGGTGCAGTACTCTAGGTATGGCCTTACTAAGGCTTTATAGAGCGGTATTAGTACCTCGCTTGATCTTGATCTGTTAATGCAATTTCGGATTGCATTGGCTTTGGTTGCCGCTGCACACTGCTGGCTCATATTTAACTGGTTGTCCACTAAGACTCCAAGATCCCCCTCACAGTCCCTGCTATTAAGCCTGATTTCACCCAGTCGATAGCTATGCTTTTGGTTTTTCTTGCATGAAGCTGTACTGTATATTCTGCAATATTGGGACTGTCGGTGAGTCAACAGCAGGTGAGAGGAGGGGCTGCTATGGGACAGAGATGAGAGTGGTTCTTTAAAAATTATGATTTAAATCGAGTTGATGCAAATCAAGCTTTTTTTTAACCAGTGATTTAAATCATCTGAAATTGACTTGATTTAAATCAAATCCACCCTCTGCCTATAACTTAGGTGACCAATTCAAATAGAAGTGAGGCTTATCCGACCTACACGAAGGGGACCAAGGAATTGTAGCTACTCACAGTGTGTCAGGCCGATGAACGAGTGGTGTTTGCCAGCAATATGAGCGCAAGTTTTGCCTCTTCCCATGGAAGCCTTATTTCCAAATCTTCAGAAGCGGCAGCTCCATTTCATCCTTAAGGGGGGTTAGATCTTGCCCCAAGGTACGTATAAAGTTCTGGGCAGGATCCAGATGGGTTCAGTGAAATGTGACCCACTCCAAAGTGGGAACTACCAGCCTAGCTCTGTGAAACTAGAGAGGACCGGAGCTGGGAAAATTTAACCGTGAGAAAGTTGGACAACTCCGAGAGTGGATGGACTCCTTTCTGGGACGAGTCGAGAGGAGACAGCTGTGAATTTCTTGAACTTGAGTTTCTCATGGAAGGAGACCTTTGGACTTGATGCCTTCAGCCCCTCCCTACCCTCCATATCTAGGGTTCTGTACTATCAGCTGCTTATTAAAATTGGGAGTAATTTTTATTGGTCCTGAAGTGAGGAGGAGATGAAGACAGTGCTTGTTCCAGCAGGGGACACTGTGGTTCCATCAACATCAAGATGGGTGCAGAGGATTACTAACAGGATAAGAGAATAATACAGCTAGAAGGGGGCCTTCGCAGTCTTTTAGCCAACCCCCTGCTCAAGCAGACGATCCTATACCATTTGAGACAAATGGTTTTCCGCTTTCCTCTTAAAAACCTCCAGTGGTAGAGAACCCACAGTTTCTGGAGTCACGTTGTTCCACTGATTAATTGTTCTAACTACCAGGAAATTTTTCCTTGGTTCTAAGTTGCTTCTCTCTTTGACTAGTTTCCATCCGTTGCTTCTACAGGACTAACTGTATTCCATTTCCCACCCAATGTAACCCTAAGAAGATCAGATCTCCTATACCAGTGATTTTGTGGCTCGCGTGCCAAAAGTGGGGGGAGCGCAGGGGGGGCGTGCGCGGGCGTGCCACGACCCCAGCGCGCATGCGTGCACGACCAGCGCTCCCCCCCATTTTTGGTGTGGTTTTTTCACCCTCCCCGGGCTTCAGAGGCTTTATAAGAGCCTGAGGAGGGTGAAAACAGCCTCCCCCGGAGGCCCTCCGGAGGCTTCAGGAGATTCCCTGAAGTCTCCGGAGTGCGAAAAACCGGCCCTACAGGCAAACCGGAAATTCAGGAACGGACTTCCGTTTTGCTCGGAGGGCTGGTTTTAGCACTCACGGAAGCTTCCGGAAGGCCGTGGAGGGCGAAAAATGACCCTACAAGCAAACCAGAAGTTCGGGAATGGACTTCCGGTTTCATAGTAGGGCCAATTTTAGCCCTCCAGAGCCTTCAGGGAAGCTTCCGGAAGGCTCTGGAGGGCGAAAAATGACCCTACAAGCAAACCGGAAGTTCGGGAACGGACTTCCGGTTTGGTCGTAGGGCCAGTTTTAGTCCTCCGGAGCCTTCAGGGAAGCTTCCAGAAGGCTCTGGAGGGCGAAAAATGGCCTCAAAAGAAGGCCTAAGCTGGCCAGCATGCGCATATGCGCTGGCAGCTGACAGGGCAACACCTTGTGTGCCCGGACAAATGGCTCCACATGCCACCTGTGGCACGGGTGCCATAGGTTTGCCATCACGGCTTTATACGTTACCCAGCCACCACCCCATCCTGTTAAGATAATTAAGAGGATAGGATGGTGGTTGGGTAACGTATAGCTCACCAGGAGATCTATAAACGCAGAGATACTGTGTAGATCAGTGTTTCTCAACCTTGGCAACTTGAAGATGTCTGAACTTCAACTCCCAGAATTCCCCAGCCAGCATGCTGGCTGGGGAATTCTGGGAGTTGAAGTTCAGACATCTTCAAGTTGCCAAGGTTGAGAAACAGTGGTGTAGCTACTCCAAAGGTTCTTTTTTTCAAAAGGCAACTGGACTTTAACAGTGAGGACAATTAACCAGTGGAACAGAAGTTGCCTTCAGAAGTTATGGGCACTCCATCACTGGAGGTTTTTCAGAAGAGACCAGACAGTCACTTATCTGAAATGGTGTACCTTCTCCTGCTTCAGCAGGGGGCTGGACTAGAAGACCTCCACGGTCCTTTCCAGCTCTATTCTGATTCTGGGTTTTTTGGGAAGATGTTTTGCTTCTCATCCAAGAAGCTTCTTCATCTCTGACCGGATGGTGGGGAATGGAAGGATTTATACCCCTTGCAGACAGCAGGTCATTTGCATCCTTTTAGCCGGTTTTTAAGGTCACCTGGAGGTTGATCTGTGTCCTCGGGGTCACCTGAATTGTGGAAATGGGTGTGGAGTCTTCTTGGAACTGTTGAAAGGACTGTGTTGTAGACTGGAGATAGATGATGTCACATCCCTCCCCCTCTGTTGAGAGACGGCTGTTCAGTTTTGATGGTCTCTTTTTGACCCCTCTTTGAAACCAGCAATCCTCTCTGTCCAAAATATGGGCTTGGTTGTCGTCAAAAGAGTGGCCTGGGGGGGGGGGGGAGGATATGACACCATCTATCTCCAGTCTACAACACGGTCCTTTCAATAGTTCCAAGAAGGCTCCACACCCATTTCCATAACTCAGGTGGCCCTGAGGACACAGATGAACCTCCAAGTGGCCTCAACGACCCTCTAAAAAGGATGCAGATGACCAGCTGTCTGCAAGGAGTAGAAATCCTTCCGTTCCCCGCCATTCAGTCAAGAGCTGAAGAAGCTTCTTGGATGAGAAGCGAAACGTCTTCAAAGGAAAACCAAAAAGCCCAGTTGCCTCTTGAAAAAAGCACCTTTGGGACAACCATGACCTGGATGGCTGAAAATCTCTACAAATCTCTTCCCGGAAGCCCCCCTTCCCCAAAGAAACCAAGCGTGCAGATTGATCCGCATGGCAAAAGGTCCATCTGTCTAACTTGTCATTAGGGGTTTAATAAGCTTCTGGGATCCCTTGATTATCAAAAGATTCTTGCCTGACAATCCACAACGCTGGTTGGGGAATTTTAATTAAGAGAAGAAAAAAGCTGGCACACTCTTAACTCCTGGCGTCCCCCAGGGGCTGCCCACACCAGCTGGAAATTCTCAGCTTCTCCTCCAACCTAGCGGAGGGAAGCCAGCCAGCTTCCAGAAGGTGAGCCCAAGGTTTCTCCCTAGGTGGATCAACCAGGGATGGCTGAATGGTATCTTCCGTTCCATTGGGCGAGATTTGGATGGGTGCATTGGACAAGAAGAGCCTTAGTCAACAGGGACCTTTCGTGGTTCTGTGTGAGGCCACTGGAGATGCTGAAGCAGGGGTGGGTTCCCTATGCGTCGTACTTGCCTGTGATGCTTCTGCAAGCCTCCACAATGCCCCAGCTGCTCGGCAGAGTGTAGCGCAGGTGCCGTACGTGCTGTGCGCGGAAGCGCCAAAGGCTTAAAGCCCAGGTGAGCTCGGGCGGGCGGGTGGCCCCTCCGGAGCACCGTACCGGAACGGTATCTGGTGCTCCGGGCAGGCTCTGTTACGCCCGTACCAGGGCGTACCTCCTGCAACCCACCACTGTGCTGAAGGCGGTGGGATGCTGCACTAATCCCCTAGCTTGCTCTGCCAGTCTCCAGCCCAGCCCAAGTCTTCAGCCTGGCAGGGTTTTCTCCCAATTATTCTGGTTCACTTGCAGGCCACCAAGTGAACGGCCTACCAATGCCCTCCTGCTCTCCTGCTCTCTCTCTTCCCCCCTCACCCCAATTCATCCTTCCCAGGGTTATTTTTTAGCAAGCATCCAAAGCCCATGCCGGGTCAGTGGAGGAGGCATGGAAGGGTGAGCCAGAGGGCAGGGCAGGGGGGGAGGGTGTCTCAACCCCCTGACCCTCTTCTTTGCTAGGCTGCCTTGCTGCTGTCCTGGATCTTCCCACAGGGAGTACGGAGGTTGTGTTCACACAACCCATTGAATCAGTCAAAGACCTAGTCATTTCTTGTTTGGTTTACTAAGTCGTTTAACAGACAGGTTAACAGAGTTGGAAGGGACCTTGTAGGTCATTTACCGTGTTTCCCCGAAAATAAGACAGGGTCTTCTTTTCTTTTGAGCCCCGAAATAAGAACTTGGCCTTATTTTCGGGGAGGTCTTATTATTATTGACGCGCAGGAGGCTGCGAGCGTGGTCACCTCATGGCTGCTGCTATGTTGCAATGTTTTTTCAGAGAGGGCTTATTTTGGGGGGGGAGATTATTTTAGTGCAAGAGAGGGTATAAATCTCTCTCTCTCTCTCTTTCTCTGTCTCTCTCTGTCTCTCTCTCTGTGTCTCTGTCTCTCTCTGTCTCTGTCTCTCTGTCTCTTTCTCTTTTGCCCAGGATCTCAAACCATGTGGTCTCTCTCTGTCTCTCTCTGTCTCTCTCTGTCTCTCTCTGTTTCTCTCTCTCTGTGTGTGTGTCTCTCTCTGTGTGTCTCTCTGTGTCTGTCTGTCTGTCTGTCTGTCTCTCTCTCTCTCTGTCACTGTCTCTCTCTGTGTGTGTCTCTGTCTCTCTGTCTCTCTCTCTTTTGTCCAGGATCTCAACCCATGTGGTCTCTCTCTGTCTCTCTCTGTCTCTCTCTCTCTGTCTCTCTCTGTTTCTCTTTCTCTCTCTTTCTCTCTCTCTCTCTCTCTCTCTCTCTGTCACTCTCTCTCTCTCTGTGTCTCTGTCTCTCTGTGTGTCTCTGTCTCTCTGTCTCTCTCTCTCTTTCTCTTTTGCCCAGGATCTCAAACCATGTGGTCTCTCTCTCTCTCTCTGTTTCTCTCTCTGTCTCTCTCTCTCTCTGTCTCTCTCTGTTTCTCTCTCTTTCTCTGTCTCTCTCTCTGTTTGTCTCTCTCTGTGTCTCTCTCTGTCTCTGTCTCTGTCTCTGTCTCTGTCTCTCTCTCTCTCTCTCTCTCTCTCTCTGTCACTCTCTCTCTCTCTCTGTCTCTCTCTCTCTCTCTGTCTCTCTCTCCCCCTCTCTCTCTCCTCCATGTGCTTTTTTTGCCCAGGATCTTAAACCATGTGGTCCTGTCCACCATGAAACCATCTTTCCAAGCAGCTTCCATGTTTCCAGTGTCTTTCTTCCCACTTGGAACTGGATCCAGATGGCCATTTCTTCCAACAATTCCTTTATCCAGCTTGCTCCTTCCCTCCTTCCCTCCCTCCCTCCCTCCATTTTTCTGGGCAACATACAAGATCAAAACCAAAT
Organism: Natrix helvetica; assembly: GCF_964273705.1. Classification (NCBI taxonomy): domain Eukaryota; kingdom Metazoa; phylum Chordata; class Lepidosauria; order Squamata; family Natricidae; genus Natrix; species Natrix helvetica. The sequence goes on from NC_138551.1 coordinate 8,344,641, forward strand.
TAAAAACCATAATTTCTATACAAGAGGAAATTTTTAAAGCAGCAAATGCAATTGCTATGAAAGCAATACTAGTGCTTTCTGAGCTGAGGGTAGAAAGTTATAATCTCCCAACAATAATCAATAATGCAGAGAGCTCAAGGAGCAGATTCTGCGCACAGAAAATGCTAAACCGCAGCAGTGCACAGAGATTAAAGATGTAATCCTTTATTTTGCTGCTCCTCCTCATCTTTAAACAACTTAAGCAAGGGAAGGCAATCACAGACAAGGCTGCATCTTTGTGGTTGGGGAAGAAGAAGAAAAGGAGGAGGATGACTGGAAGGGACCATGGGGGGTCTTCTAGTCCAGCCCCCTGCTCAAGCAGGAGAGCCTATACCATTTCAGATAAGTGACTGTCCAGTCTCTTCTTGAAATCCTCCAGTGATGAAGCACCCACAACTTCTGGAAGCAAGCTGTTCCACAGGTTACTGTATTTTTCGTAGTATAAGATGCACTTCCCCCCTAAAAGAGGGTGAAAATTTGGGTGCGTCTTATACACCGACTGTAGCCCTGGCCACCCACCAGCCCCCACCCTTTGGCCTCTGCCTCCCAGCAATTTGCCTCCTTGCAGCAAACAGCCTGTTTCAGCTTCAGCACAGCTTGATTAACACAAGCAGCTGAGTGTCGGTTGGATCGGCCTCCCAACTGTCAGCTGTTTCAGGCTGCAGGGATTGCCATTGCCTACTGCCGCCTCCACGTGCCCCATTTTCAGCCTCCGCACACCCCATTTTCTACCCATTCCAATCCCCGCTTCCCGGAATGGACAGAAAATGGGGCATGCAGAGGCAGCAATAGGCTATGGTAGTGATGGCGAACCTTTTTTGGCTCGCGTGCCACAAGTGGGGGGAGTGCAGCGGGGTTGAGTGTGGGCGTGCCGCACCCATAATGCAACACGCGACCCCCCCCCAATGTGCATGTGCGCACAACGCGCGACCCCCCATTTTTACATGCTTTTTTCGCCCTCCCCAGGCTCCAAGGGCATTATAGGAGCCTGGGGAGGGCGAAAAGAGCCTCCCCCGACCCCCCGGAGGCTTCAGGGACCGTCCCTGAAGCCTTCGGAACGCTTAAAACCACCCTCTGAGCAAACCAGAAGTGACTTCCGGGTTGCTCGGAGGGTCGTTTTAAGCGCTCCAAAGGCGTCAGGGCAGCCTCGGATGGTCCCTGAAGCCTTCGGAACGCTTAAAACCACCCTCCAAGCAACCTGAAAGTCACTTCTGGTTTGCTCGGAGGGTGGTTTTAAGCGTTCCGAAGGCTTCAGGGACAGTCCCTGAAGCCTCCGGGGGGGCGGGGGAGGCTCTTTTCGCCCTCCCCAGGCTCCTATAATGCCCTTGGAGCCTGGGGAGGGCGAAAAAAGCATGTAAAAATGGGGGGTCGCGCGTTGTGCGCACATGCACATTGGGGGGGGGTCGCGTGTTGCATTATGGGTGCGGCACGCCCACACTCAACCCCGCTGCACTCCCCCCACTTGTGGCACGCGAGCCAAAAAAGGTTCGCCATCACTACCATAGCCTATTGCTGCCTCTGCATTTTTTTCTTTTTTCCCAACCCAAAAGCTAAGTGCGTCTTATACTTCAGAGCGTCTTATACTCTGAAAAATACCGTAATTGTCCTTGTAGTTAGGAAGTCTCTCCTTAATTCCAGGTTGCTTTTCTCCTGGATTAGCTCCAACCATTGTTGGAAATTGAAAAGAGCAGTGAAGAGATAAAACAAAATATATTTTTTTTGCTCCAAACTAGACTTCAACTCCCAGCCTTGCTTGGCTGGGGAATTCTGGGAATCGAAGTCCACACATCTACCAAGTTGTGAAGTTTGGGGAGGGGAGGGAATCACCACTGCTCTAAATCACCCCAGTTGAACAAACTTCCTGTTCCAGAATCACAGAGTTGGAAGGGACCTTAGAGGTCTTCTAGTCCAACCCCCTGCTCAAGGAGGAAACCCTATATCAGTGATGGCTAACCTTTTCCGGAATAAGTGCCCGAAGCATGCGCGTCTGGGCGTCCGAACCCCCAAAAGGCCATGCGCACATGCCCCCGTGTATGCACCCCACACCCCGCATATACACACGCACTCCCTCATGCGCCCCGCCCCCACGCATGCATGGCAGAGACCTGAAGACCAGCTGGCAAGTGTGAGGCGCATGGGCATGCGTGACATAGCTGAACTGGGGTGACGGCTCACATGCATGTCATAGGTGCGCCATCATGGCTCTATATCAGTGTTCCTCAACCTTGGCGACTTTAAGTCCTGTGGACTTCCCCAGAATTACCCCAGCCAAGTCGCCAAGGTTGAGAAACCCTGCTCTCTATCATTTCAGACAAATGGCTGTCCAGTTTTAAACAGCATTTCCTCTCAGGAAAGCTCTCCTTAAAAAAAAAAAACACCAACCCAAGTCTTCCTTTTGTTAAAAAATATATATACCCTCATTTAGTCATTGTCTTTCCATTGGCATCCAGAGGGGTCGGCTCTGCCTCCTTGCCCCTAAGAGCTTTTTCAATGTTTGTAGCCTGCTATTATCATTCTCCTCAGTTTTCATTTTTTTGCAAGCTAAACACCCCCATCTCCTTTCATGTCAGAAAGTGTCAAGGGAGGATGTCCGTCTGAAACGATGCTCGACAGCCTTCCAAGAAAGATGCCACAGCTGTCACACCTCTCAATTGACTTTGTTTCTAATGTGTGTTTGTGTGTGTGTGTGTGTGTGTGTGTGTTGTATTTGTGCTGATAAATAAATAAAGGGAGAGTAGTATAGATCTATTTCAAGCTATTTAGCTCTCATCAGCTAGCCATACCATTACTGGAATTTGAACCTGGGCTGTATTACACATTAGGCAGATGTATTAGCCACACACACACACACACACACACACACGTATGTATGTATGGTCGGCACAGGAAACTTTGTAGTGTAGTTCTGGCCATGTTTGCTCAGTCACAAGTCTTGAATTTGGGAAGCCATCAAGGTTTCTTATCCAGTACAGAGGTTGTGGATGCTCCAACACTGGAAGTTTTAAAGATGATGTTGGATAGCCATTTGCCTGAAAACCCTATAGGGTTTCCTGCCTAAGCAGGGGGTTGGACTAGAAGACCTCAAAAGTCCCTTTCACCTCTGCTATTCTATTCTATTCTATTCTATTCTATTCTGCCTGTTCAATCTCTCTTTTATTGTTGTTAGTTGTGATGTCGTGTCCGACCCATCGTGACCCCATGGACAACATTCCTCCAGGCCTTCTTGTCCTCTACCATCCCCTGGAGTCCATTTAAGCTCACGCCTACTGCTTCCATTACTCCCTCCAGCCACCTCCTTCTCTGTCGTCCCCTTCTTCTTTTGCCTTCCATCTTTCCCAGCATGAGGCTCTTCTCCAGGGAGTCCTTCCTTCTCATTAGGTGGCCAAAGTCTTTGAGTTTCCTCTTCAGGATCTGGCCTTCTAGAAAGCAGTCAGGGTTGATCTCCTCTGGGCCTGTACAGAGGTTAGATGAGTGGATTTATGCATTTTTTAGTACTGCGCATGCACATGTGTGCGAAGCGTGTGTCCCTGAGAGAACTGGCAGTAGCAGCAACTGGAGCCCATCACTGGCACAGCTGCCAGAGGTGGCATGCCGTGCCATCTTTGATGGCATGCGAACCGTTGCCCCAGTTCAGCTCTGCTGCACATGTGCACACCTCTCGCCAGCTAGCTGGTCTTCAAATCTCTGCCACGCATGAGGGGGGGCATGCGGGGGGGCGCATATACATGCGTAGGGTGGAACATGAGGGGGGCTCGCATGAGCATTGCATTTTGGGGGGCTCGGGCGCTCAGTTGCGCACGTTTTGGGCACTCAGTCTGGAAAAGGTTAGCCATCACTGGTATAAGGTCTCCTGCCTTGGGCAGGGGTTGGACTAGAAGACCACCAAGGTCCCTTCCAGCCCTCTAATTTCATGATCTTTGCGTCCAGATCATGCTTGTTCATCCCACGTGCGCCATCCACAGGGCTAAAACTCCTGGTATCGCAAGTCCACCTTGCCTTAATTTTTAGGCATTTCTCCTGGAGACGAAAGGAATCCCTGTGCATATATCAATGTTCCCTCCCAGACATATTTGGTTTTTTTTTCTATGCTTTGATCCCCAGCTAGATGACAAGGGAAGATTGTCTTAGTCGGGGGATGCATAAAACTGTCCATTAGGGAGTTTATTCATTCCGTTCTCATCACTTTATGATTTTTTTTTTAAATGGCTTTTTAAAAATATGCCCCTATCTCGTAATGTAAGCGCACTTGTATACCTTTTCCATAATCTATGCATTTTTCAACCTACTCCTTACTGAAGAATGTAAACTAAAAGATCATAAAAATTGATTTTTAAATAACAGCTGTTGGTTGTTTCTGGAAAAGCAAATTAGTTTTGTTTGCACTAAAATGCAAGCAGAACCAATTTCTCTACAGTTTCATTCGCTTTTACAATGATTATCTAAACTACGTTGGGCCGTTTTCATCATTCCAAATACCGTCTTTTCTTCACTCCCCCCCCCCCCCTTTTAATTTTTTTTCACAGAGGGAGTGAAACCGTTCCAGTAAACTTGAAAGCTTTCTTGCGTCTTATAAAATTTATTTTAGAATGCCTAGCCTATTTTTCTTTCCTTAATGAGCTTCAGCTTCCAATAAAAACGGATCAAGTTATAATTTTTAAAGGGAGCGTTTCCAACCACTAAAATTATTGTCATGCAATAAAACCGCAAACACATCTAAACATTTCAAAATAAGAAGAGGTCTAACTCATAAAGTGACCTCTGCTAAATGAAAATCCCTTAGCTTTGTAAGAAGGCAGGACAAAGGAGCAATGGGTGGAAACTCATCAAGGAGAGGAGCAACCTAGAACGAAGGAGGAATTTCTTGACAGTTAGAACAATTAATCAGGGCAACAACTTGTGTGTGCTCCAGGGGTGGGTTGCTACTGGCATTACTGCCAGTTCGGCTATCTTTATCGTGCTTCATCCACAGACAGAATCTTGCCACATTAAAGCATGCAAACATTCACATCATAAAGCATAAAATCTGGGAACTCTTGAGGTGGAGGATTTTTTATCCTCTTTCCTTCACATAAACTGTCTGAACTGAGTTGTCTCCTGCTCCTCTGGAATGCAACCCCTCCCGCCTGGGAATCGAACTACATTCCACCGCACAAGTGAAGCAAATTCTATGCTTCATTAAATTTGATATAATTAGTGCTAGGAGTTCATGGAGAGCCAGTTTGGTATAGCGGTTGTGGAGTCAAACTAGAAACCAGGAGTGGTGAGTTCTAGTCCTGCCTTAAGGCATGAAAGCCGCCTGGGTGACTTTGAGCCAAACAGCAGGAGAGTGGGAGTTCTAGTCAGCTGGGTAACTTTGGGCCAATCAGCAGGAGACTGTGAGTTCTAGTCCCGTCTTAGGCATGAAAGCCAGGTGGGTGACTTTGGCTCAATCAGCAGGAGACTGGGAGTTCTAGTCCCGCCTTAGGCATGAAAGCCAGCTGGGTATCTTTGGGCCAAACAGCAGGAGACTGTGAGTTCTAGTCCTGCCTTAGGCATGAAAGCCAGCTGGGTATCTTTGGGCCAATCAGCAGGAGACTGGGAGTTCTAGTCCCACTTTAGGCATGAAAGCCAGGTGAGTGACTTTGGGCCAATCAGCAGGAGACTGTGAGTTCTAGTCCCTCCTTAGGCATGAAAGCCAGGTGGGTGACTTTGGGTCAATCAGCAGGAGACTGGGAGTTCTAGTCCCTCCTTAGGCATGAAAGCCAGCTGGGTATCTTTGGGCCAATCAGCAGGAGACTGGGAGTTCTAGTCCCGCCTTAGGCATGAAAGCCAGCTGGGTATCTTTGGGCCAATCAGCAGGAGACTGTGAGTTCTAGTCTTGCCTTAGGCATGAAAGCCAGGTGGGTGACTTTGGGTCAATCAGCAGGAGACTGGGAGTTCTAGTCCCGCCTTAGGCATGAAAGGCAGGTGGGTATCTTTGGGCCAATCAGTAGGAGACTGTGAATTCTAGTCCCGCCTTAGGCATGAAAGGCAGGTGGGTATCTTTGGGCCAATCAGTAGGAGACTGTGAATTCTAGTCCCGCCTTAGGCATGAAAGCCAGCTGGGTGACTTTGGGCCAATCAGCAGGAGACTGTGAGTTCTAGTCCTGCCTTAGGCATGAAAGCCAGCTGGGTGACTTTGGGCCAATCAGCAGGAGACTGTGAGTTCTAGTCCTGCCTTAGGCATGAAAGCCAGCTGGGTAATTTTGGGCCAATCACCAGGAGGCTGTGAGTTCTAGTCCATCTAAGGCACAAATATGAAGTCCATGTGTCTTAAAGTGGACAACTCTAAAGGTTGAAGCAGACCCTCCCAGACATCTGTAAAGTACTAAATCGGGGAGAGAGGGCAGCTGTAGATGGAGAGCTCTTTGTGTGCTTATCCAGAAGATGGCAGAATTGCACTCCGAATGGGACTTGCAATTCTGAAGCTTGAAGGGAAAATTCTGTCTCTGGTTGTTGCTTCCTACACCTTTCAGCTCTTCAGAAAGGCAACTTTCTTCTGCTTCCCTTAGGGATGACAAGCAGGGAAGGGATGCCATCTTTCAGTTGGACATCCCAGAAAGGTTCTCTCCACCTGCCGGCTTCTTAATTTGAAGCATGCCTCTTTCCCAGCTCTGTAAACCTTCCGTTCAGAACTCAGCCATCATTGGGATCAATACAATACAATACAATACAATACAATACAATGCAATGCAATACAATACAATACAATACAAAATAATACAATACAATACAATACAATAATACAATAATGCAATGCAATGCAATGCAATGCAAGACAAGACAAGACAAGACAATATCAGAGTTGGAAGGGACCTTGGAGGTGTTGTAGTCCAACCCTCTGCTTAGGCAGGAAACCTTATAGTATAAGGCAGCGATGGCGAACCTTTTTTGGCTCGTGTGCCACATGTGGGGGTAGTGCAGGGGGGTTGTGTGTGGGCGTGCCGCACCCATAATGCAATACCCAACCCCCCAGTGCACATGCGTGCACAACGCGCGACCCCCCATTTTTACATGCTGTTTTCGCCCTCCCCAGGCTCCAGAGGCTTTATAGGAGCCTGGGGAGGGTGAAAAGAGCCCCCCCGCCCCCCGGAGGGCCTCCAGAGGCCTCAGGGACCGTCTGGAGGCTTCCGTGAAGCCTTCAGAGTGCTCAAAAGGATCCTCCGAGCAAACTGGAAGTGACTTCCAGGTTGCTCGGAGGGTGGTTTTAAGCGCTCCGAAGGCATCAGGGAAGCCTCCGGACGGTCCCTGAAGCCTCCAGAGGTCCTCTGGGAGGGCGGGGGAGGCTCTTTTTGCCCTCCCCAGGCTCCTATAAAGCCTCTGGAGCCTGGGGAGGGTGAAAAATTGCTTTTAAAAAGGTGAACTCAGCTGGCCAGCGCGCACATGCGCGCTGGCCAGCTAACAGAGCAGCACCTCACGTGCCCTGATAAATGGCTCTGCGTGCCACCTGTGGCACACGTGCCATAGGTTCGCCATCACTGGTATAAGGTTTATACCGTTTCAGACAAATGGCTATCCAACGTCTTCTTAAAGACTCCCAGTGTTGGGGCATTCACAACTTCTGGAGGAAAATTGTTCCACTGATTAATTGTTCTAACTGTCAGGAAATTTCTCCTCAGTTCTAAGTTGCTTCGTTCCTTGATTAGTTTCCACCCATTGCTTCTAGTTCTACCCTCAGGTGCCTTGGAGAATAGTTGGACCCCCTCTTCTTTGTGGCAACCCCTGAGATATTGGAAGACTGCTATCCTGTCTCCCCTAGTCCTTCTTTCCATTAAACTAGACATACCCAGTTCCTGCAACCGTTCCTCATGTTTTATCCTCCAGTCCCCTAATCCTCTTTGTTGCTCTTCTCTGCACTCTTTCTAGAGTCTCCACATCTTTTCTACATCGTGGTGACCAAAACTGAATGCAGTATTCCAAGTGTGGCCTTGGAATCAGTGCTAGAAGGGAGTGGGTTTTTTTCTTCTTAATTTCACATTACATGGACAAACTTCACTATAGCTTCAACTGGGAAAGTGTGAGCATCCTAAACAAAAGTTTGAGAACGCTAGAGGATTCCTCAAAGCCTGGCAATCTGACAAATCAGCCATCAACAGACAGAGAGAGATAAACAACACCTACATGCCATTCAAAAGAGGCAATCAAAAACAAAAAAGGAAACAAACAAGACCAAACACCTCCTTGTCAGTAATCAACACTGAGATAAACAAGAGATTAATGCCAAGATTAATACTGGAACGACAATCAAGTAGTAAACAATAGTCCAATCAAGAAACTACCAACTCAGATAAGCAAGCTAATAGTAAACAAGAACCTAATCAAGGAACCTCTAAGAACATTCCCACCAACACTGATAGGACAGGTATGGTGATGGTGAACCTATGACATGCGTGCCACAGGTGGCAGGCAGAGCCCCCTCTGTGGGCACATGAGCCGTTGCCCCAGCTCAGCTCCACCATGCATGTGCCTACTGGTTTCAGGTCTCTGCTGCACATGCACAAGGGGCAGGGCACATTCAGGAGATGCCCGCGCATGCACAGGGGGTGGCCGAATATGACTGGTTGGGGAAGGGGCGCATGTGGGGAGGGGTTGTGCATGCAGGAATGGGGGCACGTGCTGGGAGTCATGCACGGATTTGCGGTGGGGGTGGGGGCAGCACGGGGTTGCCCATGGGAGGGGGAGGGGGAGCGCAGGGGCTGTGAATGCATGCACAAGGGTGAGGCAGGGCGCACACAGGGGAATTTTGTACGCATGTGTGTGGGGTGGGTTGGCAGCGGGTAGCCCATGCATTGCGTTATGGTGTGCGCAAACAACAACAAAAAAGTTATAACCATTACGGTACTGGCATATAAAAATAAGAGAAAACCTCACTCCCTTGTAGCACTGATCATGTTACCTAGTATGGTAATGAAACGTCTGCAAGAAAACAACCAAGCTCAGACAGCACCTAGGACCCCAATTTCATATAATCACATTTTATGATGTTCTGATAAGGAAAGTCAGATTCATTTAACAACTGTGTTACTAACTTAATAACTGCAGTGATTCACTTAACAACTGTGGCAAGAAAAGTCATAAAATGGGGCCCAATTCACTTAGCAGCTGCCTTGCTTAGCCACAGAAATGTTGAGCTCAGTTGTGGTCGTAAGTCTGTAAAAGCAATTGTTGAAATAATGATTAAAGTCCCTCAATGTTCTGAGAATTCAATTTAATTTTGATTTTATATCCCACCTCTCTCTCTCTGTGCAAGCACACAAGATGGCTTTACAAAACATAATCTGTAGGATCCAGACTTAAAACCAATACCATTACAAGAGGAATCCAAATAAAAGCAGTGGAAAGCTTGATAATAAAGGCATTTTTTTTTCCACGCTGCCTTGAGTGGTCCAGGGTTTGTATGGATGCATGAGTTATTAATATAAAGGGAAATGGAATGCACCTTGATTCTTTAATAGGTTTTGCAATTCATTCATTCATATCCTGACTCTTTGTCCATTCAATGGGTCAAGGTGATTTACAGCATTTAAAATGCACTTTAAAAACTTTTATGTTCTTATGTGCATTCAGTTTTGGTCGCCACAATGTAAAAAGGATGTGGAGACTCTAGAAAGAGTGTAGAGAAGAGCAATGTCCCATAGGACTAGGGGGGGGGGCACCCCAAATCTATCTTGTCTTCCTCCAGGGCCCCAGGGATGCATGGGATGCCTCAAAGAACCGAGTATGTTTAGTTTAACGAAAAGGACTAGGGGAGACATGATAGCAGTCTTCCAATATCTCAGGGGTTGCCACAAAGAAGAGGGAGTCAAACTATTCTCCAAGGCACCCGAGGGTAGAACAAGAAGCAATGGGTGGAAACTAATCAAGGAGAGAAGCAACTTAGAACGGAGGAGAAATTTCCTGACTGTGAGAACAATTAATCAGTGGAACAGAAGTTGCCTCCAGAAGTTGTGAATGCCCCAACACTGGAAGTCTTTAAGAAGATGTTAGCCATTTGTCTGAAATGGTGTAGGGTTTCCTGCCTAGGCAGGGGGTCAGACTAGAAGATCTCCAGGGTTCCTTCCAACTCTGATGTTATGTTATGTTATGTTGTGTTGTGTTGTGTGCTGTACTCTACTCTACTCTACTATGTTATATTATATTATATTGAAAGATTAAAGCTATCATTAAGATCACAATCAGTTTGACTAATGGTTATAAGCTTGAAAAAGAGATGGGTTTTTGACATTTTCTTACTGGGGGAAGAGAGAACTATTGCATCTCCTTAGGGCAGGGGTGTCCAAACTTGGCAACTTTAAGACTTGTGGACTTCAACTCCCAGAATTCTTAAAGTTGCCAGGTTTGGACACCCCTGCCTTAGGGAAAGACCTCCACAGCCCAAAGGCACATCGGAGAAGGTCCTCCCTTGTGTGCTAGAGAGTCCAACTTCTGGCAGCAGAGATTCAGAGAGCGTCCTTCCTGCTGATCTGGTTCAGCAGAGCAGAACAAGGCTGGCTCCTATTCCTGACTGCTGAGTGCTTGCTGCTCTCTGAGCTTGCTTGTTTCTTTGTAGACATTTCATTACCCAACGAGGTAACACCATCAGTGACAGTTGGCGTGGTGTGTGTGTGTGTGTGTTGCTCCCTGTTTATATACTGGTAACCCTCAACGTATGACTACAGCCGAGCCCAAGATTTCTGTGGCTAAGCAAGACAGTTGTTAGGTGAGCTTTGCCCCACTTCGCGATCTTCCTTCCCGCGGTTGTTAAGTGAATCGCTGCTGTTGTTAAGTGAGCAACATGGTTGTTAAGTGAATCTGGCTTCCCCGTTGACTTTGTCAGAAGGTCACAAAAGGGGATCAAGTGACCCTGGGGTGCTGCAACCATCATAAATACATTCCAGTTGTCAAGCGCCCAAATTTTGATAATGTGACCATAGGAATGTTGCAAGAGTCATAAGTGTGAAGCATGGTCATAAGTTCCTTTTCCCAGTGTTGTTGTAACTTCCAATGGTCACTAAACAAATGGTTGTAAGTTGAGGACTACCTGTTCAGTAGTTTGTCCCGCCAATGATGGTTTGGTTTTCGCCTACCAAGACTAACAGGATAAACTACTGTATACAAACAGGAAGCAAACATCCCCACTCACTAACACTGATGATGTTACCTAGTTGGGTAATGAAATGCCCACAAGCAAACAACCAACCTCAGAGGGTGCCAAGGGCTCCACAGTTCAATCCTGAGCTTTTTTCTTTTATTGAAATGTTTCTGACTCTTTCAATCTACAAATATTTGCAAAGAAGTGTTAATTTTCTGGAGCTAATTGCATGCAGGACACAGGTTTTTTTTTTAAAAAAATTTCAAAATAGACACAACACAAAGAATCCTCCTCCTTTACATACTGTAGAAAGTGTATCAGTTGGTTGATACTTGAACATTGGGCCCTATCTAATAAAATGAAATTCAATGGTGAAAAGAGTAAGGTTCTACATTTAGGCAACAAAAACGGAATGCACAGGTACAGTATAGGTGGCACCTTGCTCGATAGTAGTAACTGTGAGAGGGATCTTGGAGTTCTAGTGGACAACCATTTAAATAGGAGCCAGCCGTGTGCAGCAGCTGCCAAAAAAGCCAACACAGTTCTAGGCTGCATCAACAGAGGGATAGAATCAAGATCACGTGAAGTGTTAATACCACTTTATAATGCCTTGGTAAGGCCACACTTGGAATACTGCATTCAGTTCTGGTCGCCAAGATGTAAAAAAGATGTGGAGACTCTAGAAAGAGTGCAGAGAAGAGCAACAAAGAGGATTAGAGGACTGGAGACTAAAACATATGAGGAACAGTTGCAGGAACTGGGTATGTCTAGTTTAATAGAAAGGACTAGGGGAGACATGATAGCAGTGTTCCAATATCTCAGGGGTTGCCCCAAAGAAGAGTGAGTCAAGCTATTCTCCAAGGTACCTGAGGACAGAACAAGAAGCAATGGGTGGAAACTAATCAAGGAGAGAAGCAACTTAGAACTGAGGAGAAACTTCCTGACAGTTAGAACAATTAATCAGTGGAACAGAAGTTGCCTCCAGAAGTTGTGGATGCCCCAACACTGGAAGTCTTTAAGAAGATGTTGGATAGCCATTTGTCTGAAACGCTATAGGGTTTCCTGCCTAGGCAGGGGGTTGGACTAGAAGACCTCCAAGGTCCCTTCCAACTCTGCTTTTGTATTGTATTATTGTACTGTATTATTGGTTACAAAAGGCTTTCGTGCATCTCTTCCACAGTCATCAAGCATAATTCATATGAACTCAAGTATTTTAACTCAGATATATTTATACATATTACCATCATCATACCTCCATTTTCATTTGACTATAATTGTTTAAACGTCCTTCATCATAAAATATATCAAGATTTAAAACATAACCACCTACTGGCATTTCATTTGCTATTTCTAATATCCTCCAATAACACTGAATCTTTATGGCCTATTCTGGCTAAACAGCCATAATGTTTAGTAACCAAAATTTCTAATCCTCTTTTTCAAATCACTGTTTACAATTTACATCTACTTTCCTTATGTTATATACCCATGCATATATATATACATTGTTATCATTATCCCTCCTTTATTTGACTGTGTCCTTTATCATAACATTTCCCCCCCTAATAAATAAAACTTAACTAAATGTAACTTAGTTCTTTTTCTGTCTATCGACTCGCCCTAGGAGCCATCCAGGCAGAAAGCCATTTTTTTATGTTGCTTTGTTACATTTGTGTTGATAAAGGAGGAGAGCCTGTGGCTTAGTGGCTAATACAACTGCCTAATATGTAATACAGCCCAGGTTCAATTCCCAGTAAGGGTTTAAAGATTTGCAATAAGAGCTGGCACCCAGAACAAATTCCTGGGACTCAAATTCTCTTAAGTGAAAGGCATGACTTTTGCATCTGGCTCCCAACTAGCAGATCTAGAAATTTTAGTCAAAATTGAACTAGATCCCACCAGCTTCAAACCTGCCCACTTCTGATTTTGGGCTGGTTGCAGGGGGATTTGGTTTCCTTCAAAGATGAAGTTTAAATTTATCAGGAGAAAAGTGTTCTGGCCAAGGCTTCCCGAGTGCATGAAGCAAATCCCTTGTCCCTTTTATTAATTGACTGTGAATTCTGCTCATTCACATCCAGCAAAGTCTTTCAAGGGAGGATTTACAGTCACAGACCTTATCTGGCTTGGAGAGCTGCCAGGCCGATATCTGCAAAACTTGGCAAGGAATCTCGGAGAGTCACGAACCAATGAAGCAAACTGATTGTCTCCTGCAAACTCCACTCGCCTTTCGCTCCTCTTTTATTTCCTCTGGGAGGGGCCATTCATTGTCCACCTGTGGCCTTACTCCCAAGTCGACCCCTGTTCTTTAGCTGTTCCCTTTGTCTGGCAGCTCTGTGCATGCGCACACTGGGAACAGGCTGTTTGTCTGCCTCACTGATGTCTGCCTCTGCAAGCAGCTGATAACGGTCGGATGGCTCTGGTCCCCCCTCTGCCTCCAACACAGAGCCCTCATCAGAGCCTTCCCCAGACTCCAGGACTGGCCCAGGTTCCTCCCCAACCCCCTCACTGTCCGAATCTGCTTGCAGTTCTGCTGGCTGCTGGCGGGCCACAACAAAAGTTTTTTCTTCCATCTGGATCCTTTCGTCCTGCTAAATTTAGTCTCTCCCTCCTATGTCAAAAGATAGGTTTTGCAAAACTGTCCTGCATAATGAATGTGTCTTACTCCGTACGGTGGGCTGCAGCGTGTTTGCCTCAAGCTAAGCAACGCACTTAACCCGGTTTCTGAATTAACCATCAATGCACATTATGCTCACAACACGCCGGGTGGCTGAACTCAGAACATATTCGTAAATATTTTTATCACAGCTCAGGGAGAGTGGAGGGCCATAAGGGGCTCTGTCCTGGGCCCTGGGCCATTCAAGATTTTTATTTATTTATTTATTAATAACATCGATGGAAGTCAGGGAATAATTATCAGATTTGGAAATGACACAACGTTCAGAGGATTTTGGCGAGAAAGACACAATTCAGAAAAAGCCAGGCGAGCTGAAGCAGTGGACTGTAATGAAGAAGATGGAATTCGATAGAGAGACATGTCGCATTCTGCATCGGAGGTCAAATGTGTCCCTGAGGGTTTAACTCTAGTAGTTGTGACCAACATTAGGGGATGATGCCATCTCTGGACGATGCTAAAGAACCAGCATTGTCCAGAGGCATTTGTATAGTCATATGACCAGCATGACATCACGACGCAGAACAGAGCAGATGTCAAAACACAGAACACACTGTTCACTTCCCTCATGTTGACCATATTTTTCAGGGTATAAGACGCACCTCTTTCCCGCAAAAAAGAGGCTAAAAATCTGGGTGCACTGAATACAGCATTTTTGGCCTCCCCAAACCCCGCCCCCTTCACCGAAATGGCCGTGCATAGCCTTTAGGAGGCTTTCAGAGAGCTCCTGGGGGCTGGGGAGGGCAGAAATGGGCAGAAAATGGCCTGGTTCTCCCCCCCCAGCCCCCAGCAGCACTCTATAAGCCTCCATAAGGCTATGCATACAATTTTTTTGACACAAAATGGCCCAGTTTTTGCAAAAAACGGACCGTTTTTTTCTCGTTTTTGGCCCCCCACCCCCCAGGAGCACTCTGCAAGCCCCCCCCCTAAGGCTATTTATGCCTTTTTAAAAAAATGGGCCCATTTTCATGAAAAACAGGCTGTTTTGGGGAGGTTTGCAGAGTGCAAAAACTCCTCCCCCCTTTTGGAAAGCTCTTTAACTGATTGATGAGAATTACATTGATCAAGTGCTGTGCCAGCAGAAACACCTCCCTATCTACTGTATTTCTCTCTCTATTTCTCTCTCTCTCTATCCTTCTACCTATCTACCTACACACACTCTTTCTCTCCCTACCTACCTGCTGTATTTCTCTATCTCTATGTCTCTCTATTTCTCTCTCTCTTTATCCCTTTATCTACCTACCTAGCTACTCTCTCTCTCTCCCTACCTACCTACAGTATTTCTCTCTCTTTCTCTACCTCTCCATCCCTCTATCTACCTGCCTACTTTTTTTTAAAAAAATGCCTCTTCAAAAACTTGGTGCGTCTTATACTCCGAAAAATGCGGTATGTGGTACCTATTCATCTACAGGCAGTCCTTTGATTTGCAACAGTTCATTTAGTGACTATTCAAAGTTGCAGTTATATTTCTCAAAATATTTCATTCTTCTAGGATGGATGCTAACTTTCTACAGTGGCATCTGAAGGAGAAAATCTGGATTTGCCCACAGTTTTGTTCCATACCCTATCAACCTTGTGAACTCACAAAGCTTCCTCTTTCCACTATGTATTCGAGATGAACAGCGATTAATATTTGTGTGTGTGTGTGTGTGCGCGCGCGTGTGTAGCATGTCTCTAATTGCATTACGTATGTGTAGACTTTTGAGAGCAGGCCACAGAGTTTTCATTTTTAATGTGCGCCAGAGTGACTACAGGGGGAAATAATGACAATAAAGGTTATCTTAGATATATTATGATTAATCGATGGAAGAGCTTGCCTCTCAGAGTTGTGGGTACTCCATCACTGGACATTTTCAAAAAAGGATTGGACAACTATGATATCAGTTCTCTATTGTGACCTGCTAGCGGCCAACAGAGTTGGCAGCAGAGATCCTAAAATTGCAGTAAAAGTCTTTAACATTTCTGAACTCTTCTTTTTTACTGGCCGGATGCCCTTCCTGTCGCCAATGCGGAGTTTTGTTCAGCAGATATATTCTCATTGGGCCCAGAGAGAGACATACGTGCCTCTACCTAGGATTGAACTCACGGCCTCTTGATTGTAAGGTGAAAGCTCCACTTCTAGGTCACTGTACCACTCAGTCAGCAACCTGATTTAAGCTTTCCAAATTCAGCCACAGATTGGGCTTCATCAAAACTATGCGGAAGGATGTATTTTCATCCCAGGTTCTCCAGATGGAACCAATCACACCAAGCAGCTGCCCATGGCTGGCCTTGCTGATTCCTTCCGAAGCATGGATGTCAGTAGTCCAGATAAACAACCCTGCTCAGCCATCACAAAAGCATCAGCCAAACTGGAAACAAACTGGATGTTATGGCCCACCAGTGGTCAGCAGAGCTGGCAGCAGATTCGGACAGTGAGGAGGGTTGGGGAGGAATATGGGCCAGTCCTGGAGTCTGGGGAAGGCTCTGATGAGGGCTCTGTGTTGGAGGCAGAGAGGGGGCCAGAGCCGTCTGACAGTTATCAGCTGCCTTCAGAGTCAGACATCGGTGAGGCAGACGAACAGCTGGAGCCTGTTCCCAGTGTGCGCCTGCACAGAGTTGCCAGGAGAAGGGAACAGCTAAGGAACAAGGGTTGACTTGGGAATAAAGGCACAGGTGAACAGTGAATGGCCCCTCCCAGAAGAAATAAAAGAGGAGCGAAAGGGGAGGGGAGTTTGCAGGAGATAATTAGTTCATTCCTGCATTCTTGCCAAATATTGTGGCATCTGAAAGATATGGGCCTGGCCACTCTCCAAGCCTGATAAAGGTCAGTAATTGTGAACTATCTTGAAAGTCTGTGGGCTGGGACTTTGCTGGAGAGGAATTCACTGTTAATTAAATAAAAGGGGTTTATTGGGATGAGGACTCGCCTCCGTGCTGCTGGGGAAGCCTAGGTCAGAATCAGTGACGTGCGGTCAGGGGTGGCAGGGGAGGCAGGGCCTCACCTCTCTTCATGAAATAATAGTATATAATGCGCCCGGGAGCTGCAGAGGCAGAAATGTTGTCGGCGCTTCCGGATGACGAAGGCACGCAAACACGCATCTACCCAGCTGTCTTTTCCAGCCTCCTAGCGCTCTTTTCCACCGATCGCGCATGTTGTGCGCGCAAGAAGGAAAACTCCGCGGCGAAGCCCTTGTCGCCCCGAGCTCTTGTTTGCACTTCCGCCCCTTTTTCTTCGCTCCATCCCGCTCCGGCTCTGGAAGGGCCAGCGAGGTTGGCTCCAGCCGAGATCGAGAGGGAGGAGAGGAGGGGGTAGCTGCGGGCTACCTTCCGGCCAAATGCGCACGAAAAGCGTGCGCGATCGGTGGAAAAGAGCGCGAGGTAGATGCGTGTTTGCGTCCCTCTCTCCTCAGCCCCAAAGCTCTGTCCGCGCGACTCACTTCCAAGGCGGTGGCTGGAGAGGCGCGCAAGAACGGCGAGCGGTTTCCCACCAAAGCGGCGTTCTGCGCACAAGAAGGCGCTGCCAGAGGACAAAGGCATGCAAACACGCATCTACCCAGCTGTCTTTTCCAGCTACCTAGCGCTCTTTTCCACCGATCGCGCACATTGTGCGCGCAAGAAGGAAAAGCCCTTGTCGCCCCGAGCTCTTGTTTGCACTTCCCCCCCCTTTTTCTTCGCTCCATCCCGCTCCAGCTCTGGAAGGGCCGGCGAGGTTGGCTCCAGCCGAGATCAAGAGGGAGGAGAGAAGGGGGTAGCTGTGGGCTACCTTCCAGCCAAATGCGCACGAAAAGCGTGCGCGATCGGTGGAAAAGAGCGCTAGGTAGCTGGAAAAGACAGCTGGGTAGATGCGTGTTTGCGTGCCTTTGTCCTCCGGCAGCGCCTTCTTGCGCGCACAACGCCGCTTTGGTGGGAAACCGCTCGCCGTTCTTGCGCTCCTCTCCAGCCACCGCCTTGGAAGTGAGTCGCGCCGACGGAGCTTTGGGGCTGAGGAGAGAGGGACGCAAACACGCATCTATCTCGCGCTCTTTTCCACCGATCGCGCACGCTTTTCGTGCGCATTTGGCCAGAAGGTAGCCCGCAGCTACCCCCTCCTCTCCTCCCTCTCGATCTCGGCTGGAGCCAACCTCGCTGGCCCTTCCAGAGCCGGAGCGGGATGGAGCGAAGAAAAAGGGGGGGAAGTGCAAACAAGAGGTCGGGGCGACAAGGGCTTCGCCGCAGACTTTTCCTTCTTGCGCGCACAACATGCGCGATCCGTGGAAAAGAGCACTAGGAGGCTGGAAAAGATAGATGGGTAGATGTGTGTTTGCGTCCCTTTGTCCTCCGGCAGCACCTTCTTGCGCGCAGAACGCCGCTTTGGTGGGAAACCGCTCGCCGTTCTTGCGCGCCTCTCCAGCCACCGCCTTGGAAGTGAGTCACGCGGACGGAGCTTTGGGGCTGAGGAGAGAGGCAGGGACGGAGGGAGTGGGGGGAGAGGAGCCGCCCCCCTCACCCCGCAGGCAATGGGGAAAGCTTTCCTGAAATGGGGGGGGGGTGTCACGGGAAATAAAAAGGGCGCGCGCTGGGGGGGACGAAGGAGGCTTTGGCGCGCCTTAGAGGCGGGTGGGAAAGCAACAAAAAGGGCAGCGAGGGCGGGCGGTGCCTGCAGGCGGCAAGGCTTGAGCGGGGTGAAAGCGCAGCCCCTTTCGTTGCTTTCCCATTCACCCCGCTCAAGCCTTGCCCGAGGGAGCTGGGGATCGGGCTTTGGGTTGGTGGGAGAGGGAGACCTTGAAGGAGTGGGGGGGGAAGGGACTGGCGCAGGTGGAGGAAGCAATGCTACGCGGATCAGTGCACTCCGCGGTCCCCTTAATGTTCATTCAGGAAGGCGGAGAATGGGACCACGTGTGCTGCACACGTGGTCCCATTCCCCGCCTTCCTGATGACGTCACCAGCCTCCCCAGCCATAACCCTCACCGCACGTCACTGGTCAGAATAGTCCCCTTCCATGGGCAGGGGGTTGGATTAGAAGACCTCCAAGGGTCCCTTCCAGCCCTCTGACTTTATGATTCTATATTACCATAGAGGAGCAAAAATATTCCAAGCGTATCTCTAGAGCAGGGGTGTCCAAACTTGGGAACTTTAAGACTTGTGGACTTCAACTCCCAGAATTCCCCAGCCAGCTGGCTGGGGAATTCTGGAAGTTGAAGTCCACAAGTCTTAAAGTTCCCAAGTTTGGACACCCCTGCTCTAGACGAAGCATCTTTTCATGTCTGTCTGTCTCTTCTGTAATTGCGTGATCCCCAAAGGCACGGAAGTTGCTAGCAAAAGCATTGTGGATTCTCCAGGCAAGGTGGGAGGTGGGAGTACAAAATGAAAGGCAAGGGACCGAGTTGGATCAAAGCCCCATATGGATACCACTGCCCCAAACCACCCATGTGAGGAAGGGGCATAACGTGAGAGTGAGGGGAGAGGGACAAGCCAGGATCGCAGAGGGAAAAGCTCCCCTTGTCAGCTTGTCTTGTTTCTCCCATGGCCAAGGTCTCCCAAATGCCAAGCTGTCAACATTTCCCGCCACGAGGCAAGCCCTTTTCTTTCCCCGCTTGACTGAGCATCCGAAACCATGGAAATGAAAAGACCGAGATAAGTAGAGGAAGGGAAGAAAATATAATAAAAAGTTTTGTTGCTGTCAGGCCTGCAGAGGTTCCTTTAAGTATCTTTGGCCTGCCACACTTTCTTATAATTTCCTATGCTGTTTCATTAGTGTAGTAGTTGGGAGGGGGGGATAGTAAGGAGTAGGATTGTGGAACAGTGACGTGCAGTCAGGTGAGGCAAGTGAGGCACAGCCTCACCACTCTCATCATGAAAAAAAAAGTAAAAGGAAAAAGCTGAGCTAGTTACTGCCTCACCGTGGATGACTCTGCTTAACTGTTAAAAAAGCTGGAAAAGGTACGTGTGGGTTGGAGGGAGGGGGAGGAATTCAAACTTCATCCTCCTGGTGATGTGCAGGGCTTTGGGCAAAGGCTGGAGGGAAGGACCCTGGCTCGCTTGTGCTCTCCCTCCCCAAGAGTAGTTTGATTGCAGGCAGAGCCACGTTGTGGGGCAAGTGTGTGTGCTACAGCATGGCTCTTTGCCTGGCTTCCTGCCTCCTCCTGTGGTCTCCTCACTGGTGCTCTCCCTCCACAAGTGTAGTGACTTCCTCCCCAGGCCCCCATTCATTTCTCTCTCACACACACACAGCTGGATAAAACTATATAAAAATCTAGCCCAGCTTCACTGATTACAAGTTTGAAAAGGCAACGTGGCTCTGCCTGCAATCAAACTACACTTGGGGAGGGAGAGCACAAGCGAGCACTGAGGAGACCACAGGAGGAGGCAGGAAGCCAGGCAAAGAGCCATGCTGTAGTACACACACTTCCCCCCAGCCTCTTTCTTTTGGAAGGCTCAGATCGGCTCCCCTCCGGCTTCTCTGCCTCTCCTCTCACCCCAGCCTGCCAGCAGGAGGTGGTGGGTGGGCTTTATTGTGTTCCAGGCATTTCCCACCCAGACAGCAGGCTGCATTTGCAATGGTGGAGGTGTTTGGGAAAGGCAGCAGGGGAATGGGGGGGATGGTAGAGGAGCTGCTTTCAAGCCACTGGAAAAGATATCCAATCCAACTTTTGTGTGTGGGGGGGTTTGTTTGAGAGTGAGTGAGAGAGGGAAGGGGTAGGAGAGATAGTCCAATCCTACTTGTGTGTGTGTGTGTGTGTGTGTGTGTGTGTGTGTGTTTGAGAGAGGGGGAGGAAGGGAGAGAGGGAGGAAGGAGGGGAAGGAGAAGAAAAAGAAAAAGAAAGAAGGAGCAAAGGAGAAAAACAAATGCTGTCGCTTTAAATTGGAACTGAGCATGCCTGGCTGTGGAATTCTGGGAGTTGAAGTCCACAAGTCTAAAAATATTTGAAACCCAGCACTGTGTCAGTGCCTCACCAGTCATAAACCTCACCGCACGTCACTGTTGTGGAATGTATTGTTTTGATTCTTCCTAGAAGCTCAAGGCCATCTTTTGTCTCCGCACCTCAACACCTGACCGGAAGCAGAGGGGTGTAGATGCCAGCGTGGAAGAAGGAGATTGGACCATGTGATGGATTATGGGTGTGGGGATAAGAAGATGAACTTTCAACTGGGTGAACCCACAGGATGTACATTAGAGTTGAAATTTCATAGCATAATGCCAACACGCCTGTCTTATTAAATTGGAGCTTTAAGGATAACTTTGCCTTGGACAATGATTTAATTCTGCATGGTATTTGGAACGCTGACAGTTGCACTGAAAGCCCATTCAGGCATAAAGTATTTCTGCCAATGGGACTGAGGTCTCCGTCCCTTGGGCACCCTCCAAATTGCATCATTCCCAGCCACCATTTAGACCAGGGGTGCCAAACTCGATTTCATTGAGGGCCACATCATAGGATAGAATAAGAATAAAATAGAATAAGAATAGAATAGAATAGAATAAGAATAGAATAGAATAAGAATAAGAATAGAAGAATCGAATCGAATCAAATAGAATAGAATATAATTTTTATTGGCCAAGTGTGATTGGACACACAAGGAATTTGTCTTTGGTGCATATGCTCTCAGTGTGCATAAATAAAATAGAATATATTCATCAAGAATCATAAGGTACAACACTTAAGGATAGTCATAGGGTACAAATAGGGAATCAGGAAACAATCAATATAAATCGTAAGGATACAAGCAACAAAGTTACAGTCCTGAAGTCATAACTGGGAGGAGATGGGCGAGAGGAACAATGAGAAGACTAATAGTAATACTAATGCAGCCTTAGTGAATGGTTTGGCAATGGTGAGGGAATTATTTTTATCAGGGTTGTGTTTGACAACCTGGGAGCCTGGGGTGTGGGCATGGCTGTGTGGGCATGGCAACTTGGGCGTGGCCAGCTTGACAAGGCTCTGTTTTCGGCTACGACAGACTCCTGAACTCCTCTCCAAGCGAAAAAGGAGCTCGGAGAGGCCACACACTGGCTCCATTTTTGCTGGCAGAGGCACTCGGGCCAGTCCTTTGCCGTTTCTAGGGTGACCCCACAGGCCAGATCTAAGCACCCTGTGGGGCAGATCCGGCCCACGAGCCTTGAGTTTGACACCTCTAATCTAGAGGCACCGGATCAGGGCACAAAGAATTGGGTGTGTCTAGCTGAATGAAAAGAATGACTTGGGATGAAATGATAGCAGCCTTCCAATATCTCAGGGGTTGCCACAAAGAAGAGGGAGTGTGCCACTTCCAGCATGTGTGCCAGATAGTGGTGGGGTCCAGATCCTGTCGCAACCAGTATGCTGTGCACAGGGCCAAGTGAGCCAACGTATCGGTACAGTGGCCGCTGCTCCCGGCTACTACCGGTACAGCCGTACCAGTTCGTACCACCCGGAACCCACCACTGGTGCTATATGTTTGCCATCGTGGGTATAGGGTTTCCTACCTGAGCAGAGGGTTGGTCTAGAAGGCCTCCAAGGTCCCTTCCGACTCCTGTTATTCTGTTCTGCTCTTCTTTTTTTTTTTTTTTTTTTTGTAATAAAATTTTATTGGTTTTTCAAAATTTATAGGGAAAAGGGTAAATGGACAGGTATACAAATTTTGGCAGTTGCAAAGTGTGTGAGGCCCCCCTCCCTCCATACCCATAGCGTACATTTATATATAATGCATTAGTATATAATTGATTATAATCAGCATATTAGTTCTATTATTAAATTCAATCAAATTAAACATTACAATATAAAATCCAAATATAATTCCATTTTTCACTTTCGGTCAATTTATAATAATATGATTTTCATATTTATTTCTGTGATCTGAGTCTTCTTGCTATTGCCCCATCTCCCTCCACTGGCAGAGCTCTGGCCCCTCCCGTGTCCTGCGTGTCCGTTGTAGTGTCTGGTGGTTTCTCTAGGAGTGTTTTATTTTTTTCCATAAAGGCCTGCGCCTCTATGGGTGAATTAATTCTGATTCTTGTCTCCTCCCAGAATATCAGCATACCTTCAGGCATCAACCATCTAAACCACACCCCTTTCTGGTATAATTTATTCGCTAATTGCGAATAATTTTTTCTTTTTTCTCTAATCTTCTTAGGGATCTGCTTCAGAATGGTTATCTCCATATCATGATATGTCAATGCTTGCCCCCTTTGTACACCCAGAATTTCATCTCTTGTGGTTTTTCTAAGGAATTTAATGTGAACCTCCCTGGGTAAATTGTGTGTTCTAGCATAAGCTGAGTTCACTCTATAAACCAGATCTATATCCCACCCCATCTGTTGTTTTTCTTTGTGTGTATAGTCAGCCAGAATGTTTGTCATGATGTCCCTTATATTTTCCCCATCTTCTTCTATAACATTTTGAAATCTAAGATAATAGGACATTCTCTCAAATTCTAATTTCATCTGTTGGATGTCAAGATCTTTGTTCCCTTTCTGCACGGCTTCCACCCCCCCCCTCACCTCCTCCACCCCCCCTTCCACAAGATTCAGTCTTTGTGAGTTCTTATATATTTGGGCTTGATTTTCTTTAATTTCATCTTTCATTTCCCTTAACTGTTTCTTGATTTCCTCCTGGCCCTGTAGAATTTGTTGAAGCATTTGTTGAAAGTCCATCTCTGTAGTCTTATGGTGCATCAGTTCTGTTATCTTTGACTGTGTGGCTGGACTGGATGTTGCGGATGTTGGAGCAGAAGTGGCAAAGCCAGGTTTTCCAGGAGGGGGTCTTTTAGATGCCATCCTTTATAACGTTAAAAGTTCAGTCCAAATATAAAGTAAGCAATTAGAAAAGAAGGGTAGCCAGGTGAATCCGGGAGCAGAATAACCAGGCAGAAGAGAATCTCTCCAATAAGTCTGGCAATAGATAGAAAATTTCCCCTAGAAGGTTAAAAAAATACCAATCCACAAGAGGTTCCTCTGGGAGACACGGAGACAAAGACCGGAAGCCTGAATTTTAAAGGTGGAGTCAGGTTTCAGAGTTCATAAAGACAACGGAAGTGTGCCATCTTGCCCTGCCAGTTTTGGGCACAGAGGCGTAACAAAGTTTTAGAAAGTTCCAAAAGTCCTCAAATCATTGTAATATGTAAAATTAAATTGAAAAGAAAATCATCTCAGCCTAAGTGAGGCTTCATTCGTTGGCTCTCCCCCCTCCTCCTTCCCCGGGGGCTGAGAGCAAAATTGTTTCTTGCCGCTTGTCCAAGGGGGGGGGGGAAACCCCCCTCCCTCCAGCCGCACCTCCAAAATGCTCCGAAAGTTGTTTTAAAGTTTTAAAAGCTGAATCAAATCTTCATGCAAAGTAAGGGATGAAGAGAGAGGCAACCTCACCGCACCGCAGCTGCTTCCTTCAATTGTAGCATTCTCCAGTCGGCTTGTAGCGAGGCGCGAGGCGTGGAAACGCGATGCGCCCTCCGAGCTTGCTCCCCGGTGCCTTGGGCGCGCGAGAGAGCCCCCGCCGGCTGCCGCCGCTGCAGGAGACCTCCGCGATGCCGCCCCTCCGGCAGGACCCCTCTGCGGGGTGTCCTGTGCCCCCCAAGGAGTGGGGAAGCCCACCGGGGAGCCGGAGCGGGCAAAGAGCTGCCCGTCGCCGCCGCCGCCGGAACCGGAACTCCCGTTCTGCTCTTCTTATACTGGAGCAGAGCAAGGCGGGAGAAGAGACATTCTTCTTTAGAAGAATCACCTCTGTACAGGCCAGCCTTTCGTCACACTCAGCACTTCCGTTCCCCTCCAGTGTGGCTTGGCAAGACTTCAATCCGATTCCGAAGATGCTGAAGCGGCGGCTTTCTCAGGGACCCGATTAGAACGTTAAAGGCCTTCAAGTGACAGGCTTTTAATTGTCTCTTTTTAAAAATTAATTAAATGCAGTTAACGCCGGCGCCAAGGGGCAGTTTCACCTTTGTGCAAAGGAAGCGTTCCCCTTCCCCTTTCCTCTGCCCCCACACCCACCCCACCCGATCTCCACTCGGAAGGAAAGAGTTAACCCCCATCTTCAATCTTTGGCTTCTTCAGTCCTGGAAAGCATCAGCTTTCCTTGCCATCACATCTGTCTTTTCCCAAGACCTGCACATTAGCTGCCGAGATGCCTTTGACATCAGATGCTGCTCGGCTCTTAATAAACATCTGATGAAAAGAACAAGCCAAGGACCATATGCCAAGGATTATAAATAGGTTGCGCTCAGAGTGGCCACTTTGATTTCAAAGCGGTTTGGTCTGAAGACGTCAGATTCTGCAGCCGGCCTGGCTAATGGGCCCGGGCAGCCATATCCTTGATCTTTCCTTTGTCTCAGGAAGGCTGCTAGCCCACTCTGCATGCGTACCGTCAAGGCACTTTCCAATAATTAAAATCTATCGCTTCTTCCTTTCTTCACGGAATGCAGGAAACTCATTCCCTCCCCCCCTCCTCTCTTCTCGTGGACTGGCAACTCTTAAAACATCCTTTCAGGGACCAGTTGCAAATCCAAACATGTCACATGTCAATGCTGAAGCAAGAGACCTTGAGATCAGGTAATTGATACTCCCAGGAGAGCCCAAAGGTGTCCCATTAAAGTACAAATGCTTGATTATTCTTACCTAGCTGATAACCGGATGTTGCCCGGGTATTTATTTATAGAGGGAAAGTGTCCGGACCAAACGTAATTTCTAATGTTAGATTTTTCCTAGGTGGGTTTCCAATTTTTTTACTACCAGTTCGCTCGGGCACGCTCTCTCTCTCTCTCGCATGCATGCAATGCTTTTGCACATGCACAGAAGCATCCAGGCAGATGGGCAGAGCCTCCCATTGCCACTACTACTGGTTTGGCCAATCTGGGCCGAACTCAGAGCAAACCACCTCTGATTTTCCCACTTCCCAGAGGGAGCCCCTTTGTGGAGTACTGTGAAGCCATTACCATGGCAACTCCACTGTGCTGTACAGTAGAAGCCATTTTGCGGCAGTATGGTAGAAGCCGTTTTAAGGCACAACAGGCTGCATCTTAATAGAACACCCCCCCCGAGGGGTATTAGGGTTGTCATACCCCCACAGTATTTGTTTCCAGAGAGTGTATCAAGTTTGGTTGAAATTGCTCCAGGCTTTCTAGAGTTATGCTGGAACATACATATATACATACTTATAAAAAATAATAATATATCATATAAAAATAAATGTAAAAATAAAATAAATGATAAATAAAAGAAGATAGATTGATTTAACTGGGCTTGTTTGTCGAACTGTGAATTCATCAAACAAAGCTGGGCTTGCAGAATATGCTCTTGAGCCTATGGGGTGGCTTGGATTGGCCACAGTGAGGCTCTTTTGCATCCTTTGGTGATGGTTGTCGTTCAATTGCTAACTCTTTGCCACCCCATGGACCACAGCACGCCACCCTCCCCCTGTTCTCCACTGTCTCCCGGAGTTTTCCCAAATTCACATTCATTGCATTGATGACACCATCTAACTATCTCATCCTCAGATGTCTCCTTCACCTTTTGTCTTCCATCTTTCCCAAGGGTCTTTGGGAATGAGTCCCGCCTTCTCATTGGGTGGCCAAAGGATGTGAGCTTCAGGATCTGTCCTTCCAAATGACAGTCAAAAGTTGATTTCCTTTAGGATTGTCTGATTTTGGATATTCTTGGGGAAGAGAATGGAATGAAATGGAGTCAAGTAGAGTAGAGTAGAACAGAACAGAGTAGAGTAGAGTAGAGTAGATTAGGGTAGAATAGAGTAGGGTAGGGTAGGGTACGGTACGGTAGGGTAGAATTAGAGTGGAATCGAGTTGAGTTGAGTCAAGTAGGGTAGGGTTAGGTAGGGTCAGGTAGAGTAGAATTAGAGTAAAGTAGTATAAAGTAGAGTAGGATAAGATAGGGTAGGGTAGGGTAGGGTAGGATACGGTAGAATTAGAGTAGAGTAGAGTAGAGTAGAGTAGAGTAGAGTAGAGTAGAATCAAATTGAATATTGGAACAGTCTGCTTAGGTAGGAAACCCAATACCATTTCAGACAAATGGTTGTCCAATCTCTTCTTAAAATTTTTGAAGCTTTCACAACTTCTGGAGGCAAGTTGTTCCAGTGAGTAATTGTTCTAACTGTCAGAGAGTCTTGTCCAACACCACAATTTGAAAGCTTCAATTCTTCGGTGCTCAGCCTTCCTTACAGTCCTTTGCATTTTGGAGAGGTGCAGCAACTCACCTTGAAAAAGATTGGTGGACTCTGCAAAATCTGAGTGACCATAAGAGGGCAGCAAAGGGATACACTGATTCACTCTTTAACCCTGGGCTGCCAACAAGTGGCCACTGGAAGCTTTGCAGATATACCAATGCTAACTTTAGTATTTGCTACCAGTTTTAGACTTAGGAATGGGCTCTACCCTGCGCTGTGCATGTACCAGTGACGTGCGGTGAGGTTAATGGCTAGTGAGGCTGGTGACGTCATCAGGAAGGCGGGGAATGGGACCACGTGTGCTGGAGGCACACATTTCTGCCTCCGCCCTCCGCAGCTCCCGGGTGCGCACGGATGGAGATAGGCAGAATGGCGCCGAGGCGATCCGGCGGGCGAGCGACTGAGGATCGGGCTGCCTCACTCACTCTTTCGTCCGCCCGGATCGCCTCGGTGTCGCTGTGGCTACCTCCGTCCGTGCGCGCCCGGGAGCTGCGGAGGGCGGAGGCAGAAATATCGGCGTTTCCAGATGACGTCATCCGGGAGCGCCAACAACATTTCTGCCTCCGCCCTCCGCCCTCCGCCCTCCGCAGCTCCTGGGCGCGCCTGGACGGATGTATAATATTATAATATTATAATATAATATATATATAGCTTGGGAAAAATTCCATGGATGAGAATCCTCGAGGGGAAAACAACTCAAGAAGCTTGGGAAATTTTGAAAAATGAGATTAGAAAAGCCCAGTCTAACACAATACCAATGAAGAAGAAAAACAACAGCTCCCAAAAGAAACCAGCATGGCTGCATAAACAACTATCTGACAAACTGAAAGACAAAAAAAGTAAGTATAAAAAGTGGAAGGAGGGGGACATAACTAAGGCAGAATATCAGCAAATAGCCCGAGCCTGTAAAGATGAAGTGAGGAAAGCTAAGGCTCACAATGAAGAAAGGCTTGCCACAAAAGTAAAAATTAACAAAAAAAGCTTCTTCCAACATGTTAAAAACAAGAAAAAAGTTAAGGAAACAATTGGCCCATTGCTAGGAGAAAGTGGCAAGAAGGTGACAAGCAACAGGGAGAAAGCAGAACTATTTAACTCATGTTTTGCATCTGTCTTTACACAAAGGGATAAAACAGTCCAACCTATCAAAAGCAGCACAAAATTAGGAACACAAATTGAAATAGGGAAGAAAATGGTAAGTGAGCACCTGTCTACCCTAGACGAGTTCAAATCACCAGGACCGGATGGATTACACCCCAGAGTTCTGAAGGAACTAGCAGACGAGATCTCAGAACCACTGAATTATATCTTTCAGAGATCCTGGAACACCGGGGAACTACCAGAGGACTGGAAAAGAGATGATGTGGTTCCCATTTTCAAAAAAGGGAAAAAATTAGATCCAGGAAACTACAGACCTATCAGCCTAACCTCAATACCAGGAAAGATTCTGGAAAAAATAATCAAGCAACGAATTTGCGAACACCTAGAAGCAAACAAAGTAATAGCCAAAAGCCAACATGGATTTGTCAAAA
The DNA here is from genome assembly GCF_964273705.1 of Natrix helvetica. NCBI lineage: Eukaryota > Metazoa > Chordata > Lepidosauria > Squamata > Natricidae > Natrix > Natrix helvetica. The sequence goes on from NC_138551.1 coordinate 8,373,072, forward strand.
ACAGATCATGCCAGACTAATCTTATTGCATTCTTTGATAATGTGACAAAATTAGTGGACCAGAGGAATGCCGTTGATATAGTTTACTTGGACTTCAGTAAGGCTTTTGATAAGGTAGACCATAACCTACTACTAGATAAAGTAGAAGAATGTGGGTTAGACAGCATCACCACCAGATGGATTGGTAACTGGCTGACCAACCGCACTCAACGTGTAGTTCTCAATGGAACTGCATCTACATGGAGGGAAGTATGCAGTGGAGTACCCCAAGGCTCTGTTTTAGGCCCAGTACTCTTCAACATCTTCATCAATGATTTGGATGAGGGAATAAATGGGGAACTCATCAAATTTGCAGATGATACCAAGCTGGCAGGAATAGCCAACACTCCAGAAGATAGGCTTAAGATACAGAAGGATCTTGACAAACTTGAACATTGGGCACTATCTAATAAAATGAAATTCAATGGTGAAAAGAGTAAGGTTCTACATTTAGGCAACAAAAACGGAATGCACAGGTACAGTATAGGTGATACCTTACTCAGTAGTAGTAACTGTGAAAGGGATCTTGGGGTCCTAGTGGACAACCATTTAAATAGGAGCCAGCCGTGTGCAGCAGCTGCCAAAAAAGCCAACACAGTTCTAGGCTGCATCAACAGAGGGATGGAATCAAGATCACGTGAAGTGTTAATACCACTTTATAATACTTTGGTAAGGCCACACTTGGAATACTGCATTCAGTTCTGGTCGCCACGATGTAGAAAAGATGTGGAGACTCTAGAAAGAGTGCAGAGAAGAGCAACAAAGATGATTAGGGGACTGGAGACTAAAACATATGAAGAACGGTTGCAGGAACTGGGTAGGTCTAGTTTAATGAAAAGAAGGACTAGGACATGATAGCAGTGTTCCAATATCTCAGGGGTTGCCACAAAGAAGAGGGAGTCAAACTATTCTCCAAGGCACCTGAGGGTAGAACAAGAAGCAATGGGTGGAAACTAATCAAGGAGAGAAGCAACTTAGAACTGAGGAGAAATTTCCTGACAGTGAGAACAATTAATCAGTGGAACAGATTGCCTCCAGAAGTTGTGAATGCCCCAACACTGGAAGTCTTTAAGAAGATGTTGGATAGCTATTTGTCTGAAACGGTATAGGGTTTCCTGCCTAGGCAGGGGGTTGGACTAGAAGACCTCCAAGGTCCCTTCCAACTCTACTATTGTATTATTGTATTATATATCAACTGATAAGGAAGAGAACCCGTGGCTTAGTGGTTAAGACTCCTGCCTAAGATATATACAGCCCGGGTTCTAATCCCAGTAAGGGTATGGCTAGCTGATGAGAGCTAATTAGCTCGAAATAGATCTATCCTAGTCTCCCTTTATTTATCAGTACAATTACAACATATATATATATATATATATATATATATATATATATATATATATATATATATATATATATATATGTAGAAAAGATGTGGAGACTCTAGAAAGAGTGCAGAGAAGAGCAACAAAGATGATTAGGGGACTGGAGACTAAAACATATGAAGAACGGTTGCAGGAACTGGGTAGGTCTAGTTTAATGAAAAGAAGGACTAGGACATGATAGCAGTGTTCCAATTAAAATATATATATATATATAGTATATAATATTATATACTATTACTTCATGAAGAGAGGTGAGGCTTGCCGAATGAATGCATCCAGGTTTTTTTTAAACAGACGGGTAGTCCTTGCTTAATGACTACTCACTCGTTTGAGACATTTTGAAGTTATGAGAGACCTACCCAGAGGATTTATGACCCGTTTTTGAATTTCTTTTTAAAATGTTTTTTTATGTTTTCATTTTCATAACATATAATCACATGTATATTATTACATACCCAATATCGTATTGTATTATTAAATATTTACATCAATTCATCTTACCATCAACTCCCAAAAACAATTATTGGGTCTTCTGCTCTCCATACACCATACAATCACTTTCTTCTCCCTCTCTCCTCCTCCTCCCTACCTCCTTTCTTCCCTCTGTGGTCCTTCTCTTCTCCACTTCCCCTTCCTCTCTCCTTCTCCCCTCTCCCCTCCCCACTCCTCATTTCTCTCCTCCTCTTCCCCCCTTGCCCTCTCTCCTATCCCTCTCTTCTTCCCTTACCTCTCTCTTCTACTTCACACTCTTCATTTCATTTACTTGGTGCATTTCAGCTTCTGAGCGAACTCCGTTTTATGTTGATGGTATTTATAATTCCTTTTAAATATACATATTTAATTTTAACATGTATCTTCCTCCTTTTTTTTTTAAAGAAATGGAACAAAAAAGTATACATATATAGTCATTGTGTCATTATGGCTGATGACCATAATGCCTCTGGTCCAGGGGTGGGTTCCTGCCAGTTCTAACCTCTTCTATAGAAGAGGTTCCACAAATCTACAGTGCTGTTTAGAACCGGTTCCAGTTCCCTCCCCTCCCCCATCTGCACATCATCAAGATGAAGAGGAAGAGGAAGAATTCTGGGAGTTGAAGTCCACAAGTCTTGAAGCTGTCAAGTTTGACCACCCCTGGGGTTTTTTTCTAAAGGGTTAGGGGTGCAAGGGTCTTGTAACTTGACAGCTTTAAGACTTGCACACTTCAATGCCAGAGTTTCAGTTTCAGTTTCAGTTTATTAAATTGAGCCAACATGACTGGAGGAGGAATTCTGGGAGTTGAAGTCCACAAGTCTTAAAGCTGTCAAGTTTGAACACCCCTGGGGTTTTTTTCCTAAAGGGTTAGGGGTGCAAGGGTCTAGTAACTTGACAGCTTTAAGACTTGCGTGCTTCAAATGCCAGAGTTTCTGAGCCAACATTTTGGTTGCTAAGCAAGAGCGTTGTTAAGTGAGTTTCACCACATTTTACAAGTTGGCCACGCCCATCCAGTCACATGGCTGGCAAGCCACTCCCATCCAGTCATATGGCTGGCAAGCCACTCCCACAAACAGGCCACACCTACAGAAGAGGTTCTAAAAAAATTTGAAACTCACCGCTGCCCTGGTCACATGATCGCATCGTGGGCACTTAGCAACTGGCTTGCACGTACAGCTGTTTGCAGCATCTGCAATCACTTGACTGCGAGTTTTGGCATTTTGTTTGGCGGTTTTGGGCCTTTAGAGTGAAAGCAGGTTTGATTAAAAACCATCACTTTGCTTAACAACTACAGTGTTTGTTTAATGAACAGCAGAAGGAAGCCCAGTCTTAGCTCTCTGACTCACCACTAGGTAAACCTAACCTACAGATAGTCCTTGACTTATAACCGTTTGTTTACGGAGCATTGGAAATGACAGCAAAAATGAATTCACCATGGGAAATTACAAATGGCGACCATTTCCCACACTTACGACCGTTGCAACATCCCACGTGGGATCTTGGGACGATCATGATCTGTAAAAATCCTTCCCAGCTGGCTTCCGACAAGCAAAGTCACCGGGAGAAGCCAGATGTGCTTAGTGACCGCAAGGTCCCCTGAACAAGGGCAACCATTCGCTTAGCGCCGTGGCAAAAATAAGGTCGTAAAATGGAGCCTCGCTTAGTAGTGGACATTTGGGGCTCAATGGCGGTCGTATGTCGAGGACTACCTGTATACCATTTTCCCCACGACCAGCTGATCGTTTCCTACCCCCTCTTGTATCCAATCAAATGCCACCGTCTCCTTCTACTCTGTCGTTTGCTTTCTCTGGGTCAGATGAGCGATTGCATTTCATTACAGCAACGAACCTATTTGCTGGCAAGTCTCCTGGGGGCTCCCATTGTCAGCTTCCCCCCCCCCCCCATCTTTGCCCTTTCCACCAGCAGCCTGGCATTAGAGCCATTCAACCTGCAATCTATTGAGGGAAGGGGGCGGCGGAGGGGGGAGCTTTAATGAGCCATTCAAGTCACCCCCATTGCTGGAGGCTGAGGAATAGCCGTCAGCAGGAGGGAGAGGCTGGGACAAGATCCAGGCCCATTTCATCATGCTGGCAAGGGTGGAATTGATGGGCTCAGGAGCCCAGGGGGAGGTTGGCATTGGAAGGACGGGGTCTCTGTCCATCTGGAGGAGTCAGAACTGGGGCGGGGGTGGAGAAACTGGGAGGATCCGGTTTGTTTCTTATTTCAGCCCTCGATTCCCTGGCTGGGTTCATTTCGCATCCTTCACCATCAGGTGAAGGCCTGGCAAAAAACATTGGCCAACATTGAGAGGCCAGCATTGCTTAGGGTTCAACTTCACCCGGAGAGTGGCAGCTATCCTTAGATAAGATCCTTCTCTCCCTCCCTCCTTCCCTCCACCCTTTTTCGTTCCCTTCCTCCCTCCTTCTCATTCCCATCTCCTTTCTCCCTCCCTCCCTCCACCCTTTTTCATTCCCTCCCTCCTTCTCATTCCCATCTCCTTCCTCCCTCCCTCCACCCTTTTTCGTTCACTTCCTCCCTCCTCATTCCCATCTCCTTCCTTCCTTCCTTCCTTCCTTCCTTCCTTCCTTCCTTCCTTCCTTCCTTCCCATTCCTATGTTCTTCCTTCCTCCACCCTCTACCTTTCCTGCCTTCCTCCTTCTCATTCCCATCTCCTCCCTCCCTCCGCCCTCTTTCCTTCCCTGCCTCCCTCCTTCTCATTCCCATCTCCTTCCTTCCTTCTCATTCCTATGTCCTTCCTTCCTCCACCCTCTTTCCTTTTCTCCCTTCCACCTTCTCATTCCCATCTCCCCCCTCCCTCCCTCTGCCCTCTTTCCTTCCCTGCCTCCCTCCTTCTTTCCCATCTCCTTCTTTCCTTCCTTCCTTCCTTCCTTTCTCCCTCCCTCCTTCTCATTCCCTTCTCCTTCCTTCCTCCCTCTCTCCTTCATCCTTTCCTTCCTCCCTTCTTCTCATTCCCATCTCCTCCATCCCTCCCTCCTTCCCGCCCTCTCATTCTTTCCTTTCTGTGGAAATTGGCCACAACAGGTCAATCAAAGTTTCCACGTTTTGTTTTTACATCTGTTACATGAGCGATGCACATTAAAAAAAAAAGGCAATCTCGTTGCCTCGGGCACCATTTTGCCTTTTTTGACCACGTCCTGCAGGTGACCTTGATTCTACCACACCTGAGTTATGCAAAACCAATGTTCTTCCCAACCAAAGTCTCAGCCTCTGTGGATTTCCTGAGACCACATTTCAAAAACAGCGACAGGAGCCGGGAGAAAAACCGGAGTCCTTTTAATTTCACTGAGTTTTACAGTCTGATAAATCCTTATTAAAAACACAGGCCTATTTCGGAGATATCGCAGGTTCAGTTCCAGGCTGCTGCAGTAAAGTGAATATTGCAATAAAGTTGAGTCACACAATTTTTGTTTTGGTTTCCCCGTGCATATAAAATCTCTGTTTACCCTATATCATACTCTATTAAGTGTGCAATGGCATTGTGTCTTAAGAAAAGCACACACCTTAATTAAAAATACTTTATTGCTAAAAAATGCTAATCCTGACCTGAGCCTTCAGCAAGTCGTAATCTTTTTGCTGGTGGAAACTCTTGTAAAAAAACAACAACAAATCATCACAATTTCTGCGAAGCGCAATAAAGGAAAACGCAATAAAACAAGGTGTGCCTTTATTGTGGGGCTAAACTAGAGGTTTTTACAGGGAAGTTCAAAAAAAGGGAGCAAATTAAAAGATTGGGGTCACGCTGTGGTTTCGGAAGCTCAACCTCTTTTATATTGTTCTGATCCAGGCTTCCTTAAAAGGCCCGAAGCAGAGTCTGGATCCCGGCAAAACCCCTTTTATTTACACAACTGTGAATTCCTTTCATTCAGAATCCGCAAGGCTTAGCAAACAGTCTTTCAGAGGAATGTTTACCAACACGAACCTTATCTCGCTTGGTGAGCTGCCAGACAACTATTTTCCAAACGCAGGGCAAGGCAAAACTTGGCAGAGAGTCTCTTATAGTCACAAACAGAACTTTCCACTCTTGTAACGACCAAATGGACGAATTGTTTCCTGCAAAATCCCCCTCCCCATTCGCTCCTCTTTTGCTTCCTGTGGGAGGGACCAATCACCTCCAAGGTGTGGCTTTCCTCCCAAGTCGACCCTGCTTTCTTAGTTGTTCTTGTTTTCTGGCAGCTCTGCGCATGTGCACACTGGGAACAGGCTCCAGCTGTTCCTCTGCCTCGCTGCTGTCTAGCTCCCTCTCTGCCTCCGACCCAGAGCCCTTGCCTGAGCTTCCTTCAGCCCCCAGGACTGGGCCATGTTCCTCCCCAACCTCCTCACTGTCCGACTCTGTTGCCAGCTGTAGGGCCGTGATGGCGAACCTATGGCACGCATGCCACAACTGGCACGCAGAGCCATTTGTTAGGGCACACAAGGCGTTGCCCTGTCAACTCCAGTGGGCATGTGCGCGATGGCCAGCTGACTTCAGCCTTCATTTTCGGCCATTTTTCGCCCTCCGGAGGTTTCAGGGAAGCCTCCTGAAGCCTCCGGAGGGGGCAAGGCAAGCTGTTTTTACTCTCTCCAAGCTCCTAGAAAGCCTCTGGAGCCTGGGGAAGGCGAAAAACGGGTCAGAACTAAGGGGGAAGGTGGGGGAATGTGCAGGGGGGTTGCGTATGCATGCACAGGGGGATCACAGACATAGAATTATGGGTGTGGGCATGCCTGTGCATGACCCCCTGCGCTCCTGCCGCTTTTGGCACATAGTTGGGGGTTGGACTGGAAGACCTCCAAGTTCCCTTCCACCTCTGTTAGTCTGTAAAAGACACAACATAGCAATCAACACGCCTAGCCAGCAGCACAGGTAAAAGCCAGGTTAGATGTCTGTTGCGGTTTTTGTGTTGTCTTTTGCAGCCTTCACACTGGCAAACTTTCTGGATTTTCTCCTCTCCGAGTTTTAATGGGCTCTGACTCAGCTGAGCTTTTCAAGATCAGCCAAGGTTGGCTCGGATTAACCTCCAGGTTGAAATACTTTCCCCCTTCTGTCGAATCCGAAATCATTATTAAGTAATGACGTTATGAGGTTGCCAGCTGGGCCCAAGGCTTCAGGGACTCACCTGTGGCCTGGACTTCAAGTCTGCCCTCCTATGCTGGGGTGATACAATGTGAGGCATGTCTAGTGGAGGGGGGGAGGCAGGGGGGGAGTAACAAAGCCCACCTGGATGAAGGTATCGGGGTATTTTTATTTTTGGCAAAAAATAAGAAGGTGGAGCTGGTTGACTTCTGGGCTGGATGCTTCCATACTCTACCTGTGTAGTCTTCCTGCTGGCCTAGGAGGGATGGTGCCAGTGAACCCCAGTTCCCCCCTCCTCTCTCGCCCCGCCCACATGCATGGGTGCCCCGCTCCTCTTGAGGGTTGAATGGACGCCATTTACTTCTGCAGCAGAAACACTTTTCCCCCCAAAAGTAGAAACCAATACTATTCTATTCTGTGCACTTGGGAGAAACAATTGGGAGAAACTCACTTACCCACCCACCCATTCGTCCATCTGTCTTTCCATCCATCACTCTCCTTCCTTCCTTTCCTCCTTCCTTCCTCCCTCCCATCCACTCACTCATCTCCTTCCATCTTTCTTCCTTCATTCTTCTTCCTTCTTTTCTTCCTTCCTCCCATACACTCATCTCCTTCGTTCCTTCCTCCTTCCTTTCCCTCCCTCCTTCCCATCCACTCATTCATCTCCTTCCATCTTCCTTCCTTCCTCCATTCTTCTTCCTTCTTTCCTTCCTTCCTCCCAACGACTCATTCATCTCCCTTCCTTCCTTCCTTCCTTCCTTCCTTCCTTCCTTCCTCTTTCCCTCCTTCCCTCCCTCCCATGCACTCACTCATCTCCTCCCTCCCTCCCTCCCTCCCATCCACTCATTCTCCTTCCATCTTCCTTCCTTCCTCCATTCTTCTTCCTTCTTTCCTTCCTTCCTCCCAGCCACTCATTCATCTCCCTTCCTTCCTTCCTTCCTTCCTTCCTCTTTCCCTCCTTCCCTCCCTCCCATGCACTCACTCATCTCCTCCCTCCCTCCCTCCCATCCACTCATTCTCCTTCCATCTTCCTTCCTTCCTCCATTCTTCTTCCTTCTTTCCTTCCTTCCTCCCAGCCACTCATTCATCTCCCTTCCTTCCTTCCTTCCTTCCTCTTTCCCTCCTTCCCTCCCTCCCATGCACTCACTCATCTCCTCCCTCCCTCCCTCCCATCCACTCATTCTCCTTCCATCTTCCTTCCTTCCTCCATTCTTCTTCCTTCTTTCCTTCCTTCCTCCCAGCCACTCATTCATCTCCCTTCCTTCCTTCCTTCCTTCCTTCCTTCCTTCCTTCCTTCCTTCCTCTTTCCCTCCCTCCCTCCCTCCCATGCACTCACTCATCTCCTTCCTCCCTCCCTCCCATCCACTCATTCTCCTTCCATCTTCCTTCCTTCCTCCATTCTTCTTCCTTCTTTCCTTCCTTCCTCCCAGCCACTCACTCATCTCCTTTTCTTATCTTCCTTCCATCCACTCATTCATCTCCCTTCCTTCCTCCCTACTTCCTTCCTTCCTTTCCTTCCTTTCCTTTTCCCCTCCATCTTTGTTCTTTCCTTCCTCCTGTCCACTCACTCATCTCCTTCCTTCTTTCTTTCCATCCAATCACTCACCGATCTCCCTCCCTCCCTCTCTCTCCCTTCCTTTCCCTGCTCTTAACCAAAGGAAGCGAGAGCCTCCACTTTCCAGCAGTTTCAGTCACAGAAAACTTGCAGAATTCATCCCAAACCCACCTGCCTTCTTATGTCTTCACCCTGAAACTGCCCCCCCCCTTCTACCTCTTTTGCCAAGACCCTCCCTTGCCTTCCAATCTCCTCTGCCCAAGCAGGAGAAGCCCTGGAGAAGTCAAACTTCGAGAGAGCTCAAGGAATCCAGGCTGCCAGAGGGATTCCAGGAGGACAGAGGGAGAGCTCTGCATCGCCTGCTTCCTTGGGCTTCTGGATGCTTGTCAGCTCAGCTCGGTGGTGCTGATGGAGCTTCAACAGACTTGGGCCTGGCTGCCCTGCCAGACCCCTCCTGGCTGGGTGCTTGCCCGGTCCCCAACTTGGCTGCCCGTCTCATCTCCGCTGACAGCAATGGAATCTCATGGAAAATGGGCCCAGGAGGAAGACAAAGGGCCTTCAGATGGCTGCAGGCACCCTTTGAAGGCTGCCTACCTCAATGTGGGGCTGTGTCCCCTCCTCCTCCCCTCTCCCTTGCCCTCCTGGTCTTCTAGGAGAGCTGGAAGTTTGCCCAGCCCATCACAGTCCTGGCCTCTCTCCCCCTGCAGGAGAGCATCAGCACCTCTGAAAGAGGCTTTGGATTGTCTTTAGGATGACGACACTGGCGTGACCAAGGGATGACCCCCCGACGCATGGCAGGGAAACGCACACCTGCCCAGCGCCCGTCCCAGGGACAGGCGAGGACTCCAAGGGAGCTGGCAGCATAAGAGGCAGGGCCAGGCGGCAGCCGAACTCTCAGCCTGACCTTTCGAATTCCTCCAGTATCGTCTCCGGAGAGATTGGACGGAGGGAAACAGAGATGCTTCTTTGACATCTCTGGAACATGGTTTGCAGGGCGGCGGCCAAGGGGGAGAACCTGCTCTATAACAGGCCCAAAAATGGAGGCTCAGGCAAGCCTCAAACTCTTCCCTGACTGTACAGGTGGTCCTCAACTTGCAGCCATAACGGAGGCCAACATTTCTTATTTTTGTTTTAAAAAAGAGAGTTTTTATTTTTAGACAGACATAAACGAACGAAACATAAAACGATCTTCAATTACATACAGCGTGCCGATTGGTTACAAGATTTTGGTGCATCCTTTCCATAGTCCTCACTTACAATTTATATGGAATCACACATTATCAATCAAATATATATGTATACATTATTATCATTGCACGTCATTTATTTGCCTATCACTATTATTCCTTCATTTTAAACAAGATATTCTAGAAATTGGATTCATTTATATTATAACAACTCATTACATCATCTTAAATCTATCCAATAATAATGTATCTTTATATTGTATTCTGTATTATTCTATAATTCTTACAATACAACAGCAGAGTTGGAAGGGACCTTGGAGGTCTTCTAGTCCAACCCCATGCCTAGGCAGGAAACCCTATACCGTCTCAGACAAATGGCTATCCAACATCTTCTTAAAGACTTCCAGTGTTGGGGCATTCACAACTTCTGGAGGCAAGCTGTTCTACTGATTAATTGTTCTCACTGTCAGGAAATGTCTCCTCAGTTCTAAGTTGCTTCTCTCCTTGATTAGTTTCCACCCATTGCTTCTTGTTCTACCCTCAGGTGCCTTGGAGAATAGTTTGACTCCCTCTTCTTTGTGGCAACCCCTGAGATATTGGAACACTGCTATCATGTCTCCCCTAGTCCTTCTTTCTCTTAAGCTAAACATACCCAGTTCCTGCAATCGTTCTTCATATGTTTTAATCTCCAGTCCCCTCATCCTCTTTGTTGCTCTTCTCTGCACTCTTTCTAGAGTCTCCACATCTTTTTTTACATCGTGGCGACCAGAACTGAATGCAGTATTCCAAGTGTGGCCTTACCAAGGCATTATAAAGTGGTATTAACACTTCACCTGATCTTGATTCTCTCCCTCTGTTGATGCAGCCTAGAACTGTGTTGGCTTTTTTGGCAGCTGCTGCACACGGTTGGCTCATATTTAAATGGTTGTCCACTAGGACTCCAAGATCCCTCTCATAGTTACTACTATTGAGCAAGGTACCACCTATACTGTACCTGTGCATTTAGTTTTTCTTGCCTAAATGTAGCACCTTACTCTTTTCACCATTGAATTTCATTTTATTAGAGAGTGCCCAATGTTCAAGTTTGTCAAGATCCTTCTGTATCTCAAGCCTATCTTCTGGAGTGTTGGCTATTCCTGCCAGCTTGGTGTCATCTGCAAATTTGATGATTTCTCCATTTATTCCCTCATCCAAATCATTGATGAAGATGTTGAAGAGTACTGGGCCTAAAACAGAGCCTTGGGGTACTCCACTGCATACTTCCCTCCATGTAGATGCAGTTCCATTGAGGACTACATGCTGAGTGCGGTTGGTCAGCCAGTTACGGATCCATCTGGTGGTGATGCTGTCAAACCCACATTCTTCTACTTTATCTAGTAGTAGGTTATGGTCTACCTTATTAAATGCCTTACTGAAGTCCAAGTAAACTATATCGATGGCATTCCTCTGGTCCACTAATTTTGTTGTATTATAAAGTTCTCTAGTGTCTTTCATTTCCATGTTTTTTTTTAATCTAGCCACTGATAAAACAAATCCCATATCTTGCAGTATTGTTTATCTTCTTGTTCTCTAATTGTTCTCTAAACGGAGACCAACATTTCTGTGGTTGTGAGACGTTTGTTCAATGAGTTTTGCCCAGGTGTGGGTTCTGGCAGGCACTACTGCCGGTTCGCTCGTGTGCGTGCCGTGCGCGCACACTTGATGCACACTATGCGTGCATGTGCAGTGCAATGAAAATTGTTCTGCGCATGTGCAGAAGCGGAAAAAATGATGGTGGCGCCTACAGCACCGCCTGGAGAACCAGTTCAGGGGAGAACTGAGTCGCTGGAAGTGGCAGCCACCTGGGCCAAACCGAACCGTTAGGAACCCACCACTGGTTTTGCCCCATTTTATGACTTGTTGGAAGAAATATCCATCTGGGTTCAGTTCCAAGAGGGGGAAAAGACACTGGATTCATGGAAGTTGCTTGGAAAGATGGTTTATTGATGATGGACAGGACCACATGGTTTGAGGTCCTGGGGGAAAAATAGGGAAGAGATGCTGAGAGTGCTTAGATTTTATGCCCTCTCTGGGCTTTTGAATTTGAGTTTGTATTCTGATTGGTTGTCAGACTCTCAGACTCCCACACCATTCAAAGGGTCTTCATGCCAAATTGTATAGCCAAAAATCCGTAGAAGTCAGAGCTGAAGAAGCTTCTTGGAGGAGAAGCGAAATGTCTTCCGAAGAAAAAAAACCAGAAAGTCCACTTGCCTCCTGAAAAAAAGCCCCTTTGGGACAACCATGAGCTGGATGACTGAGAATCTCTAAAGGCTTTTAGCTATACAATTTGGGATGAAGACCCTTGGAATGGTGTGGGAGTAGGAATGGATTTCCAGGCAAAAAAAAAAACATGGCAGAACCATTTGCGCCACTCAGGTGACCTTGAGGACACAAATAAACCGCCAAGTAGCCTTAACGACCCTCTGAAAGGATGCAAATGACCAGCTGCCTGCAAGGAATATACCTCCTTCCATTCCCCATCATCCAGTCAGAGCTGAAGAAGCTTCTTGGATGAGTAGCTGTTGGTGTTAAGTATTCAGCTTAAGTAAGATCAGCTGAGGGGATCCATTCAGGAACAACAACTTTATTAGTTAACAACAACTCGCTAGTCAGAACAGAACGGAGAACTCCAGGTTTGACAGCTATTTATAGTGCAGCGGTCAAACCGGCAACCAATTAGAACGATGCCAGCTCCTGCTGACGACGCCTGCACGTTCTAGCCAATCCTGGCAGCCGCTGGTGATGATTGACACCACGTGGTTGCCATGGTTCCAGGTATGGGTTCCTGCCAGTTCTACCTCTTCTATAGAAGAGGTTCCACAAATCTACAGTGCCGTTTAGAACAGGTTCCAGCTCCCTCCCCCCTGCCCGTCCGCACATCATCAAGATGAACAGTGAGAGGAGGAATTCTGGGAGTTGAAGTCCACAAGTCTTAAAGCTGTCAAGTTTGAACACCCCTGGGGTTTTTTTTTCCTAAAGGGTTAGGGGTGCAAAGGTCTTGTAATTTGACAGCTTTAAGACTTGCGTGCTTCAAATGCCAGAGTTCCTGAACCAACATTTTGGTTGCTAAGCAAGAGCATTGTTAAGTGAGTTTCACCACATTTTACAAGTTGGCCACTCCCACCCGGTCACATGGCCGGCAAGCCACTCCCACAAAGCAGGCCACACCTACAGAAGAGGTTCTAAAAAAATTTGAAACCCACCACTGCATGGTTCAGACACAACAGTTGGAACCGCTGTCACCAGCTGTTCCTCTACAAATGGCATCATGTTGGCCATGGCTTCTCCTGGCTCTGGCCCTTGGCCACTGCCTCTCCCCCCAGACTGTCAGCCTGGTCTTGTCCCCAGATACACTTTCCTTAAGATGAAGAGAAGGAAAGGTCCAAAATATTACAGATTTACAACCACAAACTGACCCTCAAATTTCTCTTGTGAAGTGAGTCATTTGTTAAGTGGATTTTGCCCCCTTTTACGACCTTTGGTGCCACCGTTGTTAAGTGAAATGCCGCAGTTATTAAATTGGCCAGGCAGATGCTAAGCGAATCGGGCCTCCCCCCATTGACCTTCCTTGTCAGAAGGTCGCAAAAGGGGAATCCCATGACTCCGGGACACTGCAACCGTCATAAATATGAGTCAGTTGCCAGGCTCCTGACTTTTGATCAGGTGACGATGGGAGGGCTGCAATGGGAGTCAACGTGAAAAATAGTCATAATTCACTTTTTTCAGTGCTGTTGTAACTTTGGACAGCCACTGAATGAACCGTTGTAGGTCAAGGACTATCTGCATTTCATTTCAAACCGCCGAAAGTAACTCTCCGTCGCTACCTCTTATACCAGAAGTGGACAATTAATTTTCATTTCATTTCCGTTTCTTTTTCCTTTTCTTTTCCGTGCCAATTGTTTTTATTATAATATAAAATGCAAAAATAAAAAAGCAAATAGTAGGGAAAATAGGGGAGGGAAAAGAGAAGAGAAAAGCATAAAGAAGGAGGGGGAAAAAGGCATTAACTTCCAACTCCCTTTTGGGCAGTAGATTAAGGAAATAAGTGTCCTCCTGGCGGAAAACGGAACCTGGGAAGCGGTGGTGAAATGTAATTTTTTTTGCCACCGGTTCTCTGGGTGTGGCTTGGGGGAGGGGTCATGTGACTGGGTGGGCGTGGTCAACTTTTTAAATTTTTAAAGCATTTTTTACTACCTATTTGCCCGAACTGGTAGTAAAAATGCTTTAAGAAGTGAAAAAAAAGGTTCCACTGTGAGTCGCACAATCGTCAGAAACTTTCCCCCCACTTTTTAAAGCATTTTTTCCCTGCCGGTTCGGACGAATCGTCAGGAAAAAAATGCTTTAAAAAGTGGGAAAAAAGCTTCCGACAATCGCACGACTCACTGCTGAGCTGTGCGATCGTCGGAAGCTGTTGGGTTTTTTTCTACTACCGGTTTGCAGAACCAACGACAATCATCCCTACCGGTTCGGCGATCCTAGTGACAAATAATAATATTTAACATTTCAAGAGCCACTTTCCAGAGATATTAAAGTAAGCAGCCAGGAGAAACCCCCAAACGCAGGCTCTTTTCTGCCCTCTCGTGGATGTCTGGATTTTTTCAAGGTTTGATTGTGGGCAAAACGTCAGAGAAATGAACAAATAACCCAGGAATAACTCACTGAGAACAATCAAATTGTCTTAAGTAACATTTGTATATTCCCATGAAAAAATATAGATTCCCTCCCCACCCCTCTAGTTTTGGAAGGATTAGGACTGTATGTGCCAGCAATTATACTCACAGAGCAGGGAAATATATCTTTGAGGGGGGGGGGGTGTTGCTTGTTACTGCAATGAGTATCAAGGACTCTGTGGGTTCTCCCTCCCCCCCCCGCCCACAAAATTCCTTTGTGCAGGCTTGGAAATGAGCTCCAAAGTGTAAAATATTTCCATCTGCGCTTGGAAGGCCAGCGCATTGGATATGGAGCCCCAATCTCACAGCCGGTCTCTAATACCATGTTATGTGAAGTTGGAGCAGCGGTGCTCGCTAAGGAAGGATGTTTTTGAAATGACCATCAGATCATTAGTATTTCTTATAAAGTAACATGCTCTGATGCTAAGGAGTACTACTCCCCCTCCCCACTTGAAGAGAACTCTGTTCCAACTGCCAGTTGCCTCTCATTCCGTTACCTCAGTTCAAATTGGCAGACCTTTCACTCCTTCACTCAGGAGCGGTCTGGGGCTCCTTATGGTACTAAATGTCAGTACCTCATCAAAATGTCTATGCCTTCCACCTATGGAATTGCTTCTGGACTCAAGGCGGCGGGAGCGATATTCCCTTATGTGTTTCAATCACCAACCATCACTGAGCCAACAGATTTTAAACTGAATTTCTCCTGCATAGCCCGATCACATAGTTTTGTTGCAAAGCACGGGTATCCAGCTAGTAACAGAATAACAGAGTCCAAAGGAACCGTGGAGGTTTTCTAGACCAGGGGTCCAAAATGCCCAGGCTGCAGCCCGCTACCAGGTTGTGGCCTATTCAATATTGGCCCATGTGAGTAGCTGGCCAGAGTGTGCGTGTGTATGTGTCCACCACAACTTGTGTGAATGGAGGGCCGGCTGGCACTCACACATAGGTGCAATGGCCTATCGCCCGTACTAGGACTGCATGCAGTGAGAGCAATTGATCGGTAGAACGGCTTGCCTTCAGAAGTTGTGAGTTCTCCATCACTGGAGGGTTTTAAGAAGAGACTGGAAGCCCACTTTCCCTCTCTCCCCCACCAAGCAGGGCCACCACACCACAAAGTTTGAGGACCGCTGTTTTAGTCCAACCCCCTGCACAAGCAGGAGACCCTATATCATTTCAGACAAATGGCTCTCCAACATCTTCTTAAAGACTCCCAGTGTTGGGGCATTCAATTCTAAGTTGCTTCTCTTCTTGCTTAGTTTCCACCCATTGCTTCTTGTTCTACCCTCAGGTGCCTTGGAGAATAGCTTGACTCCCTCTTCTTTGTGGCAACCCCTGAGATATTGGAAGACTGCTATCATGTCTCCCTTAGTCCTTCTTTCTCTTAAGCTAAACATACCCAGTTCCTGAAACCGTTCTTCATATGTTTTAGTCTCCAGTCCCCTAATCTTTGTTGCTCTTCTCCGCACGCTTTCCAGGATCTCCTAAGGTGGGTCTAGAATTCACAATCGCCTGGTGATTGGCCCAAAGTCACCCAGTTGACTTTCAAGGCTAAGGCAGAACTAGGACTCACATTTTCCCAGTGATTGGCCCAAAGTCACCCCATTGGCTTTTTAGGCTAAGGCAGAATTAGAACTCACAGTCTCCTGGTGATTGGCCCAAAGTCACCCAGTTGGCTTTCCAGGCTAAGGTAGAACTAGAACTCACAGTCTCCTGGTGAATGGCCCAAAGTCACCCAGTTGGCTTTCAAGGCTAAGGCAGAACTAGAACTCATGGTTTCTTGCTGTACGCTATACGCAGTGTCCTGGCTGTGAAATTCTGGGAGTTGAATTCTGCACATCTCAAAGTTGCCAAATTTGAAAAAAAAAAACCACTGAGCTACATGTTCTTCAACCTTTCCATTCATGATCAGGAAGGTGTTTTTCTCCCTGTTCATAATTTAAAACTATACAACTTTCTCCAATTTTACAAATCAAATCATACTGGGGGGCTTATTATCCTATTAAGCCATATTACAATTTGTTTAGTTCTGGCTTAATGAGACTGTAAACCTAGGCAAGGATAGTATTTACATCATGCGTGGATTATACTGAACTTGGCCACTCAGACTTGTTAGCAAAATCTGGTTAAAATAGACCATGTGTTAGTTCAATGCTGGGGCAGCCAGCACTACCAAGAATTAAATCTGGGAGCGCTCTGTTAAATAATTATACAAATAAATAATTATGGCTTTGCACTGAACGGCCCAAATCTCATATAATTCAGAATTGTAGCTTTCATTCTAGATGTCCTGTGAAAACAGCAAAACACTCGTAAAACAGCTAGATTTCAGATCCTGGCGTGAGATCCCAAAGGGGTTTGGGGGATGAGACTGCCCCAGACTCCTGAGCTTTAGTGATATTCCAACTTCTCAGGAGTTTTGGCAGGAGAAACATCTGGCGATTGTGTGAGGTTCCAACTCTTGGTTTAAAACACATCATGGATTTCAAAGAGGAGAGCTTACATACGGTAGATAGTCCTCGATTTACGAAGGTAAAGGCAAAGGTTCCCCTCGTATGTTCTAGTCATACCTGACTCTAGGGGGGCGGTGCTCATCTCCGTTTCAAAGCTGAAGAGCCAGCCCTGTCCGAAGACGTCTCCGTGGTCGTGTGGCCGTCATGACTAAATGCCGAAGGCACACGGAACGCTGTTCCCTTCCCACCAAAAGTGGTTCCTATTTTTCTATTTGCATTTTTTACGTGCTTTCGAACTGCTAGGTTGGCAGAAGCTGGGACGAGTAACGGGAGCTCACTCCCTTACGTGGTGCTAGGGATTCGAACCTCCAAACTGCCGACCTTTCTGATTGACAAGCTCAGCGTCTTAGCCACTGAGCCACTGCGTCCTTTACGACCACAAATGACCCCCAAATTTCCATTGCTAAGAGAGGTACAGGTAGTCCTCGACTTAGGACCACAACGGAGTCCAGCATTTCTGTTGCTAAGTAAGTTGTTTGTTAAGTAAATTTTGCCGCACTTTAAAAGCTTTCTTGCTTCCGCTCTTAAGGGAACTATTGCAGTCGATAAGTTAGCAAACCCTGTTTGTTAAGTGGACCTGGCTTCCCCATTGACTTTGTTTGTCGGAAGGTCGTAAAATGTGATCTTTGGACACAGCGACGGTCATAAGGGCGAACCAGTTGCCAAGCATCTGATTTTTGATCCCAGGGGTGGGTGGGTGCTGCAAAGGTTGTAAGGGTGAAAAACGGCCGTAAGTCACTTTTTGCAGTGCTGTTGTAACTTTGAACGGCCACTAAATGAACTGTTGTAAGTCGAGGACGATCTCTAATTGTCAAGTGAGCTGTGCCTCATCTTGCACACAGGTTTTAAGAGAATCACTGCCGCCGTTAAGTGAATCATGCTGTCGTTAAGCGAATATGGCTTGCCCCATTGACTTCGCTCGTCAGAATCCAACTCGGAAGGCTAGAAACTGCCATCATGTGACCCCCCAAGAGAGTGCAACCGTCGTAAAGATGAGTCAGTTGCCAAGCGTCCAAATTTGGATCACCTGACCATGGGGATGCTGCAACGGTCAATAAGTGTGAAAACTGGTCATAAGTCACTTTTTTCAATGCTGTTGTAACTTCAAACAGTCACTAAACAGATGATTGAAGTCAACCTATATATATGAATGATAATTTAGGCTAGGGGTCACCAATGTTTCAGACCTCAGGGACCACGAAATTCATAATTTTAAATCCCTCGGACCACTAATACGACCTGCCTAATGACCAGCTGGGTGGGCGTGGCTATGTGGTCATGTGACTGGGTGGGTGTGGCCCACTGGGTGTCATTCATGTCAAGGGGCGCCTTGCCAGCCGCTCCTCGCCTGCCCGCCCGGGCTCCTTAGGGCCCCAACAGGAAGCAGTTGCTGGAGCTGAGCAGCCACCACGAGAAAGAGTTGGCAAAACAGCTCAGTTCAAATTGGATCTGACCAAGAAGGAGGCTCAGCAGAAGCACCTCACTGAGGACTACGAGCATAGGCTTTTCAAGCAGAGGGAAAACCCTGTGGGAGTGCAAGGCCAGGTCCCGGCGTCTGGAAGCTCAGCGGGCTGAGATGGTCAGCCAGTTCCAGGCCATGATGCAGTCCCACTAGAACGAGGCCCTCCGGCTCTTCGCCACCAGCGGCGCTTCCCTCCAACCTTCTCCCAAAGCCTCCCACCAGGAGGCCGAAGCAGACCCCAAGACAGAATTTCTGCCCCCCTCCGACCCACACAAAAAGACCCTGAAGGAGGAGACTCTCTGCAGCAACACAAGCATTCATTGCACGTATCCAGCCCCGGGGCCGTAGTTTGAGGACCCCTGATTTAGTGCAATATAAAAAATGCAAATATTTTTTCTGCGGACTACCAAAATTTTCTCACATACCACCAGTTGGTGACTGCTGGTTTAGGCTGTTCTCTAAATGCATCGCTTTTAAAGTAATTTTTATTCTGTAGGTTTTTTTTTTTTAAAGAGGGCCTATAAATTCTGCCACGCCCCCGATAAAACTATTAAAACTACTTCTCAGTATTTCTGTTCATGTGAGCAAAAACACCTTGAAATGTCTGGCAAGGGCAGCACTTTTAAGAAACTTTTTCAAAATAGCGAGGTCTATTTGATTTAAATAACAATAACTGTGCTTGTCAATCACTTAGAGAACAGCATTTCTCTATATGCCCCTACCCTGGGTATAAGTTTTTTATTGCAATCCAAAAGCTTATTTTATAGGAGACATCTGCAAGATGGCGTTGTTAAGTTGATTAATTAACTAATTACATTTCCAATGTATGTCACCAAAACTTCAATAGGGCTGCCTGTTTGAGATATTGAAGCAAGTGTGGGATAATTTACAATGTAATTTAAAAAAAAACACACACACTATGATTCACTATAAGAATGAAGGGAGTGGGGGAACTGTATCTTCAGTGTTTTCTTTCCTGGCTCCCTAGCAAAGTATGATTTAGTGTAAAAATTGCCTGGAAAAATAAATAACCGTGCTTTTAACTCTTTCTCAGTCCCACTAATTAAAAAAATGGTCTCAGAAATTAAACTTTGCTTGCCAAAGCTACCAATTAAACTGATTGCAACCATGCTTGCTAAATGAGAAAGGTTTCATCTGTATTTATCAAAACTCCAGCTTTTAAAGTTTCGTTATGGTTGTTTTGAGTTTATAAAGCTGTTCTCTCATTCTATCGGGAGTAGCCATTTTTTGTTTAAAATCTGAACATGTTTATAAGTAACATGTGTGTTTTCAAGAAACTTCATGGCAAAACGGGGGGGGGGGGAAACAAATCACTCCCTTTCCCCCCCCGAATGAAATCATAATTCTCATTTCAAAATGAAATCATAATTCTCATGTCTCAATGACATCATAATCCATGTTTATCGCCGTGACTTCTATCGGACCCTTATGTCGTAACCACAAAGGTACCATTTGACCTACAACCATTTGTTTAGCCTGTTGGAAGAAATGTCTTTCTGGGTTCAGCTCCAAGTGGGGGAAAAGACACTGGAAACATGGAGGCTGCTTGGAAAGATGGTTTAATGGCGGACAGGACCTCATGGCTTGAGCTCCTGAACAGAAAAGGGGGACCAGATGCTTCCAGATGTTGGGTGAAGAAGAAAAGACAGAGATGCTGAAAGTCCCTGGTTTTATGCCCTCTCTGGCCTTTGATCTTCAGCTTGTATTCTGATTGGTTGTCAGACTCCCAGGGAGCCGTGCAGGGGCAACTCTGTAGGCTGTGAGTCCATGTTTGGTTGAGCATTGCTTCTTCCCAGGTGCCCTGTGGAGAGATGGGTAAAGGGCTAATACTATCATGCCTTAATCCCATCACCCTGGAGCTGATCGGGGGAGATCTTTGTTATGTAGAATAGACTGGCTCAGGCCTTTTAATGGCCCATTGACAAAGGTGGGGGGCTATTAAGAGTGAGTCTGCTTCCTGCCTAAAAGCATGTTTCTCCATTTCTGATCCGGGGGAAATATAATATTCTGCCTTTTCAATGTTTCTCAGGATATTTCAATTTTCTAGGGGTGGGTTTTAACTTCCTACAAGCCAATGTTCGAAGTAATCGTGGCACTGAAATTAGTTACTTACAACCAGGGGTGGGATTGAATTTTTTTTAGCAACCGGTTCTCTGCCCAGTTGCTGGGTGGGCGTGGCCATGTCAGCTTCCTGCACAATGGAACGGTGGGTGGGGTATGTGTGTGTTTTCGCCCTCCCCAGGTTCCGGAGGCTTTTTTTGAGCCTCCGGGAGGGGAAAAACAGCCTCCACCAGGCTTGTTTTCGGACTTCGGTAGGCCTGGTTTTTGCCCTCCCAGAGCGTCTGCGGGGGCCCTGGTCTTACCTGGCATCCAAAATGGGCTGAGTGGGGACCCCTGGGAAGGGAGGAGAGGATGGGGTCAGGCAGTGCTTGCAACTACCGGTTCGGCAAAACCAGTCGAAACCGGTAGATTGAAATTAACATCCAGGTTCGCCCAAACCAGTCTGAACTGGCTGAATCCCATCCCGGCTTACAACTGGTGCTTGAATTTATGACGGTTCATAATCAGGGTCATGTGATCAAAATCCAGGCACTTGGTAACCCGAATGTAACCAGGGTTTAGTCTAGTCTAAGAGTCTCTCGGGGGGTCCGTGAAATCAAATGAACAACTATTTTAAAATTCTCTCAGTTGTTCAACCTGACAGCTTGAAGACTTGTGGACTTCAACTCCCGGAATTCCTCCTCCAGTCATGTTGCGCCGACGTCATCTGCGTGGATCTGCTCCATCTTCGGTTTTTTTCACAGGGGGCAGGGCTGCTGCTGAAGATGCCGACGAGCTCCTGCCGCCACTAGAATAACAGCTGCCTCCTCTTCCTCCTCCAACAGCACCACCACATTTGGAGTGAAGCCGGCAAAGCTCGCGCTGGCGCCCCCGCCCATGGCAGCGGCGGCGGCACGTCCCCCTCCACTCGAAGCACCTGAGCTGGGCACCGCGTTACCCCTGCTGCCCCCTCCTCCTCCGCCGTGCTTTTGAGAAGCCATGAGGCTTTTTTCCCCCCTGCTGCCCTCCGCCGCTTTCCTACTGGCTCCCGCAGCCTCATGGCTCCTCAAAAGCACAGCAGAGGAGGAGGGGGCAGGGGTAACATGGGGCTCAGCTCAGGTGCTCCGAACAGAGGGGGAGGCACCGCTGCCATGGGCGGGGGCGCCGGCGGGAGCTTTGGTGGCTTCATTTCTCACTGTCAGGAAATCTGCCGCAGCGTCGGGCAGCAAATGTGGTGCTGTTAGAGGAGGAGGAGGCGGCAGCAGATATTCCAGTAGCGGCAGGGGCTTTGAGGGTTTATTTTAGCCACAGCGCCGGCCGCAAGCAGCTAGGATTGGCCGCCCACAAAGGACCTCCCCGGGCTTGCTTTGCTGAACTAGCGTCAGTCGCCCCGCGCTCACCAAAAGAAGTCCGGGGAGGTCCTTTGCGGGCGGCCAGTTCTAGCCGTCTGCAAAGGACCTCCCCAGCCTCCGGCGCCTGTGACAATACAAAACACTGGCGGCAGTTGGAAACTGCTGCGTGGTGTTTTGTTGCCACCTGCGCGGCCGCGTACCCGCGCACCTTAACTTAACTTTATTCAATTTCTAGACCGCCCCTCTCTCTTTTTTTTTATTTATTTATTATTTATTTATTTTATTGAACTTATTAGTCGCCCCCTCTCCCCACAGGGACTCGGGGCGACGTACAGAGCAATAATCAAGATAGCACCATAAAATCGTGCAGAGGAGGTAAAAATAAGTCCATAAATAAGCATACTTACAAAGTTTAAAACCCCAAAAATATTAAAAACAAAATTTCCCATTGTAAAATGACCTGGGGTGGCAAGATAGTAACGTTATGCCAGGCCGGCTTGACAAAACAGGTAAGTCTTCAGCTTCATACGGAAGGAGCGAAGATCGGTTGTTGTCCGGATGTCTGGGGGGAGGTCATTCCAAAGGGTAGGGCCCACCACAGAGAAGGCCCTACTCCTGGGCACCGTCCCCAGGCACTCTCTAGAGGACGGCACCCGGAGTAGCCCCTCCCTGTGTGAGCGAGTGGGTCGCAGGGATGTATGGGGCAGGACGCGATCCCGCAGGTAACTAGGTAACTACATTATAAATGTTTATTTATTTTTCTTTAAAAAGACAACACATAAGGTACAAGAGCAGGGAAGTAAAAAAAAACACATTTTCATCAAGCATGTCGTTTGGTTACAAGTTTTTGTGCGATGGTTTTTACAATTAAGGATGCGGTCACTAATTATCCATTAAATATAGTTAAATATTTCATTGAGCATTGCATGTTCAAGTTACCATAGTATTCTTTCTTTTATGACAACCCTTATTTCTTTATCTCTATAATTATGTACTAGGTAGCAATAGGTCTTTATAAAATTGTATCACCGTTCTCTCAAAAATAAAGGTGGAGATTAAGTCAAAGAAAAAAAGAAACTCATTACTTCATATAAGACATTTCTATTTTCCATTAATCTTAAAGTTTCCAATCATCCTCAACTCCAAATTTAATTTCCCGTTATTATTTGTCAATCCATGTAGTCATTAAATATTTTAATCTATATTCACATCCATTGTTCATTACATCATCATTATTCCATTTTATATTATAAAATAGTCACCAGCCACAATCATACCTAACAATTTAAATCATCTCACTCTTATACATTAAATACATTATTATTCTTATCTCGTATAAGTAAATGGTCTATTTCATAATAAAGGCTTAATATGTATAGAAAGAGAAAAAAAAAGAGAAAGAAAAAAGAGAGAGATTTTTTCAAAACATTAAGTATAACTTTCTATTATTATTACATATGAGATAGGGTAAAGAAAAAGAAAAGATTCACTTCCAAGTTTTTTTATCCAACCATTGATAAAACAAGTCCCATACTTTATAAAATTGCTCATCCTCTAATTCTCTAATTTCAAATGTAAGTTTACTCATTTCTGCACAGTTCATTATCTTCCGAACAATTTCCTCCTCTGTTGGTACTTTCTCATTTTTCCAGTATTTAGCAAATACAATTCTAGCAGCTGTTAACACATTTATGATCAAATATTTCAAGTCTTTATTGTATGTTTCTGGTATTATTCCCAATAAAAAAAGTTCTGGTTTCAAGTCTATATGTTTATGTATCATTTTCTCCAACCACATGTGTATTTTAGTCCAGTATCTTTTAGCTTCAGGACAAGTCCACCACATGTGGTAGTATGTGCCCGGTGTATGTTGACATTTCCAGCATTTTTCGGACTTATTCTTCGACATTCTTGCTATTCTCGATGGGGATAAATGCCACCTATAAAACATCTTATACAAATTTTCTTTATATGCAGTTGACATTGTCATTTTATAATTTTGAGTCCACAATTTTTGCCATTTTTCTAAATCAATCCCATGTCCAAAGTTTTTTCCCCAGGCTAACATAGTTCCTTTCACTTGTTCTTCATATAATTTCACCTCTAATAAATAATCATAAAATTTTTTAATTAATTTTTCATCATTACCTGTTAAGATTTTATCTAATTCAGTCAGTTTATCATAAAAACCCTCATTTTTTCGATCTTCATTGTATCTAGAGTGTATTTGCACATATGAGTACCAATTGAGTTCAATACCTTCTTGTTTCAATTCTTGTATAGATTTAAGTTCACCCTCTGCATTCAATAATTCAGCATATCTAACTGCTTCTTCCCTTTTAAATACTATTGGATATGAAAAGGCTTCAATAGTTGATATCCAGACTGGAATTTTCAAGTAGTGCAAGCTCTTAACCTTCTGCCAATTTAATAACAAAGCCTCTCTTATAAAATGGTCTCTAAAGTAACCATGTTTTTTAGTTCCTTTATACCATAAGTATGCATGCCATCCCAACAGCAAATCATGACCTTCTAGATTCAAAAGCCTATCATTTCTTAGCATTATCCATTCCTTAATCCACATCAGGCTAGCTGCCTGATAGTATAACTCCCAATCAGGTAGACCCCACCCTCCCCTTGATTTGGAATCTTGTAACAATTTACGTTTTATTCTTGCTTTTTTCCCTTGCCATATAAATTTCAACACCATTTTATTTAATTCTTCAAAGTATCCTTTCCCCAACTTAATTGGAATAGTCTGAAACAAGTATAACAGTCTAGGTAAGATATTCATTTTAATTGTTGCGATTCTGCCAATCATTGATAATTGAAGGTTCTTCCATTTCGCCAAGTCTGTTACAATTTGTTGCTTCAATTTAAGATAATTATCTTCTTTGAGAGTGCTGCATTTGGCTGTTAGGTGAATCCCCAAATATTTAACTTTATTTGTGATTTGCATTTCCAAGTTTTCTGCCAATTCTTCTTTTTGTTTTCGGGGTATATTTTTTGTTAAAATCTTTGTTTTGTCTTTGTTTATTTTTAAACCTGCAACTTTTCCATACGCCTCGATTTCTCCTATCAGTTTAGGTGCAGATTGAAATGGCTCCTCAAGAATGAAGACTAAGTCGTCAGCAAATGCTTGCAACTTGTATTCTTCCTTTTTAATGGTCATTCCCTTTATTTCTTCCTCTTCTCTAATCTTTCTATTTAGTACTTCTAATGTTAAAACAAAAAGCAGTGGTGACAGTGGGCAGCCTTGTCTCGTACCTCTTTTAATTTCAATTGGATCCGTCAGCTCTCCATTTATCATTATCTTGGCTGTTTGCTTGTGATATATCGTTTGTATGGCTTGAATAAAATTCTTACCAAAGTTCATTTGTTCCATTTGTTGAATCATAAATGTCCAATTCACGTTATCAAAGGCTTTCTGCGCATCCAAGAAGATCAAAGCCATTTGCTTCTCAGAGTGGACCTGATAATATTCTAAGGTGTTTAGAATTGTCCTTATATTATCTCTAATTTGCCTCTTTGGTAAAAAACCATTTTGGTCCGGATGGATAAACCCATTTAGGTATTTTTTCAGTCTCTCTGCCAGTATTGAGGCAAATAGTTTATAGTCTGAGTTCAACAAGGAGATAGGTCTATAATTCTTAATTTGCGTATGGTCTGCCTCCTCTTTGGGTATTAATGTAATATATGCCTCCAACCATGAATTAGGTATTTTACTTTCAATCATTACTTCATTCATGACTTCTAGTAATGGAACGGCCAAGGATTTTTCTAATGTTCTATAGAATTCCACAGGAAGGCCATCCGGTCCCGGGGCCTTCCCATTATTTTGTCTTTTAAGGGCCTCAGTTAATTCCATCATTGTTATTTTATCTTCAAATATAGTTCTAGTATCATTTGGTATTTGGGGGAGTTTGGCGTTTTGTAAATATTGTTTCACTTCTTTCTCTTCTATGTTCTCTTGTTGATACAACTTGGCATAGTAATCTTGAATAATTTTCCTTTTTTCCATATTTCCATAATGCAATTGTCCTTGTTCATCTCTTAGTTGTAGTATTTTCTTGGTCTCTCTTTCTTTTCTCAGTTTATAAGCCAGCCATCTGCCTGGTTTATTTGCATTTTCAAAATAGTTCTGTTTAGCGCCTCTGATTTTTTGGGCCAGGTCCTCCTTTTCCAGTAGGTCAAGTTTGTGTTTTATTGTGTCCATCTTTATTTTAATCTCTTTCTTTTGTGGAGATTTCTGTAGTTCTTTTTCCAGTGTGCTGTAATCTTTTTCTAGGTCCTTAGACACTTGTCTTTTCTTTAAATTTCTCTTTCTTGTATAGTCTATTATCAAACCTCTAGAAAAGGCCTTCATTGTATCCCAAAGATTCTGTGAGGACGTGTCTTCTTTTTTGTTTTCTTTAAAGAAGAAAGTCAATTCTTTTTCCATTTTCTTTACAAATTCTTTCTCTTTCAATATCCTGTTATCTAGTGTCCATCTAGATCTTCTTCTTTGTTGTCTCCAACCTATTGCCATTGGATTGTGGTCTGCCCAGATGTTTGGTTCAATCTCCACATCTAGTGCGCTGCTGGATATGCCCGTTGAAGCCCAAATCATATCAATTCTAGAGAGCGATGAGTGTCTATTTGAATAAAAGGTATATTGTTTTTTGGTGGGGTTCCTTTCTCTCCACACATCTTTTAGATTTATTTCATCCATCATCCTGAAGAAGGACTTTGGGAGTGTTTTTCTATTTTGTTTTGTTGTTTTGTGGGTTTTATAGTCCAGTTTCTGGTCTACAATACCATTGAAGTCTCCCATCATGCAAATGTCAACATAGTCTAAATCAGAAATTTTCTTGTGGATTTTTTTATAAAAGTCATCTTGTTTTTCATTAGGGGCATAAATTCCAATTAGCAGTATTTTCCTGGCATTGTCCATTATTTCCACCATTAAAATTCTTCCATCTTCGTCTGTGTAGATTTGTTTCGCAGGGATTTTATCTTTAATATAGAAGGTCACACCTCTTTGTTTACAGTCCGCTAATGAAGTAAAGTTTTTTCCCAGCTTTGGTTGTACTAATAAGTGACTATTACTTTGCTGAATATGTACTTCTTGTAAGCAAATTATATCTAATTTTAATTTTCCTAATTTGTGGAATATTTTCGTTCGTTTACATGGCGAATTAAGTCCATTTATATTAATTGAGAGTAATTTTATTCCTTCCATCCTTATGTTTTATATATAGGATTTATAGCTCTAGTTGATCTTGGTTCCCGTTGTGCTCTACTCTCTACACCCCCAACAGCACCTTCTTCAATATCAATTCCACCTACAGCACCCTTTGTCCTCTCAATTTCGATTATGGGTAGATCCAGCAGTTGCACCGGTGGCTCTTCATTTCCAGGCTTCTCTGGCTTTCCTCTCAAATGTTCTGTGTAGAAAGCTTCTGCCTTCTCAATTGTATCAATTCTATATCTCTGTCCTTTCCATACAAACATGAGGCCTTCCGGAATCAACCATCTATAGTTAACTCCTATTTTAAGTAAGACTGTAGTCAAAAATTGGTATTTTCTTCTTTTCTCTCTCACCCGTCTTGGTATTTGCTTAAGAATTGCAATCTCCTTGCCTTTGTATTCCAGTTTTTTATCTCTTGTGTTTTGCAGGATTTGTAGTTTTAGTGCTTTTTTCGTAAATCTTACATGGACCTCCCTTGGGAGGGAGTTCCTCGTTGCATATCTTGTGTTAACTCGAAATGTCTCATCTATCCCGTCCATTATCTTCTCCTCAGGTATCCCTAATATTTCTATGAGAATTTCGGATAAAAAAATCTAGACCGCCCCTCTCTCAAAAGAGACTCGGGGCGGTGTACAGGCATATTAAAATAATTGAACAATAAATATACATGGTATAAATACAAAATAAATAAATTAATTATAGGACTGGAGGAGGTAGTAATAACCTTAGAGGGAACAGTGGTCCTAACCAAGGACCTAGGAACTGTTAAGGTAACGTGGGAGGATATAAGCTGTTCCAAGTAGGGTGGTTTTTTGTAGAGTCAGAATGTTCAAGTCAGGTAAATTTAGAATTTCCAAATAGCAAGGTAGTCCTTTAGGTCTTGCTCCAAGGGCTCCAATTACAATTGGGACAACACATGATTTCTTTTTCCACAGTCACTCAACTTCAATTTGCAAGTCCCAGTATTTTGTGATTTTTTCTTGCTGCTTATCTTTATCTCGTGCATCACCAGGTATTGCAATGTCAATGGACCATACTTTTTTCTTTTCAACCATTGTTATGTCAGGTGTGTTGTGGGCCAAGTGCCTGTCAGTCTGGATTCTGAAGTCCCACAAGATTTTGCCTTTCTCATTCTCTAAAACCTTCTCAACTTGATGGTCCCAGTGATTTTTTGCTATACTCAAATCCAAACTTCTGTCACAATTTCCAGTGAATGATCTTAGCAATGTGGTCATGGCGTTGTTGTTGTTGTTGTTGTTGTTGTTGTTGTTGTTGTTGTTATTGTTGTTGTTATTATTATTATTATTATTATTATTATTATGTTAATCTTTGATGAGATTCACAGTCTTTGAGGCTGGTTGGTAGCTCAACACCTCGAGTCCTAACCAAGGACCTTGGAACTGTTAAGGTAACGTCAGAGGATATAAGCTGTTCCAAAATGCAGTATTTCATATGTTCACTGCCATGGTAACTTATAAAATGACTTATAAAATAATAATAATAGCTGAATAAAAGCCTAATAAATAAATAAAATTTTCTCCTTCTAGTTTCCCCACAACAACAACCTTGTCAGGTAGGTTGGGCTGAGAGAGAGGGCATTATCTAAAGTCGCCCAGCTGGCTTTCACAGCTAAAGGGGGACTGGAACTCACCTTCCCCTGCTGATCAGGGGTTGCCACAAAGAAGAGGGAGTCAAGCTATTCTCCAAGGCACCTGAGGGTAGAACAAGAAGCAATGGGTGGAAACTAATCAAGGAGAGAAGCAACTTAGAACTGAGGAGAAACTTTCTGACAGTTAAGAACAATGAATCAGTGGAACAGAAATTGCCTGCAGAAGTTGTGAATGCCCCAACACTGGAAGTCTTTAAGAAGATGTTGGAGAGCCATTTGTCTGAAACGGTATAGGGTTTCCTGGCTAGGCAGGGGGTTGGACTAGAAGACCTCCAAGGTCCCTTCCAACTCTACTATTGTATTATTGTATTATTGATCGACACAATGTCACCCAGCTGGCTTTCATGCCTAAAATGGGACTAGAATTCCCAATCTCCTGGTAATCGGCCCAATGTCACCCAGGGCAGCTTTTGTGCTTAAGGCAGGACTAGAATTCCAAGTTTCCTGGCCCACACATAAGCTGTTCCCACCTCCCCATCTAAGCTTACCTGTAGGCAATGAAGAGTTTTTAAACATACATGTATCTTAATACTTAAATTAGTGTGCATTTGGGGGTGTGTGTGAACTGAATGCCACGAGGAAAACGTGGGGCTCCTAATATAAGAAGTGTTGAAAGGGGAAATTGCCTGCATGTGACTGAGCTTCACTCTCCCCCAACTCTTCCTGCAAATTCTCCCCCAAGTGATGTTTTAAATCTCGCTTGCAACTGTGGGAGGTTTTCTATTTTGGTTTTCTTAAAACTTTGGGGGTTCTGGATTTTGGCTTCACCCCATTTGCTTGGGGTTGTGGACTAGATGACCTACAAGGCCCCTTCCAACTCTGTTAATCTGTATCTAATCTGCTATTGGCTTTCCCTGCTGTACGATCACTTCTCTTTGCTTATTCGTCCATCACACTGCTCCTGGCTGGTGGGGCAGTCATTCACAAAAACGAAACTTTCTTGGGCAGCTGAAGGAAGAACTGTGCGGATATCTGTCTGCACAACCTGTTTAACCAGACTGGAGAACTGTTGGATTTATCCACGATTTTGAATGGTGTCTCTTAAATGTGGCAACTGTGGGAAGATTTCATCTCCCAGAATCTTGAGCTTCTGTTTAAAGCAGAGATGGAGAACAATGGCCCCTTTATGACTTGTGGACTTCAACTCCCAGAATTCCTGAACCAGCATGGCTGGCTTAGGAATTCTGGGAGTTGAAGCCCACAAGTCATACCAGGGCCATTGTCGTCAACCTCTGGTTTAAAGCAAGGTAACAAATTCCTCCCTTTCCCAGCTCTCTCTCTCTCTCTCCTTCCCCCTCTCCATCTCCCTTTCCTGCTCCCTCTCCCCATCTCTCCCTCCCTTTCCCTCTCCCTCTCCCCATCTCTCCCTCCCTCTCCCTTTCCCTCTCCCCATCTCTCCCTCCCCCTCTCGCTTTCCCTCTCCCTCCAGTTCCCTATCCATCTCCCCATCTCTCTCCCTCCCTCTCCCTCTTCCTACCTTTCTCTCCCTCCCTCTCTTTCCCTTTCCCTCTCCCCGTCTCTCTCTCTCCCTCCCCTTCCCTCTCCCTCCTTCCTTCCCTCTCCCTCTTCCTACCTTTCTCTCCCTCCCTCCCTCTTTCCCTTTCCCTCTCCCTCTCCCCGTCTCTCTCTCTCTCCCCCTCTGTCTCTCTCCTTCCCTTCCTCTCCCGCCTCTCCCTCCCTCCCTCCTGCTCCCACTCCCTTTCCCTCTCCCCGTCTCTCCCTCTCTCTGTCTCTCTCTCCCTCCCTCCCTCCATCTCCCTTTCCCGCTCCCCATTTCCTTTCCCTCTCCCTCTTGCTTTCCCTCTCCCTCTCCCTGTCTCTCTCTCCCTCCCTCCCTCTCCCCTCCCTCCCTCCCTCCCCCCCTGTGTTGGGGGGGGATTGTTCATATCAGTCCTAGAGCCTACAGGTGCCAATCCCAACTCCACGAAAAGCACAAAACTTTTTTTTTAGTAAAGCTGCTTGCCTGGGCCTCCATCCATCCGCCCTCCGCCATCCATCCATCCAACCACCCATCCATCCTCACTGGCTTCTGTTCCTTCTTTGCTTCTGTTCCTTAATGCGAAGCTGTTCCACGTTGGCAGTCAACCCAGCAGCCCCTGAGCATCCCCCACCCCTCCTCTCAAGCACGGCTGCCTTCATTAAGCTGTCGGCTGGCATTGTTCACACTTGGCTGGACCCAACAAGGTTGGCAAAGTGGAGCGATGCCTTGGGAGCTGGGGTTGTTTTAATCACCATTTGCCGCCTGGCCTCTCTGCTCCTTCTGGCCACAAAGTGGCCGGTGGGCTGACCCCAGGAGTAACCACGGAGGGTGGGGGGTGTCAAAAAAGTCAAGAGGACAGTTGTCACTCCAGGGTGGAAGCCGACCCTGCCTTCCATCAAGTAGCTGTGGCTGCGATCTTGGCCTTTTTTGACCTTCACCCACAACGCATCCTTTGCTTCTTTGTAGAAATGAGATACTGGGACCTAAGAAGAACCTGATTAATTGATTGATTGATTGATTAGATTTTTTTGATGACCCTTTTCTCATATGCAACTATCCTTCTATACCATTTCAGACAGCCACTTGTCTGAAATAGTGTAAGGTCTCCTGCTTGAGCAGGGAGTTGGACTAGAAGATCTCCAAGCTCCCTTCCAACTCTCTATTCTATTCTATTCTATTCTATTCTATTCTATTCTAGTTGCATTGTATTTCTATTTTCTATTCTATTCTATTCTTTTCTATTTTCTCTTCTCTTCTCTTCTCTTCTCTTCTCTTCTCTTCTCTTCTCTTCTCTCCTCTCCTCTCCTCTCCTCTCCTCTCCTCTCCTCTCCTCTCCTCTCCTCTCCTCTCTTCTCATCTCCCCTACTCCACTCAACTCCACTCCATTCATTTTGGCCATCAGAGAAAAGAGGGCTCAGTTCTAAAGTTACCAGACTGCTTCCCCACATCTGATACATAACTTTCTGGTTTGGCCCTAATCTGGGTCAAATGATCCCTAGAATACACTTCTGGATATCAAAGATATCCAAGGTGAGGCCTCGTGCCTTATACACCCCCTGAAAACTTTGGGTTTACAGTCAGAGTCCTTTCATTAAATTACAATCCTAGAATTCTAGGCTTGGAAGTTGATCTTAGAGGTCATCCAGTCCTTTTCTTTTGGTTGGTGCTTGATCTGCTAGACCAGGGTTTCCCACCTTAGGCAATTAATATGGTTGGACTTCAGCTCCCAGAATTCCCCAACCGGCATTTCCATTGCCAAGGCTCCTAGGAGTTGAAGTCCACCCATCTTACTTACTTGCTGGGTTGGGACTCAGCTGTCTGTGCCAACTGAATAAATCCATCAGGACAAAATTTGAAAGACAAAAGCCAGTCTTTCGAAGACAGCATAGTCTGCATGCTGGTCAGAGAGGACACCTGGTTTGAAAGGGGTGTCAAAGAAGCCATCAATGTCAAAACTGAACATCCCTCTCTCAACAGAGCAGGAGGGATATGACATCATCTACCTCCTGTTTACTACACAGTCCTTTCAGCTGTTCCAAGGAGGTTCTACACCCATTTGCACTATTCAGATGTCCCTGTGGACCAGAGGTGGGTTCCTACCGATTCGGACCGGTTCGGCTGAACTGATAGTGGTTTCCCGACCTGGGTCGCCGGAACCAGCAGCGACCCAGGCCTGCCACACCGAACTGGTTCCCTGGTCAGCACGGCATGGTTTCCCCCCATTTTTTAATATTCCGTCTATGCGCAGACCTATTTATGGGCAACGGTGCATCAACCCGCCCCTGCTGAGGACAAAGACAAATTTCCAAGTGGCCTCAATGACTCTCAGAGAGAGCGCTAACGACCAGATGACCGCAAGGACTATAAATCCTTCCATTCTCCCCCATTCAGTCAGAACTGAAGAAGCTTTTGGATAAGAAGCGAAACGTCTTCAAGGAAAAGCGAAGTCCAACTGCCTCTTGAAAAAGCACCTTTGTTAGACCAGCATTTTTTTTTTTTATTTATTTATTTATTTATTTATTTATTTATTTATTTATTTATTTATTTATTATTTATTTATTTATTTATTTATTTATTTATTTATTTATTTATTTATTTATTTATTTATTTATTTATTTATTTATTTATTTAACTTCTAGACCGCCCCCTCTCCCCGAAGGGACTCGGGGCGGTGTACAGGTACAAATTAAAAAACCATACACTCGAAACATACATAACTAAAATTGAATTAAATATCCCCTGTACAAATTTATAAAAACTAAAAGCTTAAAATCTTAAAACCAAACCATAAAATTTAAAAATACAAACTGAGGTGGGAAAGCTGGAATTAGGCCAGGCCGGCTATCTGAAACAGGTGGGTTTTGAGTTTCCGGCGGAAGGAGTGGAGGTCCGTAGTCATTCTAATGTCGGGGGGAAGGTCATTCCAGAGGGTCGGGCCCATCACAGAGAAGGCCCTTTCCCTGGGCGTCGCCCGCTGGCACAGCCTAGTGGACGGCACCCGGAGGAGTCCCTCTCTGTTTGAGCGAATCGGCCGAAGGGATGTATGGGGCAGGATATGATCCCGCAAATAGCTAGGTCCTGTGCCATGGAGCGCTTTGAAGATTATAATCAACACCTTGAAACGCACCTGAAAAGCCACTTTCCCAATGAACCAGGCAATTCACATGGTTGGACTTTGGAAGAGAAGCACATCACATCGCCTGGTTTCATCCCCCTGACGCAGAGGTTTTTCTGGAGCCGTAGGCGCCCCCCACAGAGTTGGGAATGGCTGCCTGGAACATGGCCCAGTGTTCTGACCTAGGCTTCCACAGCAGCTCAAAGCCGAGTCCTCATCACAATAAATCCCTTTTATTCAATATACAGTGAATTCCTCTCCAGCAACGTCTTTCCTGCCCCACAGTCTTTCAAGGTAGGTCACTGTTATCGACCTTTATCAGGCTTGGGGAGTGGCCAAGCCCATATCTTTCAGACCCCGCAATACTTGGCAAGAATGCAGGAATGAACTACCATATTTTTCG
This sequence comes from Natrix helvetica, assembly GCF_964273705.1. Lineage (NCBI taxonomy): Eukaryota > Metazoa > Chordata > Lepidosauria > Squamata > Natricidae > Natrix > Natrix helvetica. The sequence goes on from NC_138551.1 coordinate 8,406,767, forward strand.
AAGTATAAGACGCACCATTCCCCCCCCCCCCACCAAAAAAGAGTGTGAAAATCTGGGTGTGCCTTATACACTGAATACAGTGTTTTTGGCCTACACAAACCCCGCCCCCTTTGCAAAAATGGACAAAAAATAGGCCATTTTTTGCTCCTTTTTGCCCCCCCCCAGCCCTCAGGAGCACTCTACAAACCTCCCGAAGCCTCTGCCTGACCTTTCTTTTTTCAAAAAAAACAGCCATTTTTTTGCTCGTTCCCGCCCCCCGACCCCAGGAGCACTGTATGAGCCTCCCAAAACTCTGCATGCCCCCCCCCTTTTTTTTTGCAAAAAAACAAGGCATGCAGAGGGTTTGGGAGGTCTACAGAGTGCAAAACCTTTTTTTTTAAATTTACCTCTTCAAAATCATGGTGCGTCTTATACTCCGATGCGTCTTGTAGTCCGGAAAATAAGGTACTTGTGTCCTGCAAACACCCCTCCCCTTTCCCTCCTCTTTTATTCCCTATGGGAGGCGCCATTCACCGTCCACCTGTGGCTTTACTCCCAAGTCAGCCCTTGTTCCTTAGCTGTTCCCTTCTCCTGGCAGCTCTGCGCACGCGCACACTGGGAACAGGCTCCAGCTGTTCCTCTGCCTCACTGATATCTAACTCTGAAGGCAGCTGATAACTGTCAGACGGCTCTGGCCCCATCTCTGCCTCCAACACAGAGCCCTCATCAGAGCCTTCCCCAGACTCCAGGACTGGCCCATATTCCTCCCCAACCCTCCTCACTGTCCGAATCTGCTGCCAGCTCTGCTGACCACTGGCGGGCCACAACATCCAGTTTGTTTCCAGTTTGGCTGACGCTTTTGTGATGGCTGAGCAGGGTTGTTTATCTGGACTACTGACATCCATGCCTCGGAAGGAATCAGCAAGGCCAGCCATGGGCAGCTGCTTGGTGTGATTGGTTCCATCTGGAGAACCTGGGATGAAAATACATCCTTCCGCATAGTTTCGATGAAGCCCAATCTGTGGCTGAATTTGGAGAGCTTAAATCAGGTTGCTGACTGAGTGGTGCAGTGGCCTAGAAGTGGAGCTTTCACCTTACAATCAAGAGGTCGTGAGTTCAATCCTAGGTAGAGGCACGTATGTCTCTCTCTGGGCACAATGAGAATATATCTGCTGAACAAAACTCCGCATTGGCGACAGGAAGGGCATCCGGCCAGTAAAAAAGAAAGAGTTCAGAAACGTTAAAGACTTTTTTACACAGTGAATTTCTTAGAATTGCAATTTTAGGATCTTTTTTTTAAAGTTCTACTTGTGGTCCTAGGATGAATGCAATCCCAACAGAAGATAGGCGCTTTCTCCCACCAAATGCACTTTTTTTTCATTAGTACGTTTACAACAAAGACAGCATTGTGATAAAAAGAAAAAAAAACCTTGGCATTGTGCTGTATGTTTTGTTAGTTTGAGCTGAAGACCTGTGGGGGCTGCCAAATAGAATTGGGGGAGGAGGGGGGTTACCTGAAGCCCTAGGCCCTCCTTGTCTGCACTAACCTATAACAAACCTGTGTTGTCGTTGGCACCTGTGAGCATAATTAAAATTATTACAGTGATCAAAAACCCTGGGAAATTGAAAGAGCAAGTCAATGCTTGGTGAAAGTGTTTCCTTCCTCCCCCAACTTTATTTTACTGATTCCTCAGCAAATTTACTTAGAAATAAACCCCTTTATATTCAACAGAGCTGATACTTTGCCTTGTATTACACTGTTAATCTCAACCTCGGCTCCATTCCAGCCTTTTAGAGAAGGCTTGGCCTCTTTTTCTGATAACGTCTCTTGCCTCGTCCCGCGATTTTCTCTTTTTCATTAGGAATTTTTTTAAAAAAATGGAAATAATCTTATTTGATGAATGAAATGTCTCTGAGGTAATTGCACTTGTGCCTGGACTAATCTTCCTTCCTCCCCCCCTCCCTCTTTCCTTCCTTCTTTCTTCCTCCTTTCCTTTCCCCCCTCCCTCCCTCTTTCCTCCCTTCTTCCTTCCTTTCTTCTACCTCCCTCCCTCTACCGCCCTCTTTCTTTCCTTCTTCCTCCTTCTTTCTTTCTTTCCTTCTTAATCCCTCCCTCTTTCCCTTCTTTCTTCTTCCTTTCCTTTCCTCCCTCCCTCTTTCCTCCTTTCTTCCTTCTGCCTCCCTTTTTTCCTCCTTCCTCCCTCCCTCTCCCTCCCTCTTTCCTTCCTTCTTTCTCCCTCCCTCCTTCTTTCTTTCCTTCCTTCTTCGTCCCTCCCTCTTTCCTTCCTTCTTTCTTCCTCCTTTCCTTTCCTCCCTTCCTCCTGCCTTCCTTCTTTCCTTCGGTCTACCTCCCTCCCTCCCTTATTTCCTTCCTTCTTCCTCCCTCCCTCTTTTTTCCTTCTTTCTTCCTCCTTTCCTTTCCTCCTTCCCTTCCTCCTTCCTCCTTCCTTCCTTCTTTCCTTCCTTCTACCTCCCTCCCTCCTTCCTTATTTCCTTCCTTCTTCCTCCCTCCCTCTTTCCTTCCTTCGTTCTTCCTCCTTTCCTTTCCTCCCTCCTCCCTCCTCCCTCCTTTCCTTCCTTCTACTTCCCTCCCTTCCTCCCTCCTTCCTTATTTCCTTCCCTCTTCCTCCCTCCCTCCCTTCATTCTTCCTTTCCTCCCTTTCCCTCCCCTCCCCTCTCCTTTCCTTCTTGGAATATACACATAACATTTTTACTAAAAGCTCTGTGTGAGTCGATTGGGGAAGCCCAGTCTTTGACCACATGGGAGGGAGAATGTATCTCTTGGGTCAACTGCAGGCTGACCACGATGGTGGTACGGCTGGGAAAGCAAATGTATTGTTTTGGGGCTGTTTGCAGATCAAGCCCCCCTGTGCCACCTCGATTGGGGGAATGTGTGAATACCCCCCACTTGTCTGAATTCTCTGTGCACTCCCTCCCTCAGGCACTATTAAGCAAAACTGGGCTTAATTTCAGGGTTCAGAACATTGTGGGATTTGAGGGGGGTCCTTGGTGCTTTCTGAGCTTGGCTGTTTTCTTCCAGATGTTTCATTACCCAAACCAGATGTTACCTAGTTAGCTCGAGTAGCCCTGATGATGTTACCTAGGTGGGTCACGAAACGTCTGCAAGAAAACAGCTAAGCTCAGAGAGCACCAAGGATCCCACAGTCCTCCTCTACCACCACTCTGCAAACCCCACTCCCTTCTAGCCCTGATGATGTTACCTAGTTGGGTCATGAAACGTCTGCCAGGAAACAGCCGAGCTCAGAGAGCACCAAGGACCCCTCATGTCATCCCAGAGCTACAAATATTCTCCTTTATTGGTTATGACGGGATTGCTCTAGATTTGATGGGCTGCTCCTTTATCCAGGGTCGAAAATGTGGATTCTCCCCAGCCAGGAACATAGGTGATGCCTTGTCCTGCCGTTACTTTCTCTTATCTGATGCACAACTGCAAAGCCATACATCACCAGTCCTGAACCAAGCTGCCAATCCCAGGATCACCCCAGGAGGAGGAGAAGGCTGGTCCCTGGTTGTAACAAGCAGCTCCTGAGGGGGATTGGGGTGGGAGGGGGGAGAGGAGGAGGGGGACGAGATGGGGGGGAGGACGACTGGAACGCTTTCTATCTCCCCGGGAACATTCCTGCCCCATCATTCCCTTTTCTATGTTGCCAGAGAAGACACGGCTCCAACATGATACATGTGTGTTTTCAGAGCCCCGGTAGCCAGCGCCATCTGCACTATTTAGGGGAAGGGGCTGTGGGTTTTACAACCTCTTTGAGGGGTGACTAAGGACTGGGCTACACGAGAGGAGAAAGGAAGGGGTGTATCTGTCTGTTTGTGGGAGAAGGGATCAAACGGTTGCTCGTGGGAATCTGGAAGAAGGGAAAATGACCTCTAAAAGGACCAGGGGTGGACTAAACGTTGGTCATGGATAACAGAGAGGTGAGGAGGAGGAGGAGGAGGAGGAGGAGGAGGAGGAGGAGGAGGAGGAGGAGGAGGAGGAGGAGGAGGATAAAGATACAATAGCAATAGCCCTTAGACCCCATGACGGGGCACATGTGTGCATGCGCTGGAGGGCGAGTACTCGCATTGCATTTGGGGGCTTCACGTGGTGCCCCCGTGTCCCGTTTTGGCTTCCCTCCCCACCCACGTTTTAGGCCTAGAAGGCAGTGGTGGGTTGCAGGCGCTACACCCTAATATGGGTGTACCAGAGCCTGCCCGGAGCACCAGGTACCGTTCCGGTACGCTGCTCCGGAGGGCCCACCCACCTGTCCGAGCTCCTTACTTGTCCTTTAAGCCTTTGATGCTTCCCCGCATGCGCATGGCTCGTATGGTTCCTGTGAGACGTTCCGCCGAGCAACTGGAGCATTGTTGAGGCATGCGCTGCGCACGTCCATGTGGGTGACACCGGGCCCGGAACCCACCACTGCTAGAAGGCCTCCTGCATCAACCTGGAAGCAAAATTGGACTCATTTCTTACCCAGGAATAGGAAAGAGAGAGGTGGGCCCCAAAAGAGGGTATAAAACTCAGGCTCTCTTGGTAGCTCAGCCCTTTTTCTGCTCGGGAACTCAAGCCATGTGGTCCTGTCTACCATTAAACCACTTTTCCAAACAGCCTCCATATTTCCAGTGTCTTTTTCCCCACTTGGAACTGAACCCAGGTGGGCATTTTTTTCCAACACTATTATTTAATCATATCTACTAGTGCCCGCTTTCAACCTCCAATCTTTCCATCTAACTATTGCTTTATATCAAGGTGTGCGTTCTTATTTCTGAAACAAATTTAATTCATGACAAACTAGGATTGGTGTTGGGGTTCCAAAGAGCATCCAAAAGTAAAATCAGAGTCCAAGGCAAAGTATTGCTCAAAGTTCCAATTTATTAAAAGAGCCACTTTGGCATATCTGGGAAAACCCGAATCTGAAAACTTCCCGGTTTTCCCCACCCAATTGAAAGTTCAAGATCTTGCCCTCACACCCACAAGTCCATCCCATGGTCCAATCTCCCACTGCCATGCTGGCAGTTTCCACCCATCCAGTTCCGGTCAGGTGCAGAGGTGCAGAGAGAAAGGATGACCTTGGCTTTCTAGAAAGAATTTCGTTATGGCTACATCGCATCTAACTCTGTACAATCCCCCCTCCCATTTTCCCACAATAAAAAATGCATAGTAGAATAATAGAAAGTGTGTCAGATCAAAGATCCAAAAGAAAAGATGGCTGCAGGCCTGACAATTGGAACACAAATGCTAATCGAACCTTCCCCACTTCCTTCTTGCCGCTGGCATTTTTCTTCCTTAAAATTCTTATTTCCTTCCTTCCTTCCTGGGTTGGCGTTTTGTCCTTGCGGTGAAGTGAGCCATTTAAGATAATGTGCCCCCCCCCCCCGTGACTAAATCCCCCTTTATAAGTAAAAGGCAGGCCTTCATTTGGGAGGAAGAATGCGAGATAACTTGAAAGACAGCTTAGGCGCAGCTTAGATACGCCTCTGACGGGGGGATAAATTGCCCTTGGGAGCCTAAGAGGCTAAGCTCAGGCACACACATAGACAACACACATGACGGTGCGTAGGTGTGCAGCACACCCCTCCGTCCTTGTGGCAGTGGGAATCACAGCGGTGGCAAAGCTCCAAGACAACCCTGCCGAGCGAAAATGAAGGCGTCCCTCGAAGTGAGGGTGACACTTTCCCATTTCACGCCTAGAGGTTGCTTTAACAGGCTAATGGCCGGTAAAGGCAAGCCAGATCGTCACGAAGGCCGGGTCAAACGGGGATGTCGTGATGGATACTGTTTGCTAGCATTAGGCAAATGAGAGGGAGGAATTTGGCTTGCAGGAAAAGTCTGCCGCATGGAAGGGTAGTCATCGGAGGCCGCCCGAAAGAAAAATATTTGACACCGATCACTTGCAGTCTTCGCTTGGCAAAGGCCTGAATGCAGTTGGGCCATTGCTTTCACTCCTGATTTGATTTCCCAGTCTGGTCTACGTCTTTGAGATCGCCTGGTGGTCCCCTGCCCGGTTACTAAAGATAAAGGTTTCCCCTGTCCAGTTGCGGCTGATTCTAGGGCGCGGTGCTCATCCCTGTTTCTTAGGGAGCCAGCGTTGTCTGAAAACGCTTCTGCGGTCATGTGGCCAGAATGAAAATATGGAATGCCGTGCCCTTCTCCACCGGTGGTACCTATTTATCTACTTGCAGGTGCATGCTTTCAAACTGCTAGGTTGGCGGGAGCTGAGGCAAGTATCTGGCGCTCATCCCCTCTAGCGGCACTTGGGCCTTGAACATGAGAGGATAAGCTCAGCGTCTTTAACCACTGAGCCTGTCAGGCCTGCAAATATATTCCTCTTTAGGATCTTTGGCCTGCCACACTTTCTATTATTTTCCTATGCTGTTTCATTAGTGTAGTAGTTGGGCGGGGGGAATAGAAAGGAGTAGAATTGTGGAATGTGTTGTTGTCATTCTTTTCTAGAAGCCCAAGGTCATCTTTTGTCTCCACACCTCAGTGGTGGGTTCCTGCCGGATCGCACCGGATCGCGCGCTCCCTTTCGGCGCTAAACCCGGAAGTACGTTCTGGCCCCGCCCCTGGCGACGCGACGACGCTTGCCTGCGCTCCACCAGCTCGGCTGGGAACGGAGATGTTTCTCTGCTCAGCAATGTCTTCAGTGGAGTGGTGGCAGCCTGGCGGGCTGAGCCTGCGTCCCTTTCAGGCGCTCCGCTCCGCTGAGGAAACGTCTCCGTTCCCAGCCGAGCTGGTGGAGCGCAGGCAAGCGTCGTCCCGTCGCCAGGGGCGGGGCAACACCGTACTTCCGGGTTTAGCGCCGAAAGGGAGCGCGCGATTCGGTGCGATCCGGCAGGAACCCACCACTGCCACACCTCGACACCTAACCGGAACTAGATGGGTGGAGATGCCAGCGTGGCCGAAGAAGATTGGACCATGTGATGGATTTATGGGCGTGGGGATAAGATCATGAACTTTCAACTGGGTGGAATTCCAGGAAGCAAATCAGAGTTGGAATTTACACAGTCTGATGCCAACATGTCTGTCTTATTAAATTGGAACTTTAAGGATAGCTGTGCCTTGGACTCTGATTTAATTCTGCATGATATTTGGAACGCTGACAGAGCCATTGCACCCCTTGTCCAGTTACTGACTGGATCCAATTCAGCTAAGATCAAGTGTGTGTGTGTGTGTGTGTGTGTGTGTGGTGTCTCACATGAGCCCATTGACAAAAAAAAAAAAAAAACCGAGGGCCTGTTCCAATAGTTTTCTTTATCGCAGAGCAATGTTGGAAGAGTAGCGTTGGATGGACCGCAAGACGTGAGCTAGAGAATATTTATTTATTTAAACTCTATGGCCGCCCATCTCAACCAAGTGACTCTGGGCAGCTTACAATTCTAAAACAACAAAACACCGAAAGTAATTTTTGTTTAGATCTTGTTATAAATGTGTAATTTCTTTTGGGTCTGACGAAAGGAGATGTGATATAAATATTAAATAATTTTTAACTAACTACAATAACAACAAGGAAATGTTAATGGATAATGTTTAATGATATATACACGTGTTGGTATTGGTAAAAGCAAATTGGATACAAACTCTAAATAGTGAGATGGGGGGAAAGGGGGGGGGGAAATGCTTAGATATTTTATGAATTGATTTTTTTTTAGAATATGTTATAAAGGTGTAATGTTATTGGAGGTTTATTGAAATTGCTAATGAATGCCAGTAGGTGGTTGTGTCTTTAAACACAAATGATTTCAGATAAAAGCACGTTTAAATAATTACAGTTCAATGAGAATGGTGGTACACTGATAGTAAAATACATAAAGATTTTTGATTTAAAATGTGCAATTCAATATGAGTGAAGTATAAGTAATGATTGCGGAAGAAACGTGCGAAATTTATTTGTAACCAATCAACACGCTTTCTACAAGATGTAATGGAGGATGATTCTTTTTTTTGTGTGTGTGTTTTTGTTTAAATAAAACAATAAAATATTTTCAAAAAAACCCAACACCAAAAGTGAGTAAAAGCAATCGTAAAAGTGAGTAAAAACAATTTAATAGAAAGAAGGACCAGGGGAGACATGATAACAGTCTTCCAATATCTCCGGGGCTGCCACAAAGAAGAGGGCGTCAAGCTATTCTCCAAAGCACCTGAGGGTAGAACAAGAAGCAATGGGTGGAAACTAATCAAGGAGAGAAGCAACTTAGAACTGAGGAGAAATTTCTCCTCTAATTCCAGCACTTTGCCAGTTACACATAATCCCCGGGTTACTGTAGAGAAGGGAGGCTGAATTTGGCCTAACCTGGTTGGGGATCCTTGAAAATAACTCTCCCTCCACCCCCACTTTAACAAAACTCCCCCAACTAAAGGCAAAGCAAGGGCTGGGAAACTGAAAACCAGCCGTGGCAAATTGGGGCATTCACAAAAGTCCCTGGGTGCTGCGTTTTGTCCAAAGAATTGCAATCTTGAGTTCCTCCCATCGCTCCGTAATTACACCCCGGCGAGAAACGAAGGGAAAGTGGACGGGAAACCCAAAACCTCTTAGGGGCCAACGTTGAGCATCAATGAGACCCTTGTTTCCATCAACGCTTCCACCGATTCCAGCAGGAGATACAGCCAAGTCTGATTTACGGGTTATTGGGACTGAAGATGGCTCCTTGCAAGAACAATGGGAGACACCTGGGGAAATCTCAGTTTTCTTCCTTGGGATGCGTTTCGCTCACCAACTGCCAACACAGAATCTAAGAGGAGGCATGCAAAGGACCCAACCATTCCCCGTCGTTCTCTGGAGAGGGGTAAGGAAGGGCTGCAGGGGGAGAAATTTTTTTAAAAATTCTGCTTCTATTACTTTGATAAATAGCTGAATGCTGTGAATAGACCAATTCACTCCGCCCTACTCTGTTTTTTTCTTAGAACAACAACCCCGCCTGGTGGGATTTGGGCTGAAAGACAGGGACTGACCCAAAGTTACCCAGCTGACTTTCATGCCTAAGGCGGCATTAGAACTCACAGCCTCCTGGTGATTGGCCCAAAGTCACTGAGCTGGTTTCAATGCCTAAGGTGGGACTAGAACTCACAGCCTCCTGGTGGTTGGCCCAAAGTCACCCAGCTGACTTTCATGCCTAAGGCGGTACTAGAACTCACAGCCTCCTGGTGATTGGCCCAAAGTCACCCAGCTGGCTTCTCATGCGTAAGGCGGTACTAGAACTCACAGCCTCCTGGTGATTGGTCCAACGTCACCCAGCCGGCTTTCATGCCTAAGGCAGCACTAGAACTCACAGCCTCCTGGTGATTGACCCACAGTCACCCAGTTGGCTTTCATGCCTAAGGCGGGACTAGAACTCACAGTCTCCTATTTTCTAGGACAGCACCTTAACCATTACACAGATTGACGCTTGCTATGACTGACAGGACAGTTAGGAAGTGAGTTTTGCCCCATTTTACGACCTTTCTTGCCACAGTTGCTAAGTGAATCAGAATCACTTCTTTTGCTAAATTGGTCATTCTGTTACAGCTGGACCTGGATGACTGAGAATCTCTACTGACTTTAAACCAGGTCTGGTGCACAGTGTTAGCACCCCCCACCCCCAAGTTAGCACCCACCTCTCTCCTAGACAAATGAAATACTTTAGGAAATATTAAAAAGGAAGAATATTATATTTCCCTGGATGAGGAATTGAGGCACAGAAACTCAGAGCCTCAACTCCCTGCTGCCTCCCCCCTCTCCCCCAGCAGATACTGAGCTGGGGCACCTTTAGAAATGCAGATTTGGGAATCCTTTACTGCAGGGCAAAGTATTCAACCACAATAGGAATTGCCCTACATTGCATCACCCAGCAAGCTTCAACCAAGCCTGGGACTCAGATAGCCCCAAGTTAGCTGTGACCCAGGGGTGGGATTCAGCCGGTTCATCCGGGCGAACCGGATGTTAATTTTAATCTGGTTCGTCGAACCGGTAGTTACAAGGACTGGCTAACCTCGTCCACCCTGCCCCTCCCCTCCCAGGAGTCTCCACGCAGTCCCTTTTGGATGCCAGGTAAGTAGAGGGGCAGCACCGAGGCTCTGGGAGGGTGAAAAACGCACCTCCTGGAAGTTCCAGAAGTCTGGAAACCGGCCTGTTTCTGGCTTCTGGAGGGCCTCTGGAACCTGGGGGAGGCCGTTTTCACGCTCCTGAAGGCTCGAGGAAAGCCTCCAGGGCCCAGGGGAGGGCAACCCCCCCCACACACCGTCGTGCAGGAAACTGACTAGGCCATGCCTCCCTGGCCACACCCACTCAGCAATCGGCCAGAGAATTGGTTGCTAAAATTTTTCAATCCCATCCCGGCTGTGACCCCCCTACAGCAACCAATAGAAGATATGCTCTTGCCACAGGAACAGGAAGCTCAAGGGCAAGGCCCAAGAGAGGATAGAAATAACCCTCACTCTCTCCACTCCATGTGGTCGGCTGCACCAGGACTTCAAAACAGTGATGGGTTTCAAATCCCATTCCAACCGATACGGTTGGAACGGGACCGGCGGCGTCCTCATGGACGTGCGCAGTATGCCCATGCGTCTTAGCACCTCCGCAATGCTCCAGCTGCTCCGTAGAGCATTGCGCAGGCACTGTATGTGCCATGCGTGTGCGCAGCAGCTTTAAAACACAGGTAAGGACTCGGGTGGGTGGGTGGGCCCTCCGGAGCACCGCATCGGAACGGTATCCGGTGCTCCGGGCTGGCTCAGTTACCCGTACCGAGGCTTACTGCCTGCAACCCACCACTGCTTTAAACCCATGTGGTCCTGTTCATCAACAAACCCTCTTTCCAATCAGCCTCCATGTTTCCAGTGTCTTTCTCCCCACTTGGGATTGAACCAGATGGATATTTCTTCCAACAGCAGAGTCCATTCGTCCTCAACGGCTGTGCGTGTAACAGCCTGTTCTGTTCCAGAGAAAAATCTCAGTTTTCCTCCCACCACTCCCACCCCCCCCCCCCCCCCCGGTTGCACAGCAGGTTGCTAATGGCTTCCTTTTTCGAAATGCCTCCTGTCCTGTCTCATCTGCTCTGGCTCCCTCCTGATTGCTTTTCTGCCTGCAGGAAGCCCCAGGATGGTCTGGGTGCAGCCACCTACACCGCGATCACCGAGAACGGGGATGCTGTACGGCACGACCCTGGAACGGCTACGGCCTGGATTCTCCTTCGCAGCCCCGGAAGGCGAGTGCTTTGCCTCTGGCGTTTCCTATTCTGAACAAGGGCCGCGGGTCCCAGGCCATTAGGAGGGCACTCTGCAATTCCACCCCCCCTTTTTTTTTTGCAGATTGACAAGTAATGGAACATGCACGTTGCATTCAGCCAACGTAGCGTTTCTGCTTTGGGGATGTGCCAGGAGCTGGAGTCCTCCCCCCCCCCCGCCCATAAAGTCTTTAACCCATCCAAACAGATTGACCAGATGGATAGGCTGCAGACCCAAGTCAGCCAAAGATGGTCAGCTGGCAGTGACCAGGAGCTTTTTCTGCTGGGGCCTCTGTCCTATGGCACATCCCCTGCCCCCCCCCCACTTTGGTGATCAGAATGACCTAAACACTGTTAGCCTTTCATGAAGGCAAATGCGAAGGTTTCCCCCGTCCAGGTATGTCTGGCTCTTAAGGAGGGTGCTCATCCCTGTTTCTTAGCTGAAGGAGGCAGCATTGTTCAAAATCACTTCTGTAGCCATAAAGTCTTCTTCTTCTTCTTCTTCTTCTTCTTCTTTCTTCTTCTTCTTCTTCTTCTTCTTCTTCTTCTTCTTCTTCTTCTTCTTCTTCTTCTTCTTCTTCTTCTTCTTCTTCTCCTTCTCCTTCTCCTCCTCCTCCCCCCCTCCTCCCTCTTCTTCTTCTTCTTCTTCTTCTTCTTCTTCTTCTTCTTCTTCTTCTTCTTCTTCTTCTTCTTCTTCTTCTTCTTCTTCTTCTTCTTCTTCTTCTTCCTTCTCCTCCTCCTCCTCCTCCTCCTCCTCCTCCTCCTCCTCCTCTCCTCCTCCCTCTTCTTCTTCTTCTTCTTCTTCTTCTTCTTCTTCTTCTTCTTCTTCTTCTTCTTCTTCTTCTTCTCCTTCTCCTCCTCCCCCTCCTCCCCCCTCTTCTTCTTCTTCTTCTTCTTCTTCTTCTTCTTCTTCTTCTTCTTCTCTCCTCCTCCTCCTCCTCCTCCTCCTCCTCCTACCGCCTCTTCCTCCCCCCTCCCCCTCCCCCCTCCTCTTCTTCTCCTCTTCTTCTTCTCCTCCTCCTCGTCCTCCTACCTCCTGCTCCTCCTCTTCCTCCTCCTCCTCCTCTTCTTCTTCTCCTCCTCCTCCTTCTCCTACCTCCTCCTCCCCCTCCCCCTCCCCCTCCTCCTCCTCCTCCTCTTCTTCTTCTTCTTCTTCTTCTTCTTCTTCTTCTTCTTCTTCTTCTTCTTCCTCCTCCTCCTCCTCCTCCTCCTCCTACCTCCCTTCCTCCTCATCCTCCTCATCCTCCTCTTCTTCTTCTCCTCCTTCTCCTCCTCCTCTCCTCCTCCTCCTCCTCCTTCTTCTTCTTCTCCTCCTCCTCCTCCTCCTTCTCCTACCTCTTCTTCTTCTTCTTCTTCTTCTTCTTCTTCTTCTTCTTCTTCTTCTTCGTCTTCGTCTCCGTCTCCGTCTCCGTCTCCGTCTTCGTCTTCGTCTTCTTCACCTAGGCTAGGTAATGTCATCCATGCTAGTGACCATCACTGATGATACCTAGTTTGGGCAATGAAACATCTGCCAGAAAACAACCAAGTTCAGAGAGCATCAAGGACAGTGGTGAAATCTACATAATTTTTTTTGCCACCGTTTCTATGGGCGTGGCTTGGTAGGGTGGGATGGGTCATGCGACCGGGTGGGCGTGGCCCACCCTTTCCCCCACTTTTTAAAGCATTTTTTTCCTGCTGGTTCGGGCCGATAGGTAGGGGGGAAAATGCTTTAAAAAGTGAAATAAAGAGGGGCCGACAATTGCGCAACTCACAGCTGATCCCTGTGATCGTCGCAACCATTTCTCTCCCCCCCCCACTTTTTAAAGCATTTTTTTTACTACCTATGGGAAGGGAAGTTGGGCAGAGGCTCAGAAGGTTTCTGATGGCGCCAAATGCCAAGTCAAAATAGCAGTTACGATGGGGCGATGGGGCAGTTGAGGCTCCCATTAGGCAAAGTTTTGTCTGCACCGTTGCCTTTTGTGACCACACCCTGCCAACAGCCCTGATAGCAATAGCACGTAGACTTATATACCGCTTCACAGTGCTTTTACAGCCCCTCTCTAAGCGGTTTACAGAGTCAGCATGTTTGCCCCCAACAATCTGGGTCCTCATTTTACCCACCTCGGAAGGATGGAAGGCTGAGGCGACCTTGCTGGCAGTCGGCAGAGTCAGCATACAACGCTGCATTCTGACCACTGCACACCATGCAAGGGAGGGAGGGGGGAGGGAGGGAAGGAAGGAAGAAAAGGAAGGAAGGAAGGAAGGAAGGAAAGAAGAAGTGAGATGAAGGAATAGCAATAGCATTTATATACTGCTTCACAGTGCTTTATGGCCCTCTGTAAGGGATTTACAGAGCCAGCCTCTTGCCCCCAACAATCTGGGTCCTCATTTTACCCACCTCGGAAGGATGGAAGGCTGAGTCAACCTTGAGCCGATCAGGATCAAACTGCTGGCAGTCAGCAGAGTCAGCATACAACGCTGCATTCTGACCACTGCACACCATGCAAGGGAGGGAGGGGGGAGGGAGGGAAGGAAGGAAGAAAAGGAAGGAAGGAAGGAAAGAAGAAGTGAGATGAAGGAATAGCAATAGCATTTATATACTGCTTCACAGTGCTTTATGGCCCTCTGTAAGGGATTTACAGAGCCAGCCTCTTGCCCCCAACAATCTGGGTCCTCATTTTACCCACCTCGGAAGGATGGAAGGCTGAGTCAACCTTGAGCCGATCAGGATCAAACTGCTGGCAGTCAGCAGAGTCAGCATACAACGCTGCATTCTGACCACTGCACACCATGCAAGGGAGGGAGGGGGGAGGGAGGGAAGGAAGGAAGAAAAGGAAGGAAGGAAGGAAAGAAGAAGTGAGATGAAGGAATAGCAATAGCATTTATATACTGCTTCACAGTGCTTTATGGCCCTCTGTAAGGGATTTACAGAGCCAGCCTCTTGCCCCCAACAATCTGGGTCCTCATTTTACCCACCTCGGAAGGATGGAAGGCTGAGTCAACCTTGAGCCGATCAGGATCAAACTGCTGGCAGTCAGCAGAGTCAGCATACAACGCTGCATTCTGACCACTGCACACCATGCAAGGGAGGGAGGGGGGAGGGAGGGAAGGAAGGAAGAAAAGGAAGGAAGGAAGGAAAGAAGAAGTGAGATGAAGGAATAGCAATAGCATTTATATACTGCTTCACAGTGCTTTATGGCCCTCTGTAAGGGATTTACAGAGCCAGCCTCTTGCCCCCAACAATCTGGGTCCTCATTTTACCCACCTCGGAAGGATGGAAGGCTGAGTCAACCTTGAGCCGATCAGGATCAAACTGCTGGCAGTCAGCAGAGTCAGCATACAACGCTGCATTCTGACCACTGCACACCATGCAAGGGAGGGAGGGGGGAGGGAGGGAAGGAAGGAAGAAAAGGAAGGAAGGAAGGAAAGAAGAAGTGAGATGAAGGAATAGCAATAGCATTTATATACTGTTTCACAGTGCTTTATGGCCCTCTGTAAGGGGTTTACAGAGCCAGCCTCTTGCCCCCAACAATCTGGGTCTTCATTTTACATTTTACATACCCACCTCGGAAGGATGGAAGGCTGAGTCAACCTTGAGCCGATTAAGATCGAACTGCTGGCAGTCGGCAGAGTCAGCATACAACGTTGCATTCTAACCACTGCACACCATGCAAGGAAGGGAGGGAGGAGGAATGGAGGGAAGGAAGGAAAGAAGAAGGAAGGAAGGAAGGAAGGAAGGAAGGAAGGAAGGAAGGAAAGGAAAGGAAGGAAGGAAAGAAGAAGTGAGATGAAGGAATAGCAATAGCACTTATATACTGCTTCACAGTGCTTTATGGCCCTCTCTAAGTGGTTTACAGAGCCAGCCTCTTGCCCCCAACAATCTGGGTCCTCGTTTTACATTTTACATACCCACCTCAGAAGGATGGAAGGTTGAGTCAACCTTGAGCCAATCAGTATCGAACTGCTGGCAGTTGGCAGAGTCAGCATACAACGCTGCATTCTAACCACTGTGCACCATGTAAGGGAGGGAGGGAGGGAGGGAAGGAAGGAAGGAAGGAAGGAAGGAAGGAAGGAAGGAAGGAAGGAAGGAAGGAAGGAAACAGCAACGGCAGTTGCTAACAACAACAATTGTTTACATAGTTATTGGTATGACACTTCTTCCCCAAAGATGCCAAAGAGGTAGCCATCGCAATAGGATTTAGACTTATATACCGCTTCACAGTGCTTTACCTGCAATACTGCATTCTAACCACTGCGCCACCAAGGCTCCTGATGGATGGCACACCTCCAGCAAGACCGTTAAGCCACCCAGCCCTGGACAAACACCAAGCAGTATGTTGTGTGCAGCTAAGACAACCTTTATTGTGTCACACACATCTCGGTTGGCTCCTGTAGGCATTGCAGCACCAGCTTTAGAACTGAGCTCATTAGAGTGCGTTTTTTTCAGCTTTTCTGGAAGTTGTGCACTGCGGGAATTAGAGGGAGGGGCTGGTCTCAAGCAGCTCCAGATTAGGGCCATGCAAAAAAAAAAAGGGGGGGGGGATGATTTGAAAAGGACACATTAATTAATCCTCCTTCCCATGACAGAGTCTTTGGTAGAAGCTGCCTCGGTCCCGGCCAAGTTGCTGATGACGAACCGTTCTAAGGACTTGGTTCGCTGACTGCAGCAGCTTAATCCCCATTGATTTTATTTTTTCCCCCCTGCAAAGGTTTGGGAGGAAGACGCCAAAATCCGCTTTATCCTTCGTATCCGCAATAGGCAGGAAGGAGAAATATGCAGATCAGCAGTTTCTCCCTGGACCTCCTGCTTACCCCCTTTTTTTAAGAGATAAAAAAAGGAATAGGTGGCCTTATTTTTTTTTTGATGGGGCATACATTTTTTGGAAGGTTCCCCTTGCATGCATGTGCTAGTCATTCCCAACTCGAGGGGGCAGTGCTCATCTCCATTTCAAAGCTGAAGAGCCAGCGCTGTCTGATGACAATTCCATGGTCATATGGCTGGCATGACTAAATGCCGAAGGCACACGGAACACTGTTACCTTCCCACAAAGGTGGTTACTATTTTTCAGTGACGTGCGATGAGGTTTATGGCTGGTGAGGCTGGTGACGTCATCAAACCGCATGGTTGCTCTGATTGCACGGGCACAGCCCAACCGGAGAAGTTTCTCTTCTCAGAAATGTCTTCTCAGTGGAGCTCCTGAAAGGGACAGGCAGGCTGCCACAGCTCCACTGAGAAGACATTTCTGAGAAGAGAAACTTCTCCTTTCTCCTCCTCCCCCCCCCACTCCCTTCTAGTACTGATGATGTTACCTAGGCATTTTTTGCATCGGGCGAGCCCGGGATCCTTGCAAGGGGAATGGGAACACGTGTGCAGGAGGCTCCTCAGCACCAGCCTCAGATCAGCACGAGCTGCAGTCCCCTTCCCCTGCACACGTGGTCCCATTCACCTCCTTCCTGAGCCAACATGAAGGGGACCGCGGCTGCGCTGATCTGAGGCTGACGGAGCCTCCTGCACACGTGTTCCCATTCCCCTTGCAAGGATCCCGGGCTCGTCCGATGCAAAAAATGGCGAGATCGGCGCACTTGGGGCTGCTGCTGTGATGTCCAGGGAGGCTAAACAAAGCTGCGCGCCTCTCCCAGCCACTTTCGCAGCTTCCCGGGTTAATTTTTTTTAATTTTCATGATGAGAGCAGTGAGGCTCTGCCTCCCCTGCCTCCCCTGACTGCACGTCACTGCTATTTTTCTACTTGCATTTTTTACGTGCTTTCAAACTGCTAGGTTGGCAGAAGCTGGGACAAGTAACGGGAGTTCACTCCATTACGCAGTGCTAGGGATTCGAACCGCTGAACTGCTGATCTTTCTGATTGACAAGCTCAGCCTCTTAGTCACTGAGCCACCACGTCCCTTTCCTTTTGGAAGGTGGTTTGTGGTGGGTTTCCTCACAGAAAGGCTGCCAGGGAGTTCACTAACTCACTCCAAATGGATAACACATTTGGCTGGTGACAAAGTACGCCTTGTTTAACATCCCCTCACTCGGCAATCTTTTGAGCATCACCTAATGAGAAGACTTATGATGAATCCTCATAGTTATGGCCATTGCAGCATCTCCATGGTCACATGTTGCCAGTTTGGGCACTTGGAAAGCAGGTTGCAACTATGACAGTTGTGAAATCCTGCAATCGCCATTTGTGACCTTCCCTGACAGTTTCCCACAACCAAGGTCATTGGGGAAGACGGCAGGAGGTGGCAAATGGTGATCACATGACTACAGGACACAGAGACCATGAATTCACCTAAAGATGGTAACGGAGTCCACTAGAATTGCCTTCGTAAGGTGTTGCAGTCTTATGAGTCCTCCCCCCCATCAGGCCTGCAGCCATATTCCTTTTGGATCTTTGACCTGACACACTTTCTATTATTCTACTATGCCATTTCTATGGTGGGAAAATGGGAGGGGGGATTGTACGGAGTTAGATGCTATGTAGCCATAACAAAAGTCTTTCTAGAAAACCAAGGTCATCCTTTGTCTCTGCACCTCTGCACCTGACCGGAACTGGATGGGTGGAACTGCCAGCATGGCAGTGGACGATTGGATCACATGATGGACTTGTGAGTGTGGGGGCAAGATCTTGAACTTTCAACTGGGTGGGGGAAACCGGGAAGCTTTCAGATTCAGGTTTTCCCAGTTGTGCCAACATGGCTCTCTTCATAAATTGGAACTTTGAGCAATACTTTGCCTCGGACTCTGATTTTACTTTTGGATGCTATTTGGAACTCTGACAACCCCATCTTACGTCTGCATTGTATGGAGATCTCGTTCCTGGTTCCAATTGCTGCTTGGTAAGGAAGGACTGCTAGGAGCATTAGGCATCCTAACTTTCAGGGTTCCTTCAACGGTATTGTACTGATTTGAAATTCAGGCTTCAAAACTTTTACACTCAAAAATAAGCGGATCCAGTTTCTCCTCCCGCTCTCATCCATGACATGGGCCACAGCAGGAGGCTAGAAATAAATGCGCTGTGAACAGGCAATCATGGCAGACTTGAGATGGGAATTAGATTGTCCTACTTTCCAACCCTGTTGATGAGCTATAATTGGCAAGTAGTCCTTGATTTATGACCGCAATGGAGCTTGTGAATTAGAATTGTAAGTTGTGAAGTGGATCATTGACGTTGATTTTACCAGGTGTGGGATTTAAAATTTTTAGCAAGTCACGAACCAATTAAGCAAATTAAATGTCTCCTGCAAACTCCACTCCCCTTTTGCTCCTCTTTTATTTCCTCTGGAAGGGGCCATTCATCATCCATCTGTGGCCTTCCTCCCAAGTCGACCCCTGTTCTTTAGCTGTTCCCTTCATCTCTCAACTGCACATGCACACACTAGGAACAGGCTCCAGCTGTTTGTCTGCCTCACTGATGTCCGACTCCGAAAGCAGCTAATAACTGGCATACGGCCCTGGCCTTCTCTCTGCCTCCAACACAGAGCCCTCACCAGAGCCTTCCCCAGTCTCCAGGACTGGCCCATGTTCCTCCCCAACCTCCTCACTGTCTGAATTTGCTGCCAGCTTTGCCGGCCACAACAGAAATAGTCTGACTTTGTAAACCGCTTAGCGGGGTCTATAAAAAGCACTCTATCAAATGGCATTTAAGTGCCATTGCTACCATCGCCTGGGGCAGAATGGCATGCCGCTGCACTCCCTTCGGGCGGCTCCCTTCAGCCCTGGACCGCAGCGAAGCCTCAGACCTCACCTGCTTCCCTGCCCTTGACTTCTGCCCCAACCTTGGACCTTTCAATTGCTCCTTGCTGTCCTTCCAAGCGAGGTTTTTCGGCTGCCCCTGCGTCTCGTCTGCGCTGCATCTGCTTCGTATTAAGCTCTGTGTGTAACCAGGCCAAAAGCAGGCCTGGAAAGCAATTTTGTTCAGGGCAGGGACTCCGTATTTGAAATGCCGTCGGAAGGGGCTTCGTCTTGAATGTGCCCCAGCCAGCTGAGGAGATCCAGAGAGGCTGTGCGGTTAATAACGGTTGAGTTCATGGAAAGATTTTTTCCCCCCACCCCCCATCCCTCTTGCTGGAGAAGTTGGCAGGATCTTTTCCTCGCCTGCAGCTTTTCTCCGCCTGTTGCCTGCTTCTCGGCCCTGGTCCGACTTCTCCTCACAGGTCCCTTGAGGAGATCCCTTCCAGGCTTCCTTCCCTACACCACACCTGGTTCAGATCAATTAGAGCCCTGTTTGTCTCATGCTTGGCAACTTGGAGACTTGTGTGTGTGCCTGTGTGTGTGTGGACTTCAACTCCCAGAATTCCCCAGCCGGCAGTGAATCAGAGGCCTAGCAGATGCGTCCCGACCACCCGTGAAGCGAATCTGGATGGGTTTATCTTAGGGCTTAATGTCGTGTGTGAAAACCAGTGGATTGAATAAACATTTTACATGAACGTGACTCTGGTGTCTCTCAAAAGCAATACAATAATACAGTACAATAGCAGAGTTGGAAGGGACCTTGGAGGTCTTCTAGTCCAACCCCATGCCTAGGCAGGAAACCCTATACCGTTTCAGACAAATGGCTATTCAACAACTTTTTAAAGACTTCCAGTGTCTCACAACTTCTGGAGGCAATTTCTGTTCCACTGATTAATTGTTCTCACTGTCAGGAAGTTTCTCCTCAGTTCTAAGTTGCTTCTCTCCTTGATTAGTTTTCTTCTTGTTCTACACTCAGGTGCCTTGGAGAATAGCTTGACTCCCTCTTCTTTGTGGCAACCCCTGAGATATTGGAAGACTGCTATCATGTCTCCCCTAGTCCTTCTTGCTATTAAACTAGACATACCCAGTTCCTGCAACCGTTCTTCGTATGTTTTAGCCTCCAGTCCCCTAATCCTCTTTGTTGCTCTTCTCTGCACTCTTTCTAGAGTCTCCACATCTTTTCTACATCGTGGTGACCAAAACTGAATGCCGTATTCCAAGTGTGGCCTTACCAAGGCCTTATAAAGTGGTATTAACACTTCACGTGATCTTGATTCTATCCCTCTGGATAGAATCTCTTGAGCCTCCCCCCGACTACTTAAAATCTGGAACGAAGGCAGTGTTCTTGCAGCCACAGGATGTCAGATAATTCAGCTTTTTTGGCTGCCTGAGCATTGCCACCAATGGCATCATCTGAGGGGTTTAGAGCGGAGAGGGGAGTTTCACAGAATTGTACCACCCGTTTGCTGAAAATGTGAGTGCATGCCTTCCATGCACGAGTGCGCCCATCTGCGCATGGACTGTGCCCATGCAGGCGGCTTGCACACATTTGTGTGGCTTTGAAAACATGGCTAAATAGGACGGCATGGAGCTGGAGGGGGCAAGTTAGGGTTGCCACTACCGGTTTGCCCAAACCGGGTCGAACTGGCTGAATACCACCACTGTTATGGGGAGGAGTTAATTGAAAGTCCCCATGTTGGCCCTTAATTACGATACCCAAACAAGGGGTCTCAACTGAAATTGGGAATGAATTTTCAAGGATGATTACAGAACAAAATATCTACAGGTGATCCTTAACTTTCAAACACAAAGGAGCATCAATTTTCTTCTTACAAAGTGAGAGAATTGTTTAGTGAATTTGCCCCCATTTTACGACCTTTCTTGCCACTGTTGTTAAGGGAATCACCGAGGTTGTTAAGTTAGGAACATGTGGTTAAGTGAATCTGGCTTCCCCATTGACTTTGGTTGTCAGAAGGTTGCAAAAGGAGATCACATGACCCCAGGACACTGCGACCATCATAAATATGAGTCAGTTGCTGGGAGAGGGCCCGATGCTCTGGTCTGGCAAGATCCTTGTGAATCTTGACTCTATCTCAATGGTGAAATTCATTTTTTTTTACTACCGGTTCTGTGAGTGTGGCCTGGTGGGCATGGGAGGGAAGGATACTGCAAAATCTCCATTCCCTCCACACGCCAGGGGGAGGATTCTATAAAATCCCCATTCCCTCCCCACTTCAGTGGAAGGATACTGCAAAATCTCCATTCCCTGCCCACTCTGGGGGAAGGATACTGCAAAATCTCCATTCCCTCCACACTCCGGTGGAAGGATACTGCAAAATCTCCCTTCCCTCCCCACTCCAGTGGAAGGATACTGCAAAATCTCCATTCCCTCCCCACCCCAGGGGAAGGATACTGCAAAATCTCCATTCCCTCCCCACTCCAGGGGAAGGATACTGCAAAATCTCCATTCCCTGCCCACTCCAGGGGAAGGATACTGCAAAATCTCCATTCCCTCCCCACTCCAGGGGAAGGATACTGCAAAATCTCCATTCCCTCCCCACTCCAGGGGAAGGATAGTGCAAAATCCCCATTCCCTCCCCACTCCAGGGGAAGGATACTGCAAAATCTCCATTCCCTCCACACTCCGGTGGAAGGATAGTGCAAAATCCCCATTCCCTCCCCACTCCAGGGGAAGGATACTGCAAAATCTCCATTCCCTCCACACTCCGGTGGAAGGATAGTGCAAAATCCCCATTCCCTCCCCACTCCAGGGGAAGGATACTGCAAAATCTCCATTCCCTCCCCACTCCAGGGGAAGGATACTGCAAAATCTCCCTTCCCTCCCCACCCCAGGGGAAGGATACTGCAAAATCTCCCTCCCCTCCCCACTCCAGGGGAAAGATACTGCAAAATCTCCATTCCCTCTCAATCAGCTGGAGGCAGAGAATAGATGGGGACAGGGCCACCCAGAGGTGGTATTTGTCGGTTCTCTAAAATACTCAAAATTTCCGCTACCGGTTCTCCAGAACCTGTCAGAACCTGCTGAATTTCACCCCTGGTCTATCTTCCAAAGTGTAGCTATACTTGCTTTCTGCAGGCAGAAGACACCAAATCTCAGCTTCCTTTTACATGTGGGACGGATCCTCAGCCTTTCATGTGGTTGTAACACAAAGCCACTGATGGAAAACCATGAAAGATAACAAAGGGCAGCTCCGCTCCCTACGCCTTTATCTCCAGCAGCGGGGACACTAAATCACAGAGTCCATCTCTTATCAGGTGAGGGGTGTGGGCCTTCCCCCCCCCCTTCCGTGGGTGCAAGCCTGCGAAGCAGATGGATTGACCTCCTCGGTGAGGTTTCTTACTGAGAAAATTGGCAAAGGGACAGGGTAAACCGTCTGCGCGGTAAATGCCACCGGGCCAAACAGCACGAGAAGAACAATGTAGGGATTTATTAGGCCATGAAGGATCTTGGGAATAGGGGCTGGGGGGGTTGGAGGGTGGTGGCTGAAGTAGCCGAGGCTTTGGAGAGTCCATAAATTGTTGCATTTTTTCCCACTGACTCCAACCATCTCCTGTGGCATCAATAAATTCTGATGACAGCTCTTAACATGCTACAGTAGTTCTATCGTCCAGCACCTTCATTTATTAAAGGAATCAAAGTGACTCAAGTGACAGCTTCATGTCACCCCATCCTACTGCATTGATTACAATCTCCCCCTCCCCCGAATCACCTCCTCCAAGCCCTAGGGGCCAGATTGCAAGCTGTCCTTGCAATTTGGACGGGGAGTCAGCGATGGGCCCATCTCTAAACTTCTTGGGTTTTAATTAGCTCGAGACGACCTGGGACAGCCATGATATAAAACCGGCATTCTCAGATGTTGGGTGGGCTTCTATAAAGAAGACGGAAAAGTCATTAAAGCACCTCAGTGGCACCCGTCCAGGCGTCTCGCCGCAGTCCCCTTATAAGGGGTTCTTAGCCAAATATTATGGGATGGGAGATAAGATCAGAAGAGAGGGTCTGGAAGAAAGTCATTGTCAGCAACAATTGGGGATGGGAAAGGAAGCCTGCAGATTGGGGCAAAACCAATATAGGTAGTCCTCAACTTACGACCACAGTTGAGGCCAAAATTTCTCACCGAGGGAAGTTGTTAAGTGAATTTCCTCTCCCCCCTGCCCCCCCATTTTACGATCATTCTTGCCCCAGTTGTTAAGTGAACCACCGCGCGGTTGTTAAAATAAATCACTTCACATGACTCTGGGACACTGCGACGGTCATAAATAGGAGTCAGTTGCTCACTGTCAGAAAATTCCTCCTTATTTCCAGATTGAATCTCTCCTTGGTCAGTTTCCATCCATTGTTCCTTGTCTGACCTTCAGGTGTCTTGGAAAATAGCTTGACCCCTTCCTCTCTGTGGCCGCCCCTCAAATATTAGAAGACTGCAATCATGTTTCCCCTGGTCCTTCTCTTCACTAGACTAGCCACGCCCAGTTCCTGCAACCGTTCTTCCTATGTTTTAGCCTCCAGTCTCCTGATCATCCCGGCTGCTCTTCTCTGCGCTCTTTCTAGAGATATTCGCTTAACAACAGTGGCAAGAAAAGCCGTAAAAGGGGGCAAAACCTAACAACTGTCTCGCTCAGCCGCAAAAGTGTTGCGCTTAATTGTGGTCGTACGTCAAGGATTACCTGCATGGCCTATTTCCTGCTTTTTCCATCCGTGGTCTTCCTCCTTTGATTTGGGGGATCCAGAGGTTGGATTTGCACCCTAAGTTAAGCTACACCAGAGCCGCAAACAAACAGGAAGGGAATTGTGTCTACAGTCGGCTTTGTCGCGCGATGCTTTCGTTCCTACTGAAGCCAAAACAGCACATTGACAATGTGGCATTTCCTGCTGAACTACGCACAGACGTTCAGGGTTGCGGAGACCCGTGCATTGCGAGCCAATGACGTTGCCTGGGAGTATCGGAGTCGGGATAAAATTTCCAGACATCCCAAAGTAGCCTGGATAATATATAGAAATTTATTGTCCTGTCTGGACTTTAGGACAATCCATTTCCTCTGCGTAGAATGTCTGAGCATAAAATGGGATAGAGTGTTGTAGCACTTTGGTGCGTAGCCCGAACTTTTACTGTTGTTCTCTTCCCCTCTATCGAAGTTGCTGCTGGGGCAGGAGATGGGGGGGGGAAACGAGCCTCTTTGTTCCCCATTTACGTGCCCCCCCTTTATTTTAACCGGGTACCAATGGGCTCGTGTGACACAGGTAGAGAACGCAGCAATGAGGAAATGCCATTGAGTTCATTAAACCTGGCATTGGAGGCAAGGTTGATTTCCGAAGGGACTCGGGGTCCACGAAACCCAGGAAAAATATGCCCAAGTGATAAATTTTCCTGATTGACAGCTTGGAAGCCAGGCAGAAAAGAAAAGCAGCCATTTAGCAGAGATAAGCTTCGTTTGACCTGCTGTCTGTCTGTCTTAAGGGAGTATTATACAATGAAGGAATAGTCAGTTGTGTGAACTTGGCTCAGAACTTCATCTTCCTGGCTTTTTTACCCTATATTACTGTTAATCATAAAAAGAGAATATTTCTAGCTCAGGGTTGAAATGAAGGGTCCTTGGTGCTCTCTGAGCGCGGTTGTTTTCTTGCAAACGTTTCATGACCCAAACGAGAGACCGTATTTTTCGGAGTATAACAACGCACCAAGATTTTGAAGAGGCAAATTTTTAAAAAGAGTGAACTCAGCTGGCCAGCGTGCGCATGCGTGCTGGCCAGCTGACAGGGCAGCGCCTCGCGTGCCCTGACAAATGGCTCTGTGTGCCACCTGTGGCACGCGAGCCATAGGTTTGCCATTATTGCCCTAAAGGCTATGCATGGCCATTTTTGCAAAGGGGGCGGGGTTTCGGGAAGCCAAAAATGCTGTATTCAGTGTATAAGACACACCCATATTTTCACCCTCTTTTTTGAGGGAAAAAGGTGCGTCATATTCTCTGAAAAATACGGTAATGTCATCACTCCCACTAGCACTGATGATGTTACCTAGTTTGGATAATGAAAAGTCTGTAAGGAAGCAATCAAGTACAGAGAGCACCAAGGACCCCTCACTATGGTGACGTTCAATATCAAACGTTTGCAGTGTCGTGTGTGTGTCTGTGTGTGTGTGTGTGTGTGTGAGAGACATGCAGAGGTGGGTTCCTACCGGTTCGGACCGGTTCGGCTGAACTGGTCGTGGTTTGTCAGCCTGGGTTGCTGGAACCGGCAGTGACCCAGGCCTGCCACTCCCCCAAATCTGTTCCCCTATGGGGGCCCCATCTTGATTTTTGGTTCTGTGCATGTTCAGTACAATTCTAGTTGCACAAATTTGAATTTTTGCTGAACATTGTGCGCATGCGCAGACCTATTTTTGTGCAAATGAGCACGAGCGCGGAACATTTTTGCGTGCGCCAAATCGGCAGTAATGCTGGGAGCAACGCCCCCCCCGGTCACATGGTCTCGTTTTGGGACTTTCTGACAAGCAGCACCAATGGGAAAAGCAGGATTCCCTGAACAACTGTGTTCCCAACTCAACAACTGCCGTGATTCACTTAAACACCCGTGGCAAGAGAGGATTTTAAAAAGGGGGGGAAATGCACATTAACGAATGTCTCACTTAGCAACAGAAACTCTAGGCTCAATCGTGGCCGTACGTTGAGGACTACCGGTGATAGTCGCCTTCTCCAGCACCCCAGTTCCAGAAATAACCTTCATCTCTACGTCTTTTTCGGAGTTCAGGTTTTCGTAGTCGTAATTAGCCACTGGAAAAGTGAAGCCGTCCCTCATAAGGCAAATATTTTGTTTCTCTGTTCTGCTCCTTTAATGACGGGATCCCTCTATCTTCCATTTTCCCATTTTCAGATAAAGGCAAAGAGGAATAAAACTTGGTCACCACTGTCAGTCTGATTTAATACAGATAGTCCCCAACAGGGGTGGGTTTCAATTTTTTTTACTACTGGTTCGGTGGGTGTGGCTAGATGTGAGGGGCAGGTGACTGAGTGGGTGTGGCTTCCAGCCTCGCCGTAGCTAAGGGAGTGCCTGCAAACTACCTAGTAAGAAAAAAAAAAAGGTTTTGTCCTCCCCGGCCCCCAGGAGGACTCTGCAGGCTTCAGCAGGGCTGGGGGAAGGGAAAAATGGCTGTTTGGGTGACAAAAACGGGGGCATTTTTCCTTTCCCCCAGCCCTGCTGAAGCCTGCAGAGTCCTGCTGGAGGAAGGCAAAAATGCTTTTGCGAAAAACAGCCCATCTCTGGGGACCTCTCTGGGACTGGCATGCGCACACCATTAAACAAATAAAGAAAATTACATTTTTTTCAATGAAGATAGTGGACAACCATTCAAATATGAGCCAGCAGCTGCCAAAAAAGCCAACACAGTTCTAGGCTGCATAAACAGAGGGAGACAATCAAGATCACGTGAAGTCTTAATACCACTTTATAATGCCTTGGTAAGGCCACACTTGGAATCCTGCATCCAGTTTTGGTCGCCACGATGCAAAAAAGATGCTGACACTCAACCAAATGCACGGGTATAGGGTGGTACCTGGCTCAAAAGTAGAAACTGCAAGAAGGATGTTGGAAACCTAGTGGACAACCATTTAAATATGAGCCAGCCGTGTGCAGCAGCTGCCAAAAAAGCCAACACAGTTCTAGGCTGCATCAACAGAGGGATCGAATGAAGATCATGTGAAGGGTTAATACCACTTTATGATGCCTTGGTAAGGCCACACTTGGTATACTGCATTCAGTTTTGGTCGCCACGATGTAGAAAAGATGTGGAGACTCTAGAAAGAGTGCAGAGAAGAGCAACAAAGATGATTAGGGGACTGGAGACTAAAACATATGAAGAACGGTTGCAGGAACTGGGGACGTCTAGTTTAATAGAAAGAAGGACTAGGGGAGACATAATAGCAGTCTTCCAATATCTCAGGGGTTGCCACAAAGGAGAGGGAGTCAAGCTATTCTCCAAAGCATCTGAGGGCAGAACAAGAAGCAAAGGATGGAAACTAATCAAGGATAGAAGCAACCTAGAAAGAAGGAGAAATTTCCTGACACTTAGAACAATCAGTGGAACTACTTGCCTCCAGAAGTTGTGAATGCTCCAACACTGCAAGTTTTTAAGAAGATGTTGGATAGCCATTTGTCTGAAACGGTATAGAGTTTCCTGCCTAGACAGAGGGTTGGACTAGAAGACCTCCAAGGTCCCTTCCAACTCTGCTATTGTAGTATAAGATTGTTCTGCGCAGGTGCAGAACAGAAAATAAAGATTGAGGTGCCCAGGATAGAACCGGTACAGTTACATGTCCGCCGGAGTTACTATCTATTCAGCCAAACCGGTAGGAATCCACCTCTGGTCCCCAACTTACAACCATTCATTTTGTGACCGTTCAAAGTTACAGTGGCACTGAAAAAAGCAACTTATGATGGTTTTCACACTTGCGACTGTGGCAGCATCCACATAGTCACATAGTGGGTGCATCTATGACTGTTGTGTTGTCACATGAACATCATATAGGGTCTCCTACTTGAGCAGGGGGTTGGACTAGAAGACCTCCAAGGTCCCATCCAACTCTTTATACTGTTATTCTGTTATTTGTAACTTACCCAGCCGGCTGCCAGCAAGCAAAGTCAATGGGGAAATGCTAGATTCGCTTAACGGCCGCATGTTTCATTCATTACCGCAGCGACCCACTTAGGAACCGTGACAAAAGGTCGTAAAATGGGCCACAACTCACTTCTCTGCTTGCTTAGCGACAGAAATGTTGAGCTCAATTGTGGTCGTAAGTCGAGGACAGACTGTAAAAGAGTCCCGAGAGAGGCACTGATGTGGTATCAACAGGGTTATTCATTTTTCTCTTACCCTTATTGCTTATTAGCCTAGATCAGTGATGGTTAACCTTTTCTAAAGCGCATGTGTGCATGCGTGCGCAAATGTGTAAATGCACATGTGCATGCCCAAAACCCTCAAATGCAATATGTATGCACCCCATGAATTGCCCCGTGCATTTACGTGTTCCCCCTGCACATGCCTTCTCCTTGCGCATATGCACGTGCCCCCCATCTCCCCTGCCTCCTTGTATGCGCCCCACCCCTCACGCATCTGCGGCAGAGACCCAAAGACCAGCTGGCTGGCGCGATGGATGCACACATGCGTGGTGGAGATAAACTGGAGCGACGGCTCGTGTTTGCCATCAGAGAGGGCGATGCGTGCCACCTCTGGCATGCGTGCCATAGGGTTGCCATCACGGGCCTAGATTGTAAATATATGGACTGGACTTCTTACCCATGATTAATTTAATAACCGTCTTCTCAAGTAACCCACTTTTCGGAGTTTGCATAACAGATTGAACCACTAATCATCCTGTCTGGATTCGCCCAACTCCGTAAATTAGCGCAGCATGGAAAGGCAGCTGGGCAAACAGCTTGCCATATTTTATGGTTTTGCCTGGATTTTACGAGCCCCTCAAACTTCCCTGTTTTCGCGGAGCATAAAAAGGGACGGCACTAAACCCATTTTATTTCTTTTTTTTTCCAGGGTTTTGAAGGGGGTCGACTGGTGAGCCTTTCTGCCAGCATTTCTGGCCCATTTCTGTCTACTTTTTTGCCCCTAAATAAGTTCAGGCTTCCCCATTTATGGAGGTAGGGAGGGGGTTCTCGGGCCTTCAACAGGGCATTGCCTTGACCAAATGATATATATGTATCGTGCCCCCCCTCCCCTCGCCATAAATTTCACCCATTTTTAAAAGCCGCTCATTGTGGAATCTCCACTGTGCAAGATCTGTGCTATCTACAGTGGGCGCGTCAATTTGATTGTGGTTGACACAGCCTCCCTTGGTCACAGGCCTTGCCATTTTGGGCACACACACAAAAAATAGCCTCTGTGAACTTTGGCAGTTTCTTCCATCTGTTCCATCGGCGCTTCCTTCCAAGTTCCCGATTCTCTTTTGGACCATATGCTGCTTGGAGAACTGGCTTTTCACCATCCTCGCTCTCACTGGCCAACAGCCAATTTATCCGGTGGCAGCCGGGGGCACCATGGTGATGGTAGGGCGGAAGGGAAGACGGTGGAGTAGGCAAGGGAGGTGTGGGGTTGTGGGCTTTGAAGGCCCAGGCCGTAAGCCGAGCCCCTGATGGTTCTGGAGAGGGGCAGCTTAAAGGATGGCACCTCCTTTGGACTAAGTAACCGGGAGCTGCAGAGACAGCTTGTCAACGCAGCAAGGGCTGGCACTGAAGCGGTGGGAGAGTGGTGCTCTCCAGTTGGTGAAAGAGCTTTCCACGGGCTGGGCTTGCCTGCTCTACCCAGATGCCACGATGTCTGCGAAAGGCAGCCAAGGTGGGTTGGCCAATGCCCTCTTTCAGATGCCAGGGCTCCGGCATTCCCCTTGCCAAGCCCCTGCCTCCCACCCCAACCTGGCCCCTTGCTCAAAGCCTGTAAATCAAAGCCACCCTTGGCCTCCAGCCCTGGCACTCGGATTCAGGGAAAGGGTCTGCGTGGCAGCGTCGATAAAAGCCAAGCATCCCAGATCCAACACATCCCGGGAAAAAACCCACTCGGAGAGGCTCTGTGAAAACGCTGGCTTCCGTCCCAATTTCCTTGTCTTCCTTGTCAGGCCTTGGCAGGTCCCGGCCACACAGCCCCCTGGGCAGCCATCTCAGAGTACCTGCCAGCGCAGCTGGGCCCTGGGTCAGCTGCTGGTGGGAACGGATTGGATCGGGGAGCCAAAGGCAAAGTGGGCTTCAGAAAGGCTGCCTTCGCTGCGGAATTCCACCAGAAAGCAGGATTTTTTCCTTGGGGTGTGTGTGTGTGTGTGTGTGTCTCTCTGTGTGTGTGTGTGTGTGTGTGTAACGTTCGGTTTGAGAAGCAGCTGTTTCCAGGATCCCGCGGTGTCCCGTGTGACACGGATTAGGCCCCATCGAGTGATGGTCAGCTCTTAGCAACCGCTTAGCCAAGACTTTCTCCGTGATAAACGGTCAGGAACGTCTGGTCTTTCCATTCTTCCAGTGATGCCCCAGTCTCTTTTCTTTATTATTGTCTTTTATTTTATTTTATTTTATTTTATTTTATTTTATTATTTTATTTTATTTTATTTTATTATTTTATTTCATTTTATTTCATTTCATTTCATTATTTCATTTCATTATTTCATTTCATTTCATTTTATTTTATTTTATTTCATTCTATTTTATTTATTTTATTCTATTCTATTATTTTATTTTATTATTTTATTTTATTTTATTCTTTTATTATTTTGTTTTATTTTGTTTTATTTTGTTTTATTTTATTTTATTTTATTTATTTATTTTATTTATTTATTTTATTATTTTATTTTATTATTTTATTCTATTCTATTCTTCTATTCTATTCTATTCTATTCTATTATTTTCTATTATTTTCTTTTATTCTATTCTATTCTATTCTATTCTTTTATTCTATTCTATTCTATTCTATTCTATTCTATTTATTTGTTCACGTAGTATAAAATCGGAGGTGGTGACCCTTTGAGAGCTTTTATGCAACTGAATTTCGCCTTTAATGGATGCCGATTAGTCTACATTCAAAGTGACAATAAAGTTATTCTATTCTGCTCCATTCCATTCAGGGGTCGGTTACACCCTTTGGTTCTGCAACAGAGGCCACATTCCCACTACTGATTGGTAGAATAAAAATAGAAATAAATAAAAAGCCTACAGCACCCGGTATTCCCAGGCGGTCTCCCATCCAAGTACTAACCAGGCCTGACCCTGCTTAGCTTCCGAGATCAGACGGGATCGGGCGCGTTCAGGGTAGTATGGCCGTAGACGCTTCAATGGCTCTTCGCTGTGGCTTTTAAGCTGCCTCTCAATAGTCTGCAAAGCGATCAGCAGGAGTACGACGTGGACCCATCATCCCCTGCCCCCAGGCCCTTTCTCTTGCTGTTGCTGCTGCTTTTCTGCGCTGCCCTGCAAAGCCAGGAGGTCATTCCAAAGCAAACAGATGCCAAATGACTATATACCGGTATATGAATGTGTTTGGGAAGATCCCCACGTTTTCTTGAGAGAAAAGCCACAGAATTTCATTCTTCACGTGGGCCAGTCTGCTCACAGGAAAGAAAGAAAGAAAGAAAAGAAGGAGAAATTTAGCTACAACTACTCGGTTATGTCATTACTATTGTTACCAGTATATGTATGTATGTGTATATGTGTGTGTTTGTATTCTTTACCTTGCTTTTGTAAATGATACACCCTGACAATGCATTGTATTCAAAATATTTATGAATAAAATAATAAAATAAATAAATAAAAAGGCGATCCTTCTCTTGTTCTGGCATCTGCTGCTGCTTTCTCCACCCTCCTTAGGCCAAGGCTGCCCTGCAGAGCCCAGAATGTCCCTCTGGCCAAGCAGATGCAAAATGACCAACTGCCGGAACTGGATCCACTGGTCTTAGAATGGGAAACGCAGCTCTGCAGGAACTGCACTTTACAGCCAAAGTTTAGGACAGGCTGGACAAGGGAGGGGGGGGAAGGGAAGAGTAGGGTAAAGTGCCAAAAAGCCTACAGCACCCGGTATTCCCAGGCGGTCTCCCATCCAAGTACTAACCAGGCCTGACCCTGCTTAGCTTCCGAGATCAGACGGGATCGGGCGCGTTCAGGGTAGTATGGCCGTAGACACTTCAATGGCTCTTGGCTGTGGCTTTTAAGCTGCCTCTCGGCTCCAACCTACGCAACAGCTTTGAGCAGAACTACCACTGGGACCATCATCCCCTGCCAACAAGCCCACAACTGTATCCCTTCTTTTACTGCTGCTGCTGCTGCTGCTGTTTTTCTTCCCCTTCCTTGTTACATGCTGCCCTTCAGGCCAAGTGTCCCCTAAGCTTCCTTGGCTGGGAGAAAAGCAGCCGTGCATTCCCTGCACTGGATTGCAAGTTGCAAGCAAAGTCGAGCCTTGGTTCCCGGGTGCGGGTCTCGGAGCAGGAGGGAAAGGGAGGGGTCTTGTAGGCCAGGCGAGATGGGGGTGCAAAAAGGGGAGGGGGTGAAAGAGAAAGGGTGCAAAAAATAAATAAAAAGCCTACAGCACCCGGTATTCCCAGGCGGTCTCCCATCCAAGTACTAACCAGGCCTGACCCTGCTTAGCTTCCGAGATCAGACGGGATCGGGCGCGTTCAGGGTAGTATGGCCGTAGACACTTTGACAGCTCTTGGCTGCGGCTTTTAAGCTGCCTCTCAATAGTCTGCAAAGCGACCCACAGGACTATAACGCGGACCCATCATCCCCTGCCCCCTAGGGCCCTTCCGTTTCTCTTGCTGCTGCCGCTGCCGCTTTTCTGCGCTGCGCTGCCCTGCCAAGCCAAATGAATACATACCGGTATAGGTGGGTGGGTGTATTGATGTGTTTGGGAAGATTCATACCACAGACTACAGAATCTCATTCTTCATGTGGGCCAGTCTGCTCGAAGGAAGGAAGGAAGGAAGGAAGGATGGAAGGAAGGAAGGAAGGAAGGAAGGAAGGAAGGAAAAGAGGGAGGGAAGAAAGAAAAAAGGAAAGAAAGGAGGGAGGGAAGAAAGGAAGGAGGGAAGAAAGAAAGAAAGGAGGGTGGGTGGGAGGGAGGGAGGGAGGGAAGAAAGAAAAAGGAAAGAAAGGAGGGAGGGAGGAAAGGAGGGAGGGAAGAAGGAAAGAAAGAAGGGAGGGAGGGAGGAAAGAAAGGAGAGAGGGAGGAAAGAAAGAAAGGAAGGAGGGAAGAAAGAAAGAAAGAAAGAAAGAAAGAAAGGAGGGTGGGAGGGAGGGAGGAAAGAAAGGAGGGAGGGAGGAAAGAAAGAAAGAACAGAGCTGGAAGGGATTTTGGAGGTCTTCTAGTCTAGCCTCCTGCTCAAGCATGAATGAATGAATGAATGAATATTTATTTCATAGCCGCACCCTCTCCCGAAGGACTCGGGGCGGCGTACAATAAAACATATAAAATACATATCTGGACAAGACATACATATAACAAAAACGTGTACTAAGACGTGTACAAGGAGGAGGTGGGCTGATGGATAAAAACAATTAAAATCACAATACTTAAAAACCCCTAAATAAATAAATACAATTAAATTACACAAATAAAAAACCCATCAGGAGCGATATAGTTAGATCATGGTTGAGCCAGGCCAGCTACTTGGAATAGATGGGTCTTGAGCTTTACACGGAAGGAGCGGAGGTCAGAGGTAGTCCTAATATCCGGAGGGAGGTCATTCCACAGGGCTGGGCCCGCCACAGAGAAGGCTCTACTCCTAGGCGCCGCCCCCCGACACTGTCTGGTGGATGGCACCTGGAGAAGTCCCTCTCTGTGCGAGCGAATTGGTCGCAGGGATGTATGGGGCAGGATACGATCCCGCAAGTAACTAGGTCCTGAGCCATGGAGCGCTTTAAAGATGGTTATCAAAACCTTGAAACGCACTCGATAGACCACAGGAAGCCAGTGCAGCTCGCGCAGGAAAGGTGTCACATGGGAGTACCTAGTACAGGAAACCCTATACCCGTGATGGCGAACCTATGGCACGCATCCCAGAGGTGGCAGGCAGAGGTCTCTCTGTGGGCATTCGTGCCATCGCCAGCTGCTCTTCATGGGTGCTGGGACACTGGAAAACGGCCTGAAAGACAGCCAAAAAGAAGGACGTTTTCCGGGTCATTTCTGGGGCAGTTTTCAGGTCATTTTGGGCCGTTTTCAGGCATTTTTGGGGTGTTTTTCAGGCCTCGTTTTCAGGCTGTTTGGGGGGCCATTTCCAGGCCATTTTGGGGCTGTTTTCCAGGCCATTTTTGGGGCGGAAAACAGCCTGAAAAATGGCCTGAAAATGCCCCCCAAATGGCCTGGAAACACCCCAAAAAAACGGCATGCATGTGCCGGCCAGCTGATCTTTGGGTTTTCAGTGCCCTGGCATGCGCACATGCGCACATGTTCCAGTTTGGGCACTCGGTGCTGAAAAGGTTCTCCATCACTGTCCTCTACCATTTCAGACAAATGTCTGTCCAGCCTCTTCTTTAAAAGAAATTCCTGTGATGGAGCAACCCACAACTTCCGGAGGCAACTTCCGTTCCACTGCTTCATTGTCTTCACTGTTAGGAAGTTTCTCCTTCCTTCCAGGCTGCTTCTCTCCTGGATTAGTTTCCATCCACTGTTTCTTGTCCTTTCCCTCCCCTCCCCCTTGCTCCCCAAAAATGACTTTGCAAAGACTTTACCAAAGCACTTCGCTTTTCCACTACACTTTGCCTTCTCTGCCCTTCTGAACATCTTACCCTGAGTCACCCATTCTCCTGGCCTTGTGTTAGGATTTGGCTCTGCCAATTGGCATAGGGGAGGGGGTCAAAGAATGATATGCAACCTCAGAGGTGATTGGTGAGATGAGGTGACCCCTCCCAGCTTTTTAAATTCACATTACAGGTAGTCCTCAACTTACAGCCATTTATTTAATGGCCAAAGTTCCAAAGGACTGAGGAGGGAATGGAGATTTTGCAGTATCCTTCCCCTGGAGTGGGGAGGGCATGGGAATTTTGCAGTATCTTTCCCTCTGGAGTGGGGATGGAATGGGGATTTTGCAGTATCCTTCCCCTGGAGTGGGGAGGGAATGCAGATTTTGCAGTATCCTTCCCCTGGAGTGGGGAGGGCATGGGGATTTTGCAGTATCCTTCCCCTGGAGTGGGGAGGGAATGGGGATTTTGTAGTATCCTTCCACAGGAGTGGAATGGGAATGGAGATTTTGCAGTATCCTTCCCTCTGGAGTGGGGAGGGAATGGCGATTTTGCAGTATCATTCCCCTGGAGTGGGGAGGGAATGGCGATTTTGCAGTATCCTTCCCTCTGGAGTGGGGAGGGAATGGAGATTTTACGGTATCCTTCCCCTGGAGTGGGGATGGAATGGAGATTTTGCAGTATCCTTCCCCTGGAGTGGGGAGGGCATGGGGATTTTGCAGTATCTTTCCCTCTGGAGTGGGGATGGAATGGGGATTTTGCAGTATCCTTCCCCTGGAGTGGGGAGGGAATGGAGATTTTGCAGTATCCTTCCCCTGGAGTGGGGAGAGAATGGAGATTTTGCAGTATCCTTCCCCTGGAGTGGGGAGGGAATGGGGGTTTTGCAGTATCCTTCCCCTGGAGTGGGGAGGGAATGGAAATTTTGCAGTATCCTTCCCCTGGAGTGGGGAGGGAATGGAGGTTTTGCAGTATCCTTCCCCTGGAGTGGGGAGGGAATGGAGATTTTGCAGTATCATTCCCCTGGAGTGGGGAGGGAATGGGGGTTTTGCAGTATCCTTCCCCTGGAGTGGGGAGGGAATGGAGATTTTGCAGTATCCTTCCCCTGGAGTGGGGAGTGTAGGAAGTTATCACCTAGCCCTCTCCCAGAAAAATGAAATATCCTAGGAAATATTGATAAGGCAGAATATTATATTTTCCTGGATGTGAAAAAAGGGAGATACACATTTTAAAATCTAAGTAAATTCCTGCAGCTTCCAGCCCATCCC
Organism: Natrix helvetica; assembly: GCF_964273705.1. Taxonomy (NCBI): domain Eukaryota; kingdom Metazoa; phylum Chordata; class Lepidosauria; order Squamata; family Natricidae; genus Natrix; species Natrix helvetica. Next base: position 8,442,153 of record NC_138551.1, read on the forward strand.
CACTTTGTCAATGGGCCATTAAGAAGGCCAAGCTAGTCCACTTTACATAATAAAGAGTTCTGGCAGTGACAATGAAGGCATGATAATATTGCCTTTTACTCAACTGACCACATGGCATCTGAACTCAATCAAACCTGAATTTAAAACAGCCTAGAGGGTTGCTCCTGCATGGGCCCATGTGAGTCTGACAGCCAATCAGAATACATTTCTTACACAGGAACAGGAAACAGAAAGGTGGGACTGAACAGGTTATAAAAAGCCTAGCAAGCCCCTCCATTTTCCCTTCTCTTCCCTTCTCTTCTTCTCCACCAACATTGAAGCATGTGATCACCTTTTCTGTTCAGGACTCAAGCCATGCGGTCCTGTCCACCATTAAACCATCTTTCCAAGCAGCCCCCATGTCTCCAGTGTCTTTTTCCCCACTTGGAGCTGTACCCAGAAGGACATTTCTTTCAACAGGAGGGAATGGAGATTTTGCAGTATCCTTCGCCTGGAGTGGGGAGGGAATGGAGATTTTGCAGTATCCTTCCCCTGGAATGAGGAGGGAATGGGGATTTTACAACAACCTTCCTCTGGAGTGAGGAGGGAATGGAGATTTTGCAGTACCCTTCCCCTGGAATGAGGAGGGAATGGGGATTTTACAACAACCTTCCTCTGGAGTGAGGAGGGAATGGGGATTTTGCAGTATCCTTCCCCTGGAGTGGGGAGGGAATGGGGATTTTGCAGTATCCTTCCACTGCCACGCCCACCAAGCCACGCCCACAGAACCCCTAGTAAAAAAAATTGAATTTCCCCACTGTCATAGACAACTGATGATGTTACCTAGTTTGGGTAATGAAACGTTTTCAAGAAAACAACCAACCTCAGAGAGCCCAATGGTTCCCTCCCAAATATCTCAAGGTGGCCAACATATCCAACACTCTTCCCCCTCCTATTTTCCTCAAATCAACCACCCTGTGAGGTAGATTGGGCTGACAGAGAAGGGCCCAAAGTCACCCTGTCAGCTTTAACGGCTAAGACGGGACTCACGCTTTCCAGCCTGGTGTCATTATTTATTTATTAATTAAATTTATATGCTGCTGATCTCAACGCGAACATGTGACAGACCCAGAAGACATCTTTCGCCTTAGGCCAGGGGTGTCCAAACTTGAGAACTTTAAGACTTGTGGACTTCAACTCCCAGAATTCCCCAGCCAGCATGGCTGGCTGGGGAATTCTGGGAGTTGAAGTCCACAAGTCTTAAAGTTCCCAAGTTTGGACACCCCTGCCTTAGGCCTTCAGGCCTGCCACAATTTCTACAGTGGGAAAATAGGAGGGGGGATTATATGGAGTATGGGTGAGATATAGTCAAAATAACATTCTTTTCTTAAGAGAGTCAAGGACACCTTGCCCTGCAGCTGCGGATAGTATGACTGGGAGGCATCTCCAGTTTTGGATGGTGCCTGATTGGACCGTGTGATGGACCTTTGGGTGCTGGGCAGGGACTTGGACTTTCTTTTGGGTGGGGAAAACCTGGAAACTTTCAGATCCGGGTTTTCCCAGTTGTGGCAAAATGACATCTCTAATAAAATGGAACTTTGAGGAACTTCAAGCCTCGGAGTCTTCTTTCGTTGGGGGTGTTACTTGGAACCCTGACAACATGGCTGTGGCTGGGGAATTCTGGGAGTTGAAGTCCACATGTCTTCAGGTGGCTAAGGTTGAAAATGCCCTAAGGGAAGAAGGGAACTGCTTTCTGAAAACCAGAAGATGGCAGTCTTGGATTGGGGAACAGGAGTCCTACCTCCACTCCCAAAGCTTGATCTTCTGAGGCAGTCCAGGAAAAAAAAAGGAATATATTCCTGTTGTCAGCAATAGTTGGGAAGAGGGGAGATCTAATTCATAGGGCATATTCCCACTAATTCATACACGTATCCCGCAGAAACATAGGATGGGTGCAGGTAATAAATTCCCATCAGTCCCTGCCGAGGAGAAAGTGGCTGCAGGGCTTATATTGTGCCCAAACATCCAAAGAATGGACAGCCATTGAGGGCAGGGCAGGGGTCTCTAAATGTGGCAACTTGAAGACTTGCGGACTTCAACTCCCAGAATTCCTTAGCCGGCTGGCTAAGGAATTCTGGGAGTTGAAGTCCACAAGTCTTCAAGTTGCCACATTTGGAGATCCCTGATATAGGGTCTTGTGGGAAGAAATGTCCTTCTGGGTTCAGTTCCAAGTGTGGGAAAAGACACGGGATTTATGGAAGTTGCTTGGAAAGAAGGGTTTTTTGATGATGGACAGGACCACATGCTTTGAGATCCTGGGGGGGGGAAGGAAGAGATGCTGAGAGTGCCTGGGTTTTATGCCCTCTCTGGGCTTTTGCATTTGAGCTTGTATTCTGATTGGTTGTCAGTCTCCCGGGGGGCCATGCAAAGGCAACTCTGTAGGCTTTCCTGAGTCCCAGGCTTGGTTGAGCCTTGCTGGGTGATGTAATCTTCCCAGGTGCCATGTGGTGAGATGGGTAGAGGGCTTTGGGCAATTCCTACCATGGCTCTGTCGGAAGGAGGTAGATCTTTGTTATGTAGAATAGACTGGCTCAGGCCTTAATGGCCCATTGACAAAGGTAGGGGGGGCTGAGTTTTTGCCTCCCTTTTAGGGAAATATTTTGTCCTTTTAATATTTGCTAAAATATCTCATTTTTCTAGGAGCTGGGTGGGTGCTAACTTCCTACAGTCTCCTGCTCGAACAGGAGGTTGGACTAGAAGACCTCCAAGGTCCCTTCCAACACCAATATTTTTCTGTATTCAAATTATTGAGTTACTCATTTTCTGGCTTCCCTTAAACTTCCCTAAAACATATGAAGAACGGTTGCAGGAACTAGGTATGTCTAGCTTAAGAGAAAGAAGGACTAGGGGAGACATGATAGCAGTGTTCCAATATCTCAGGGGTTGCCACAAAGAAGAGGGAGTCAAGCTATTCTCCAAGGCACCTGAGGACAGAACAAGAAGCAATGGGTGGAAACTAATCAAGGAGAGAAGCAACTTAGAACTGAGGAGAAACTTCCTGACAGTTAGAACAATTAATCAGTGGAACAGCTTGCCTCCAGAAGTTGTGAATGCCCCAACACTGGAAGTCTTTAAGAAGATGTTGGATAGCCATTTGTCTGGAATGGTATAGGGTTTCCTGCCTAGGCAGGGGGTTGGACTAGAAGACCTCCAAGGTCCCTTCCAACTCTGCTATTGTATTGTATTGTATTGTAAACTGCAGAATCTTAAGTAACTGGTTTCTCCTTTGACACATACACCCCAAGCCATCAAAATGTGATCATGATTAACTCTCACCAATCTTTAGCATTTGTTGGGACTTTTACTGACCTGGTTAAGAGGGTGGCGGACATATTCCTGGAAACTGTTCCAGCCATTACTTTGATGTCTGGAAAACAAAGGAACGGCAGTTGAACACATCCCAAAGTAAACTTGAGTTGAGATATGGCTTAGCCAAGATGGAAAATTTACGCCATTGAAATGCTTCCTCTATGAAGGTTGCAAATTCTCCATCTCTGGAGGGTTTTGAGAAGACTTGGTTGGGCAGAGGCCTCTCGTGGACATTTAGGTAGTTTTCTGTGCATTGTTGTAGGTTGATCAACCTTCAACTTTCAAACTTGGCAAGTTTAAGGTGGGGTGGACTTCAGCTCCCAGAATTCCACAGCCAATATGCTTCAAGATCCGTGGACTTCAATTTGCAGATTTCTGGCTGGGGAATTCTGGGAGTTGAGGTCCACCCTTCTTAAACATGCCAGGTTCGAAGAACACTGGATTAGATGCTCAATGCAGTTAGAATAGAATAGAAGAACAGAGTTGGAAGGGACCTTGCAGGTCATCTAGTCCAGCCCCCCAGCCAAGCAGGGGATCCTACACCCTACGCCATTTCTGATAAATGGCAGTCCAATCTCTTCTTGAAAGCTTCCAGTGATGAAGCTCCTACAACTTCTGAAGGCAAGTTGTTTCATTGGTTGATTGCTCTCACTGTCAGAAAATTTCTCCTTATTTCTAGGTTGAATCTCTTCTTGATCAATTTCCATCCATTGTTCCTTGTCTGGCCTTCAAGTGTTTTGGAAGGTTACCTCCAACTTAACATTTTAGGATTTTAAGATTCACTGTCATTTAGCAAAAAGCAGGCTTATGAATTCTGGGGGTTGAGATTCACCCCTCTTGAAATTGTTGAGTAAAACTAACCTTGAGAAACTTTTCAATTGCAAAAAAACCTCTAAATATACACCTCACTAGCCCCATAAATGTCACTCCAGCCTTCTGTTTCTTAATGGCAGGAGAAGTCATGTTGCCTATTACTCACGAGTCAAAAAGAGGACCGTGAAAATATTTATGCATCCTGGACATAAATTGTTTCAACTCCTACCCTCAAAACGACGCTATAGGGCACTGTACACCAGAACAATTAGACACCAGAACAGTTTCCCCCCGAAATGCCATCCCTCTGCTAAACAAATAATTCCCTCACCGTTGTCAAACTATTTACTAAGGTTGCATTACTATTACTCTTAGTCTTCTATCATTCCTATCACCCATCTCCTCCCACTTAGGACTGCAGGACTGTAACTTTGTTGCTTGTATCCTTATGATTGATATTGATATTGATTGTTTCCTGATTGCTTACTTGTACCCTATGACTATCATTAAGTGTGGTACTTTATGATTCTTGACAAATGTACCTTTTCATGTCTTTATGTACACTGAGAGCATATGCACTAAAGACAAATTCCTTGTATGTCCAGTCACACTTGGCTAATAAAGAATTCTATTCTGTCCTGTCCTGTCCTGTCCTGTCCTATCCTATCCTATCCTACATTCTACATTCTATTCTTGTTCCTGTTCGTGTTCCTGTTCCTATTCTATATTCTATATTCTATATTCTATATTCTATATTCTATATTCTATATTCTATATTCTATATTCTATATTCTATATTCTATTCTACATTCTACATTCTACATTCTACATTCTATTCTATTCTATTCTATTCTATTCTATTCTATTCTATTCTATATTCTATTCTATTCTGCATTCTATTCTAATTTGGAGCAGAGTGAATGTAAGATAATGCCCCCACCCAGCCTACCTCACAGGGTTGTTGTGGGAATGAAAGGCGATTCTTACACAAACTGTCTTGAAAGGCAGTCTATCCATCTGACGCATAAAAGAAATATATTTAAATCTTCTGCCTGTCCAAATCTTTCCTCAAACCTTTTTTGAGACTCTTGTCGGTCATCCTGCCAATGCAAACTATTCTTATCAGGGTCCCTTGTGTAATTACCTTTGTACTTATCTTAGCAGGCCAGCTTGTCCGCAAATACTAAATGGAACAATCCAAGGTGAGCCATCAATAACAACCCACTCAAACAAACAGCCCAGCCAAAGTCCCTGCCAAGGGGTCAAAAAAGTCAAGATGGCGGCCATAACAAGCAATTGAAGCTCCACCCCCTCTTTTTATGGGACCTGGGCTTTTCCTTGAAGGTAAAAAGGGGTGGGGCTTCAATCCCATGGTTTTGGCCTCCATCTTGATTATTTGGACCATATCCTTGCGCATAACCCCGAACCCAGCACTGAATTGCTAACAGACCTAAAATTGCTGAGGAACACAACAAGCCACGGTTAAAAGGGGGGGAGGAAAAGTCAGAATAATAACATCTAGTTGAGATGAGATGACAGAGCAGGTTTGCTGGTAGACTAGAAAAGAAAATGGCTACGGTGGGAGGGAGAGGATGATGGGTTCTGGAGCTGCCCTATGTCTGGAGGATGTTAACCCAGTTATTTTGAAATAACATCCCATTGGCCTTCATCATAGTTATACCCAAGCATTTTATCTTCTTCTCCATCTTAAAACCTGTTTTATTCATCAATTCTCTTTGATCTTGTGGCTTCATTTTTTTTTTTTTTGCTAACATCTTTGTCTTCCAATTATTAATCCTGAAACCTGCTAATGCCCCAAATTCTTTTAATTTACTCATTAAAAGCTCGATTCCTTTTAAAGGGTCTAAGTCATCCCTAAACATCTCTTAACTCGACTGACTCTTCTTTTTTCCTCTTTACCCTCAGCGTCCTCTCATCTCGCTTCATGTCTCTATTCAATATTTCAAGAACTAAATCAAAGAAAAAGATGAGACAGTGGGCTACCTTGTTTTGTTTCTTTTTGGATCTATCATCATCTTCATCTTCTTCTTCATCATCATCGTTTAACGATCCCATAATCCCTTGTGAGCTGGAGTCTCGGCAACTGAATGGAGCTAGCAGAGTCTTTACTGGCCAGCTGCCCTTCTTGACACCAGTGCTGAGTTTTGTTTAGCAGATATATTCTCATTGTGCCCAGAGAGAGAAATATCTGCCTCTACTTTTTGGATCTCTCGTGATCTGGTTAAATCTCTATTACCATTATTTGTGCTGCCTGCGAAGTATAAACCTCTTCACGTCCGCCGGTGAGACCCTTTCAGGGGCAATTGTGGGTCAGCGGTTGTGTTACTGTGAGCTCCCAGATTTTTGAAGTTGCTTTCCTAGGGGTTGTCTTGGCGGGGGGAGGGGGGTCAGTTTTCTCTTCATTTTAAATTCTGTGGAGATACACCACCACCCCCGGTTCACCAGGCTTTTAATGAGAGGATCTGAGCACTTTATTATCAAATTTCATTTGTGTTTTCAACATTTTATGTAAGTTCCGTTCGCTGTCTGCAACATGTGCTCCAGACTTGGAAAGGAAGTGATGTCTCAATAAAATAAAGTAATATAAATACAGAGACGGAGCAAATGAAGACGCCTTTTTCCCTTTTTCTTCTGGTGCTGGAAGGAGGCTGTGAGAGAGGATTCAACCGACAGCTGTGGAAGATGAATCATTCTGAGAAGTCGATTTCAGAATGGTCCGAAAACCCCTGGATGAAGAAAGGGAAAGATCCTGACTTGATCCTTGTAGATCAGGGGTGTCGAATTCGATTTCATTGAGGGATGAAATCAGGGCTGTGGTTGACCTCGGGGGACCAGGTGGGCGTGGTTGACTGGGTGGGTGTGGCCAACTGGATTGGGCATGGTCATCTTGATGCCACTCACTGGGCATGGCTGAATGGATGGGTGCAGCCTGTTGGACAGGTGTGGCCAACTGGGTTGGGCATGGCCAGCTTGATGCCACTCACTGGGCATGGCTGAATAGATAGGTGCAGCCAGTTGGATGGGCGTGGCCAACTGGATTGGGCATGGTCAGCTTGATGCCACTCACTGGGCATGGCTGAATAGATAGGTGCAGCCAGTTGGATGGGCGTGGCCAACTGGGTTGGGTGTGGCCAGCTTGATGCCACTCACTGGGCATGGCTGAATGGAAGGGTGTGGCCAACTGGGTTGGGCGTGGTCAACTTGATGCCACTCCCCAAACTGCTGGCATGTTTCTTCTTTGCATTCAGTGGACTGGGACGAAGCCATGTTGGCCTGATGTTTACCCTTCGCGTTGGGTAGACTGAGCCAAAGTGACATAGGCCGGCCCCTTACATTTTCCAGGATGGCCCTATGTGCCAGATCCGACCACTTCATGGGCCAGATCCAACCGTATTGTGGGCTGAATCTAGCCCACATGCCTTGTGTGGGAATGGGAACAGGTGACAATTAAGGTCAAAGTTAGCTGGCCAGTGTGCGCATGCATGCTGGAGCTGACAGGGCAACACCTCGCGTGCCCTCATAAATGGCTCCGCATGCCACCTGTGGCCCACATGCCATAGGTTTGCCATCAGGAATCTAGACCAACCCCTTGCTCAGTATAGGATCAGCTAGAGCAGCGTTTCACAACCTTGGTAACTTGAAGATGTGTGGACTTCAACTCCCAGAATTCTCCAGCCAGCTTGCTACTTCCTTGTTGGCTGGTTGTCTTCTGGGAGTTGAAGTCCACACATCTTCAAGTTGTCAAAGTTGAAAAACCGCTCAGCAACAAACAACCTTTGTTTGAGGAATTTTAGTGAGGGAGAACTCGCCACGCCATGTGGCAGCCTGTTCCGCTGGCTGACAGCTCGTATTTCCTCAAAGCTCCTTCTGATGTCTACGTTTGTATCTCCTTCCTTGTCATTGTAAGCTGCTGGTTTCGGTCCTGCTTACAAGGGCAAAAGAGCGGAAGCCCATTCCTGATTAGTAGCATTCCCACATGCCATTTAACCTGGTTTCTGAATTCATCCACTTAATTTCTTTTGCCCGTTCAGTCATATAAGTTGCTCCTGGGTATCTAACGCGACAGGACAAGCAGGTTGTGTGCAGACCATGAACATATAAAGCCTTAGTAGTGTAAGACCACACCTAGAGTATTGCATCCAGATTGGGTCACCACACTATAAAAAAGATGTTGAGACTCTAGAAAGAGCACAGAGAAGAGCAACAAAGATCATTAGGGGACTGGAGGCTAAAACATGACGAATGGTTGCAGGAACTGGGCATGGCTACTCTAGTAAAGAGAAGGACCAGAGGAGGCATAATAGCTGTCTTCCAATATTTGAGGGGCTGCCAGAGAGAGGAAGGGGTCAAGCTATTTTCCAAAGCCCCCAAAGGCCCGACAAGGAATAATGGATGGAAACTGATCAAGGAGAGATTCAACTTGGAAATAAGGAGAACTTTTCTGACAGTGAGAACAATGGAACAGAAGTTGCCTTCAGAAGTTGTGGGAGCTTCATCACTGGAAGCTTTCAAAGAAGAGACTGCACTGCCATGGTATAGAGTCTGCGTGGACAGGGGGTTGGACTAGATGATCTACAAGATCCCTTCCAACTCTGTTATTCTGCTCTGTCCTGTTAGATATGCACAAGCCAGAGGCCAAAGTCAAGTGATTGTGATGGTTAAGGCACTTACAGTTCGGGATAACCTGCACTAATTATAACAATTTTACTTCTTCTTTCACACCCCATTCACATGCTTTTTTTTAGTGCTTCTTATTGTTTTAATTTATAGTTTTGGAATTGTAAGCTTTCCAGAGTAATTGACTGAGATGGGGTGCGATAGAAACTGAATAAATCCATCCATCCCAGGATGGCCTCACAGGAAGGCCATTCCCAATGGAAGTAAGGAATTTCTCTCTCACCAGCCTTCCGATCCTATTGGATAATTCTTTCATCATAGCTGCTCCTTGCCCAGAAATTTCTCTCTGAATCAACCTATAGGCAAACCAGAAACTGCTGCTGAGGAATGTTCATTTTGCATGATTTATCATTCCAATTAGTTTATAAGCAGCACCTCAATTTCTGGAAGGAAGGAAGGAAGGAAGGAAGGAAGGAAGGAAGGAAGGAAGGAAGGAAGGAAGGAAGGAAGGAAGGAAGGAAGGAAGGTAAAAGCAGAGAAGGAGGGAGGGAGATGGACAGGGAGGGAGGGAGGAAGTTGAAAAGGAAGGGAGGGAGAGAGGGAGTTGGAAAGGAAGGAAGGAAGATGAAAACAGGGAAGGAGGAAGCAAGCAAGGAAGGAAGATGGAAAGGAGGAAGGAAGGAAGGGTGAAAATAGGGAAGGATGGAGGGAGGGAGGAAGATGAAAAGGAAGGGAGGGAGGGAGATGGAGAGGAAGGAAGGGAGATGAAAGCAGGGAGGGAGGAAGCAAGCAAGCAAGGAAGGAAGATGGAAAGGAGGAAGGAAGGAAGGTGAAAGCATGGAGGGAGGGAGAGGGAGGAAGATGAAAAGGAAGGGAGGGAGGGAGGGAGGAAGGAAGGAAGGAAGGAAGGAAAAGGAAGGAAAGAAGGAAGGAAGGTTGTACCCTCTTGTCCTTTTTAAGAGGCACTTGGAAAAAGGGATGTCCCAGTATCATTGTGCATCTTTGAAAGACCCAACTGGGACTGTCTGCCTTTTGTATTTGGAGGGAATTTGGGGACTTTCCCCATCTTTTGTTGGTTGGAAGGGAGGGTTTTTCTTACAGTCCATTTCATTAAATTAAACTCCTCTTTCCATGTCTTTCGTGCCACCAAGGGATAACAGAATAGCAGAGTTGGAAGGGGCCTCGGAGGTCTTCTAGTCCAACCCCTGCTCAAGCAGGAGACCCTCTACCATTTCAGACCAATGGTTATCCAATCTCTTCTTAAAGGCTTCCAGTGTTGGGGCATTCACAACCTCTGGGGGCAAGTTGTTCCACTGATTAATTGTTCTGTCAGGAAATGTCTTCTTAGTTCTAAGTTGCTTCTCTCCTTGATGAGTTTCCACCCATTGTTTCTTGTCTTGCTTTCTGGTGCCTTGGAGAATAGTTTGACTCCCTCTCCTTTGTAGCAACTCCTGAGATATTGGATGTCTGCTATCATGTCTCCCCTGGTCCTTCCAGTCCTAGAATGAGCTGTTCTAGGATGTAACTCTGGACGCCAAAAAGACAATACTTGTCATCAACCAGCAAGTCATAAAAAGGCCATCCTTCCCCACCCCTCTTGCAGAGAGAATCCACTTGCATTAAAACTAAATCCCCAGAAATTGTGAGGGACACCCCACTGTCCGTCTTTCAGTTATATCAGCGGATGCTCAGCCAGAGACACTAAGAAGATCTGACATTTCCAGCTTCAAAACATAGATCTCCATGCCAGCTTGAATGGGCATGTTTTTTTTTTTTTCCATATGTCGGCCTCAGATAGTATTTGTACTCTCGGTTGAATTGGCAACGATTCACTTCCTACCTCCTCAAAATTGTACTGCACAGAATATTAGCCTTTCTGCTCAAAGTAGGTCAGGGAGTAGAGTTCATAGACCGTTTTGATCCTCACGGTCCCTGACTGAATCTGGATTCGCACCTGTTGGCAGCACCCTCCTCCTTGAAAATGCTCGTCAAAATTAAGCTTTACCCGCTGAGATTTAGTCTAGAAGAAAGTGTTTGGGATTGTAGGAAGCCCACCCACCCCCAGAGAATGAAATATTTTGGGGATATTAAAAGAGAATATTATATATTCCAAGGGTGGGATTCAGACGGTTTGGACTAGTTCGGGCAAACTAGATGCTAATTTTGCATCTGGTTCGCCATACCAGTAGTTGGAAGGACTGGCTGGCCCAGCCTACCCCTCCGCTCCCAGGAATCTCCATGCAGCTCATTCATCATGCCGGGTAAGTGCAGGACCCCCATTGAGGCTCTGGGAGGGCAAAAAACGAGCCTCCCGCAAGTTCAGGGAGTCTGAAAATGGGCCTGTTTCCAAGCTCCGGAGAGTCCCTGGACCCCGGGGGAGGATGTTTTCGCCCTCGCGGAAGCTCAAGGAAAGCCTCTGGAACCTGGGGAGGGTGAAAATGCCCCCCCACCATGGTGCAGGAGGCCGAGTAGGCCACGCCCTATGGCCATGCCCACCCAGAAACCGGGCAGAGAACCGTTTGCTAACATTTTTCAATCCCACCCCTGAGATTTCCCCAAAGGAGAAATGGAGAAACTTGCTCTTAAAAGTCAGAAAGCAGCTCCAGCCTTCCGTAGTGAAACAGCCTCCAGCAGGTGCCCGAAGTCTTTACAGATGAATATTTTGTGCCTATTAAGAAAGACTGGGCCTATTTATTTACAAAGAAAAACACCTTCAGCTCCATCTGATGGGATTAAGAAGGAAGGGACATGACTTTTAGGATGTAGTAGGATTAACCCGCCACCATTAGAATAGCAAAAGGCACAAGGCTCACTACATTGCACAACCCCCTGGAGCATCTCAGAACCCTATAATAATCCATGTAGTCATCAAACCAATTTGCCAGCTGTCCCAGAACTACACGCTGTTGTTGCTTCTGCTCGTCAATAAACAGAGTCCTTCTTTCCTGTCAGCTTCCATTTTATTTTCAGCACCATTCTCCCAGCTTGGAACCGGACTGGAATTCTCTTCCAACAGGGTGAAATGAGATGGGATGCCTCTCACCCCCCCCTACACAATCAATTTTGGAAGCATGACAGTGACAAGATGGGCACAACTTTAACCACAGTGCAGTAACTCCATCTGTTCTTGTTTCTCAGGACAACAGACTAGGTTTGTTGTCAGAACAAACCAAGAAGCATAGCAGCGAATGGAGTTGGGGAAACACAGGCCCGGTTGTGTGATGCTGAGCTCTTGATTTGTGTGCTGTGCTTGCAGGAGTCTCTCTGGGTTATGGATGATCTAGTTTTGGCCGCCACAATATAAAGAAGATGTTGAGACTCCAGGGAGCAGAAGAAGAAGGAAGAGGTGGAGGAGGAGGAGAATGATTAGGGGACTGGAGGCTAAAGCATATGAAGAACGGTTGCAGGAACTGGGTATGTCTAGTATAATGAAAAGAAGGACTAGGGGAGACATGATAGCAGTCTTCCAATATCTCAGGGGTTGCCCCAAAGAAGAGGGAGTCAAACTATTTTCCAAAGAACCTGAGGGTAGGACAAGAAGCAATGGGTGGAAACTAATCAAGGAGGGAAGCAACCTAGAACTAAGCAGAAGTTTCCTGATAGTTAGAATAATTAATCAGTAGAGTGACTTGCCTCCAGAAGTTATGGGGACTCCAACACTGGCAGCTTTTAAGAAGAGATTGGACTGCCATTTGTCTGAAATGTATAGGCTTCCCTGCTTGAGCAGGAAGGTTGGACTAGAAGACCTTCAATATCCCAACCAGTGACGTGCAATGAGGTTTAGAGCTGGTGAGGGTGATTACGTCATCAAATGATCATCCTGAAGGGAGGACTGTGACAACTTTGATCTTTGCAAACGTGCAAGCAAACTACCCCAGGATCACGGTGGCGGAGACAGCAACTCCTTCCGCTGCACTGCGGAGAAGAGCCACGCTGTGCAAGAGACTCCTCAGCGCTAGCCTCAGATCAGTGCGAGCCGCGGTCCCCTTCATGTTGGCTCAGGAAGGAAGGGAATGGGACAGCATGTGCAGGAGTCTCCTCAGGGCTAGCCTCAGGTCAGCGCGAACCACGGTCCCCTTCATGTTGGCTCAGGAAGGAGGGGAATGGGACCGTGCTCGCGCTGAAGGACAGAAAGGGAAAGTAAAGAGTGGAATGGATTGGTACTGCTCAAAAATCAAGTCTCAAGATCCTGTGGACCCCTTTGGCTCAGGCAGTCCAACCCCACGCTGCTTCCCTCTCTCCGCAAAGTAAAGGGATCGCAGAAAGGCTGCTGAGCCCAGAACGGGCCTTCAGACAACGCAATGTCTGAGAAACGCGGGATGTGCAGAGAAATGCAGGCTACAACCAACGAATCGCGTTTTCCCAGGAACCAACGAAGCCCCAGAGGACCAATGGGTATTCTCCCTTCTGCGGCATCATCGGTCTCAGGGCAGAGTCTTCCTTGACTTCACCCGCTGGAGGAGAGAGTTCGGTGCAGAGAGAGGAGGGAGGGAGGGGGAATATTTTAAGTCTTATTTTAAGACATTAAAAAACACTGCACGGGCACACACGTAACAAGAAAACTCTGCCGGAGGAATTTGCTTACCTAACAAGAAAATTGGCGTGCTTATTTGCTTATTAAACAGGTTCATTGGGAAGGAAGGAGATACAAAACAGCCCCGTAGTCCCATCGCTGGGAGGCCTCAGTGGAGAGAATTTGGGATTGTTTAATTTTCTTGGAATTAAGGACCATGCCATCACATTATTCTATTCATCCAACAATAGGAGCTAGATCTGATTCAAGGAGGACCAGGTATTATGCTTTCTGCTTGGTTTGTTGTGTGAATCCCTTAATGTATGGATCAGTGGATCAACACAGGGACATCTTGTGTCCTCAGAGTGCCTGTTTCCTGGAACTCGCCTCTTCAAAGCCTCAGCGATTCCCATTCAACCTGCTTCTTGTTGACTCATAAACCTTCCTTTCTGATCGTTGTTTGTTCTTCGGCTGTTTCCCAGGTAGCTCCTGATAAGACTGGCTGGTTGGTTTCCAAATTTGGAGTCATGCGAAAGAGAAAGGGAGAGAAGGGGGATGAAGGAGAAGTTGAACACGTCTCAGGGCAGCGTTTTTTTGCAATCTTGGCAACTTTAAAACACGTGGTCTTCAACTCCCAGGATTCCCCAGTCAGACGGAGTTGAGGCCCACGTATTTTGAAGTTCCGAGAGTTAAGAAACATTGTCTTAGCAGGAAAAAAAATGATCTAGTCCAGTGGTGGGATGCAGCTGGTTTAACAACCGGTTCGGTGAGCCTGTGCTTCATACGCCCATGCGTGCCTAATGCGCTTGTGTGCAGCATTCAAAATACAGCAATTTGAAGCTCACCTGCAAAACTTCTAAGGCAGCTCTGGTAAGTAGAACACTGGAGGTGTGGAAATCAGCTATGCCACGTGAATCAGCTGAGCCAGAAAGAAGGAAATATAGGACAGGATAAAGCAGGGGCAGGTGAGTGGGGCCAACTGATCATCACCACTATGGGTTGGCCCGAACCAGTCCAAACCATCTGAATACCACCTCTGATCTAGTCCCCTGGGACGGGAGAAGCTTGTAGCAAGAGATACGTGAAGAACTGGAGAGACCACATTGCAACAAGGTGGGTGTTGTAGTCCTTGCAAGAGGAAAATAGCCAAACTGGACAAGAACAACTCTACACGCTACCAATTCTGGAGCTTGTGCTCCAGTGGTGGGTTTCAAATTTTTTTAGAGCTCTTCTGTAAGTGTGGCCTGCTTTGTCGGAGTGGCTTGCTGGCCATTTGACTGGGTGGGAGTGGCTTGGCAGTCATGTGACTGGATGGGCATGGCCAACTTGTAAAATGTGGTGAAACTCACTTAACAACGCTCTTGCTTAGCAACCAAAATGTTGGCTCAGAAACTCTGGCATTTGAAGCACGCAAGTCTTAAAGCTGTCAAGTTACAAGACCCTTGCACCCCTAAGCCTTTAGAAAAAAAAACCCAGGGGTGTTCAAACTTGAAAGCTTTAAGACTTGTGGACTTCAACTCCCAGAATTCCTCCTCCAGTCATGTTGGCTCAGGAACTCTGGCATTGAAGTGTGCAAGGCTTAAAGCTGTCAAGTTACAAGGCCCTTGCACTCCTAACCCTTTAGAAAAAAACCCAGGGATGTTCAAACTTGACAGCTTTAAGACTTTAACGTTTAGAGAGGACTCTTAGAGGTGGGCGGGGCGATTGGTGAGCCAGCCAATCATTGAGCGGCAGGCGGGGCAAGCGTGGTGCGGAAGGGCGGGGGAGGGAGCTGGAACCGGTTCTAAACGGCACGGTAGATTTGTAGAACTGGCAGGAACCCACCCCTGCTGTGCTTACACAAAATTCTTCACCATCTGGTTCACAGTTCAATCATTCCTTGGCTTCGTATATAGTATCTGAAACCATAACTCAGGGGTGTCCACGCTTGGGAACTTTAAGACTTGTGGACTTCAACTCCCAGAATTCTCCAGCCAGCAACTCCCAGCATTCCCCAGCCGGAATTCTGGGAGTTGAAGTCCACAAGTCTTAAAGTTCCCACGTTTGGACACCTCTGCCATGATTGAATATAAACAGGCTTGCTGCAGCTGGCACATCAACACACACACACACACACCTCGCAACAGAGGTTAACACAGTCCAAGCTGGATAATTTAGGTGCCCGCAGTTCCTGAGACTTTAACGAAGTTAGGAAAAGGTTTTATGGAAATCCAGACAACGTGGCGGGCGGGAAAGGAGTCACGCCCAATGCAATCCTTTCAAATAGAAACGGGGGAGATAGTTTTAAAGACCCGCAAGCTGAAAGGAAATTGAATCTGATAGCTGTGAGATTGGCAGCTCGGCCATTCTTTAAATAATCGGAACATGTGATTTCCCTCCCCCCCTCCCGCTTAGGACGGTATTTGAATGGTAGACGAAGAAGAGCAATGAGGCCAGGGCTGAACCTCAATTTGACTTGAACAGTTTGCAATCCACTGAAAATGAAAAACAGTGAATGCGGTTACTCTCCAGTCTTATCTTCAGTTGTATTCAAAGGAAGGGCCAAGGCATTGGGGATGCCGAGGGAAAAATCTGCTTTTGATTTGATACGTCCTGTAGTCGTCCGTCTTACTAAATCCACTCCCCAGAGCTTGGAGTAGCAATAGCAATAGCACTTAGACTTATATACCGCTTCACGGTGCTTTACAGACAACTCTAAGGCAGTTTACAGAGTCAGCCTATTGATCCCAACGATTTGGGCTCTCATTTACCGACCTCAGAAGGATGGAAGGCTGAGTCAACCTTAAGCCAATCAGGATCGAACTCCAGGTTATGGGCAGAGTTAGCCCGCAATACTGCATTCTAACCACTGCACCACCACAGCTATCTATTGGTCTTTGTAAAGTCTTAGTAACTATAGTCTGATGGTAGGGTTAGGGCAGTGGTGGGTTTCTATTTTTTTTTTACGCGTGTGACACTTCTGCGCATGCTGATCCTATGTTGATCCTGCAGTGCAATGGAAGATAGGCGGTCTGTGACTACAGAAGAACAGCGAAATCATTGGAGCAGACACTTCAGACCACCAAGCAAAATGAAAGATGGATTTCAGCCTGGAGGAAAAGGTCAGAGGGCAGCAGAAGAGATGCTGTCCACGTTTTGTACTTTACCTCTGTTGTGTCTTGCAAAGACAGGGCAAATGGCAAATTAAGGGCAAAAGTAGCTAAATTGATACCCCTTTGCCCAGGGGGCTGAACTCAGTTCCAGCTCTTCCTGCATCCCAGACCATACAGAGAGACTGGCACATTTTCACTGCTATTTGTGGTTTGATGCTTCTCCTTTCTTCTATATTGTCTGTCTGTCCGTCTGTCCGTCTGTCCGTCTGCCTGCCTGTCTATCTCCAGCTCTATCCACCATGTATCCGTCTATATCATATCTCCCTCTCCCTCTTCTTCTCTCTCTCATGTTGTTTGTCCGTCCATCCATCCATCCATCCATCCATTTGTTTATATCATTGTCCGTCCATGTCTGTCTGTCTATCTATCTAATCTATCTAATCTATCATCTATCTATCTTACTCTGTCTGTCTGTCTGTCTGTCTGTCTGTCTGTCTGTCTGTCTGTCTATCTATCTATCTATCTATCTATCTATCTATCTACCTACCTACCTACCTACCTACCTACCTACCTACCTACCTACCTACCTACCTATCTATCTATCTATCTATCTATCTATCTATCTATCATCTCTTTATATCATTGTCTCTGTCTGTCTGTCTATCTATCTGTGTCTGTCTGTCTGTCTATCTATCTAATCTATCATCTATCTATCTTACTCTCTCTGTCTCTATCTATCTATCTATCTATCTATCTATCTATCTATCTATCATCTCTTTATATCATTGTCTCTGTCTGTCTGTCTATCTATTTGTGTCTGTCTGTCTGTCTGTCTATCTATCTAATCTATCATCTATCTATCTTACTCTCTCTGTCTCTATCTATATCTATCTATCTATCTATCTATCTATCTATCTATCTATCTATCTATCATCTCTTTATATCATTGCCTGTCTGCCTGTCTGCCTGTATCTAATCTATCATCTATCAGTCTGTCCATCTGTCCGTCTGTCCGTCTGTCCGTCTGTCCGTCTGTCTGTCTGTCCGTCCATCCATCCATCCATCCATCCATCCATCCATCCATCCATCCATCCATCTATCTATCTATCTATCTATCTATCTATCTATCTATCTATCTATCTATCCTGCCCATCTCCCTTGCAAGGTGACACTGCCAGTTTCTGAAGAGATTGCAAGGATATTTTTTTGGGGGGGCGGTGTTTAGATATTTAATAGAAAAACCAACACAGGGATAGGTGGAATTGTACTTCTGAGCCCCATTCTTGGGACCCCTCCCCAATCTGAATTGAGACCTTGAAAGAGCAAAAGCTGGTGTAGATAAGCTGAAGGACTGGGGGAAATCCTTAGTTTCCATTTCTGCTGGGTTTTCGCTTTCCCATCTTAAAATTGGCTATTTTGTTTCCTCAACCACATTTTTAGTTTATCAGATTGTACAAAACCCATTAATTGTTATTGACCTTCCACCCAAAGCAAAACGCAAATTCAGCCAGCGCATTTCTTTGATGCAAAGAATTAGCAATGTCATTTTTCTTTCTTTCTGTGGTATGTAATTTTCAGTCATACAAAAGGTGACCGTATTTTCTTGGGTAACGTAAAGGACAAAACCTAAAAAAGGGGAAAAAGAGGCTTATCAGGATAAAATAATAACAAATGCTTTATATTCATAGCTTTGCCTTACAAAGGAACATTCAAGAGCAAAGGCAAGAAATTTTTTACAAACCTCCTATTCTAATAAAATTATCTAAAAACTAAACCGTATATATATTAAATATATATATTTAAAAAGACAATTCAATTTCCATATTTTTTGCATGAACATGAAAGACTCGGCATTAAGTGGTACCAGTTGCACGAGAAAAATCAAGTGACCAGAATAAAGGACAAAGCAATTTTTTGAAAAATGAATAAAAATAAAATAATGGCTTTTTGAAATAAAGGACAGTTCTTTATAATAAACCATAAGTGGTCATTGCAGTCTCATATCTATCTATCTATCTATCTATCTATCTATCTATCTATCTATCTATCTATCTATCTATCTATCTATCTATCTATCTATCTATCTATCTATCTATCATCTATCCGTAGATTTTCATGGGTATAGGTATGCTGGTCTTATTGTATTCCTGTGTAAGATTGAGATTGTTTTGGCAACGTTTCAGCCAGGTCTCACTCGCCATCTTCAGGCTGGGTTTTGGCCTTAAAGTGTGGTCAGAGCTGCCGTCTTTCTATAAATCTTGGTGGGTGGGTGTGGAATGCTGGCTTTGTTTCAGCAAGTGGATTGATTGGATGTGTGGCTATATCATGATTTGTAGATTGGTGCTGATTGGTGCTGGCTGTGTGTCTGTTGTTGTTTTTTGTTGTAATGGCCTGAGTGGTGGGTGGGGCTTGTTTGTTGACTAGGGCTGGTTTCCAGATGTCTGGTAGGCGGGAGGTGTCATCACATTTATTCATGCTGTGGGGATGTTTCTCTATTTCGATAGCTTCCATAATTATTCTCTTGTTGAAGTGTTCAACACAAGCATTCATATATATATATCTTATATATCTTAGGCAGGAGTCTTAGCCACTAAGCCACGGGCTCACTTCCTTATCAGTTGAGCCAGGGAAATAGGTATGTATTTGTGTTACAACCCCTGGTATGCCTAAATATGGGAGGAAGGTCACTACTCCCTCTTTCTGTCCTTCGGCTTATCACAGAAGACCATGCAGGCAGAAAACCATATTTTTATTTTTAATGTTGCCTTTTTATATTTGTGTTGTATTTGTACTGATAAATAAATAAAGGGAGACTAGTATAGATCTATTTCGAGCTAATTAGCTCAAATCCCAGTAAGGGTATGGCTAGCTGATGAGAGCTAATTAGCTCGAAATAGATCTATACTAGTCTCCCTTTATTTATTTATCAGTACAAATACAACACAAATATAAAAAGGCAACATTAAAAATAAAAATATGACTTCCGGTTCCGGCGGCTGACGGCAACGGGCAACTTGTTGCTCGCTCCGGCTCCCCGGTGGGCTTCCCCACTTCTTGGGGGGCACAGGACGCCCCGCAGAGGCATCCTGCCGGAGGGGTGGCACCGCGGGGGATCCCTGGATCAGCGGCGGCCGGCAGGAGGTCCCCCGCCTCGCCCAAGGCACCGGGGAGCAGATTGGAGGACGCGTGGGCGTCTTCGCTGAGAGGCTGTTTGGAAAAAAAAGAAAACTGAAGGATGCGGTGGTGGAGCGGTGAGGCGTAGACTCCCTTCATTCCCATTACTAATTTAAAAACTCGTCAGTTGTGCAAACTTTTTTTTCGGTTTGACTTGAAGAGGTGCGGCTGGAGGGGAGGGGGATTCCCCCCCCTCGGACAAGCAGCTGGAAACAAGCTCTCAGCCCCAAGGGAAGGAGGAGGGGGAGAGCCAAACCAAAGATGCCACACCCTAACTAAGTGGATTTTCGGATTTAAACCTATAAAATAATGAGATCTGGAAGCTTTGGGATTTTTGAACTTTGAAAACTTTATTTGTTGCCTCGAAACCCGAAGCTGGTAGTGCAAGATGGCACACTTCCATTGTCTTTATGAAATGTGAAACTTGACTCCACCTTCCAAACTTCAGGCTTCTGGTCTTTGTCTCCGTGCTACTTGGATAACTCTCTTGTTGATTGTTTGCCTTTGAACTCCTTGGAGTGAAAAACTTTTGCTCATCTGCCAGGGTGATTAGAAAATTTCCCTCTGCCTGGACTCTCTGTCTCCTGGACTCTCTTGGCTGTTCTATTGTTCTGACTGATCCTTCTTTATACTGACTGGACTCTTTATTTTATAAACAATGGCATCTAAAAGACCACCTCCTGGAAAGTCAGGATTTGCTGCCTCTGCCCCAACATCTGCAACCTCCAGTCCTAGCACACAATCAACGTTAACAGCCTTCAAGCAACCTAAATCTACGGACTTGGAGTTTCATCAAATGTTTCAACAAATTCTACAGGGACAAGAGGAAATAAAGAGACAACTGAAGGAGATGAAAGAAGAAATTAAAGAGAACCAGGATAAAATTAATAAGAACTCACAGAGACTGGATCTTTTGGAGGATGGGGCGGCTGAGATGAGGGGGGGGGGATAGAGGGTGTGCAGAAGGGAAACAAAGAACTTGACACCCAACAAATGAAAATAGAGTTTGAGAGAATGTCTTTTTATCTTAGATTCCAAAACGTGATGGAGACAGATGATGAAAACATAAGGGACATCATGACAAACATTTTGGCTGAGTATATTCAGAAGGAGAAACAACAGATGGGGTGGGAAATAGACCTGGCTTATAGAGTAAACTCAGCTTATGCTAGACCACACAATGTTCCCAGGGAGATACACATTAAATTTCTTAGGAAAAGTACAAGAGATGAAATCCTGAAAGCACAAAGGGGGCAAGCCTTGACATATAAAGATAAGGAGATAACCATCCTGAAACAGATCCCCAAGAAAGTGAGGGAAAAAAGAAAACAATATTCGCAATTGGCAAATAAATTATACCAGAAGGGGGTGTGGTTTAGATGGTTGATGCCTGAAGGTATGTTAATATTCTGGGATGAGACAAGAGTTAGGATTAATACACCCATAGAGGCGCAGGCCTTTATGGAGAAAAATAAACTGCTCCTAGAAAAACCAGATGATTCTTCAACAGACATACAAGACACGGGAGGGGCCGGAGCTCTGCCAGCGGGGGGAGATGGGGCGACAACAAGAAAGCTCAGATCACACAAATGAGTAAAAAAAGTCATCTGATATAAATTGATCGAAATTGCCAATTGAATTTACCACACTGACTACATGTTATTACCGTGTTTTCCCGAAAATACGCCAGGGGCTTATATTTTTTTGACCCACGAAATATGGCCTTGGGCTTATTAAAGGGGAGGGCTTATTATTTTTGGGTTGCCAGGCGGCTGCTCCCTTGTGACTGGGTTCCCGAAGAGCCGGGCACAGCCTCAGGGTCGAATGGCTGTGTTGCGCTGTCGCAGCAGCAACGCAGCAGCCATGAGGTGACCAAGCTTATGAGCAGCCGCCCGGCAACCCCCCTTTCCAGCCGGGTACAGCGCCGCTGACCGACCTAGCAGTACCCGGAAGGCACCAAGCAACGCGAGCGCCTGTTCGCCGCCCGCCGCCTCCCGTGGCTCGGTGCCTTCGGAATGCCCCTAGGTGAGTGAATGGGGCTCTGCATGGCTGGAGGGGAGTTCGCAGCGGCTTTTCCTCTCCCCGCTCGTGCGAAGGGCATCTGCGCTGCTGGCGCCGTCCGCCGCTTGGGTTTTTTTTTCAAAGCACGGAGGATGGATGCCGCTCTGGAAGTACGCTCTATGGTTGTACAATCTGCAGCCCACAACCATAGAGCGTACTTCCAGAGCGGCATCCATCCTCCGTGCTTTGAAAAAAAAAACCAAGCGGCGGACGGCGCCAGCAGCGCAGATGCCCTTCGCGCGAGCGGGGAGAGGAAAAGCCGCTGCGAACTCCCCTCCAGCCATGCAGAGCCCCATTCACTCACCTAGGGGCATTCCGAAGGCACCGAGCCACGGGAGGCGGAGGGCGGCGAACAGGCGCTCGCGTTGCTTGGTGCCTTCCGGGTACTGCTAGGTCGGTCAGCGGCGCTGTACCCGGCTGGAAAGGGGGGTTGCCGGGTGGCTGCTCATAAGCTTGGTCACCTCATGGCTGCTGCGTTGCTGCTGCGACAGCGCAACACAGCCATTCGACCCTGAGGCTGTGCCCGGCTCTTCGGGAGCCCGCTCGCAAGAGAGCAGCTGCCCAGCAACCCCCCCTTCTTCAGCTGGGCACAGCGCCGCTGACTGACCTAGCGGTACCCCGAAAGCACCAAGCAACGCAAGCGCCTTTGCCCCCACCTCATTCCCGTGGCTTGGTGCCTTCGGGATACCGCTAGGTCGGCGAGCGGTGCTCTGCCTGGTCGGAGGGGGGGGATTGTCCAGAGGGTTTATTTTCGAGGGTGGGCTTATATTTTTGCGCACGCGAAAAATGTCACAAGGGTTTAGTTTCAGGACATGGTGTATTTTCGGGGAAACACGGTACTTAATATTGAATTTTATGCAAATGTATACTATGAGTTTGGAGGGGGGGTGCATCTACTGTATTTCGCAGCTGCCAAAATTTGTAACTTTTCCCTTACCTTTTCCCTTTGTAAAAATTAAAAAATAAAAATATGGTTTTCTGCCTGCATGGTCTTCTGTGATAAGCCGAAGGACAGAAAGAGGGAGTAGTGACCTTCCTCCCATATTTAGGTATACCAGGGGTTGTAACACAAATACATATCCATATCCATATCCATATCCATATCCATATCCATATCCATATCCATATCCATATCCATATCCATATCCATATCCATATCCATATACATATACATACATACATACATACATACATATATATATATATATATATATATATATATGTTGTATTTGTGCTGATAAATAAATAAAGGGAGACTAGTATAGATCTATTTCAAGCTATTTAGCTCTCATCAGCTAGCCATACCAGACAAATACACACCCAAATATAGATAGATAGACAGATAGACAGATAGACAGATAGACAGACAGACAGACAGACAGACAGATGATAGATAGATAGATAGATAGATGATAGATAGAGAGAGAGAGAAAGAGAAAGAGTAAGAGTAAGAGAAAGAGAAAGAGAAAGAGAGAGTGAGTGGCCTTTCTCATCATAAGCTGTTTTATAGACATTTTCCTGGCAGATAACAGCCCTAGCAACGTTAAGTCCAATGTTCACGAACAGATTTGAATCTTATCCTTCAAATGGTCTCTGTATTCTTCCTTTTTAAACACATGGCAAGAGAGAAACCGTGATTATTTGCATTGCTGTGTTCAAACATCATGCTTAATTGGTCGCTGTATTGATATATTTCCTGGCTTAATATTTAATCCTCTCTTGTTTCTTTTCTGTCAAGAATAAATACAGATAGTCCTTTGACTTACAATCACGAGCGAGACCCACATTTCTGCTGCTAACTGAGACAGTGGCTCAGTGAGTTTTGGCCCATTGTATGACCATTCTTGCCACTGTCGTTAAGTGAATCATTGCAGTTGTGAAGATAGTATCACGGTTGTTAAGTGAATCTGGCTCCTCCCTTGACTTAGACTGTCAGAAGATCCCAAAAGCGGATTGCATGGCCCGGGACACTGCAACCGTCGTAAATATGAGTCAGTTGCCAAGCAGCACGATTTTGATCACGTGAGCATGGGGATGCTTTCATTAGTGTGAAAAACGCCACATGTCACTTTTTCCAGTGCCGTTCTAAGTTTGAATGGTCAAAAAAGGATCGGTTGTAAGTTAAGGACTACACGGAAATGTATTCCCCAAGATAATGGTGGTATGGTGACCGATTTGCTGGCTTTGCAAGGCTTAACTGGGGCAGCAGGCCTGGCAGGATGGCAATGATGTAATCCAGGGTTTATCAGCCTTGGCAACTTTAAGATGGGTGGACTTCAACTCCCAGAATTCCCCAGCCAGAATGTTTGTTGGGGAATTCTGGGAGTTGAAGTCTTCCCATCTTCACCTTACTAAGATTGCTAAATCCCATGCTGGTTGGGGAATTCTGGGGGTTGAAGTCTTCCCATCTTCAACTTACTAAGGTTGCTAACTCCCATACTGGCTGGGGAATTCTGGGAGTTGAAGTCTTCCAATCTTCAACTTACTAAGATTGCTAACTCCCATGCTGGCTGGGGAATTCTGGGAGTTGAAGTCTTCCCATCTTCAACTTACTAAGCTTGCCAACTCCCATGCTGGCTGGGGAATTCTGGGAGTTGAAGTCTTCCCATCTTCAACTTACTAAGCTTGCTAACTCCCATGCTGGCTGGGGAATTCTGGGAGTTGAAGTCTTCCCATCTTCAACTTATTAAGCTTGCTAACTCCCATGCTGGCTGGGGAATTCTGGGAGTTGAAGTCTTCCCATCTTCAACTTATTAAGCTTGCTAACTCCCATGCTGGCTGGGGAATTCTGGGAGTTGAAGTCTTCCCATCTTCAACTTACTAAGCTTGCTAACTCCCATGCTGGTTGGGGATTGAATTCTGGGCATTGAAATCCACCCTTAAAGTCGCCAAGGTTGAGCAACACCGTTGTAACCAAAAATTGGCTATGTATCTGCAGCACAAAGTATCACAGTCTTTTCATTCCCTTGCCGAATTCTGCAGTGACGGAAAAGAGAAGGAAGAAGGGAAGCTGTAATGCAAGTTGGGAGGGAAGGTGGCATTGTTACAATGCCCAGTTTGACCCACCAAGCTGGGTGCTTACTAAGGCAGCCTTGCCTGCAAAGATTAAAGTGTTCTGTAAAGTGCTTTATGCAAATCTCTCTTCAAAGGGCCAACCGAAGCTTTAGCCTGAGTTACAGGGACAACAAAGGCAGGAACAAGCTGAGAAGAAGCTGTAGGTCTGTCCCCAAGAAGGGGACAATAGCGAAAGAGGTTGTTGTTGGATGTCTGTGGGGTAATGTGCTCTTCCACTGTAGTCCACAGGTGGTCCTCAGCTTACGACCACAATTGAAGCCAACATTTCTGTTGCTAAGCAAGACAATTGTTAAATGTCCTTTCTCCATCTTTTTGGCATATTTGTTAGGAAAATCGGTGCAGTCGTTAAATGAATCACATGGTCATTAAGTGAATCTGGCTCCCCCACCCTTGAATTTGCTTGTCGGAAGGCGACTGGGAAGATCACAAAGGATGATCACCTAATCCCAGGATGCCGTAACCATCGTCAATACATTTCCGGTTGCTAATTCTGATCATGTGACCTGTGGGAGTGAAATTGTAAGTGTGAGGACCAGCCATTGTAACTTTGAATGGTCACTAAATGAAACAGTTGTCAGTCAAGGGCTATCTGTAATCATTTTTGATGAAAAGACTTTGGAGGTTTAGCCACATCCGCATCCACTGTGTGACCAGTTTAACAACTGCAGTGATTTGCTTATCATCTGTGGCAAAAAGGTCACAAAATGGGGCAAAACTTGCTTAACAACCATCTCATTTAGCAACAGCAATGTTGGGCTCAGTTCTGGTTGTACGTCAAGGATTTTCATAGCTAGGATTTTCATTGGCCACGAGTTGAGGATTGGTTGCATGTCCTCTCAACCCCAGATTGGCAGTTGATTCTGCCAATCCTGGTTGCAGGGTTGGGGCAGCTCACTTCAGATTGGCCGTTGATTCTGCCGATCCTGGTTGCAGGGCTGGGGCAACTCACTTCAGATTGGCCGTTGATTCTGCCAATCCTGGTTGCAGGGCTGGGGCAACTCACTTCAGATTGGCCGTTGATTCTGCCAATCCTGGTTGCAGGGTTGGGGCAGCTCACTTCAGATTGGCCATTGATTCTGCCAATCTTGGTTGCAGGGTTGGGGCAGGTTGACTTCAGGACCTCTTCATATAAGCCCCTCCTGCAAAGCTAATGAGAAATAAGCTGCACAATCCTCTATAGATGCCTTCTATAGGTGGAAGGGTTGCCTTCTATAGTGTTGCCTTCAATAGGTGGAGGGGTTGCCTTCTATAGGGTTGCCTTCAATAGGTGGAGGGGTTGCCTTCTATAGGTGGAAGGGAGCAATGATGGTGGAGGGCAAAGAGGTTTTGTAGATCAGACTATGAGCAAACCTTGGTCAGGAGTCTCCTGGTATTCCCCCCTCCCCAGCTTCCTTCCAGTTGCATACAACTCTAGGTCCCTCTTATCTCAAGATTACACAAGCTGGCTGGAGATACAGCCCCGTTTGCTCTCTTCAAAGGCTCAGGCACGTGGCCTGCAACCCAAGGACCATGTGCCTGATTTGCAGTGTCCTTGGAATGACAGCTGAGGCCAGTCCTGGATTTGGGGGTGGAAATCAGCCACACCGGCCAATGGTTTAAAGGACAGGGAGAGTTGTTTGTCTTCCAGCTTTTGGCCAAGCTTAGACCTTGGAAAGAGGAGAGGTCATGGAGTCCAAGTGGGAGTCAACTGGTAGCAGAGGCAGCGGGTTGCAGGGACACCCCCCCCCATTTAATCCCTCTTGCCTGGGGTGGCAGAATGATGGGCCTCTGCACCCCATAAATTTTCATGGTGGCACAGTGGTTAGAGTGCAGAACTGCAGGCTACTTCTGCTGGCTGCCGGCTGCCTGCAATTTGACAGTTCTAATCTCCCCAGGCTCAAGGTTGACTCCATCTTCCATCCTTCAAGTCTCCCATCCTTCCGAGGTGGGTAAAAGGAGGATCCAGGTTGTTGGGGGCAATAGGCTGACTCTGTAAACCACTTAGAGAGGGCTGTAAAGCACTGTGAAGCGGTATATAAGTCTACGTGCTATTGCTATTGGTTCTTCTTTGATGGGGCAAAGCATTAAGACTCTCTTTCTGGTGCTCTAGCAAGATTTAGGGAGCCAACCGAGCCCCAGATTCTTCCTGGATGAAAATGTCTTAGAGGGGATGTCTGAGTATATAAAAGCTATGTTAGATTTAAAGTTTTTTTTAAAATCATTTGGAACCACCAGGGAAGCTTCTTAAACCAAATATGTTTCTCCCGCAACAGCATTGGAGTGATGAGAGATTGTCTGCAGTAGTCTGGGAAAAAAGAGGCAGCTGCTTTAAAAAGGTTGCTGATGAGCTATATGAGCAATTCACCAAGGTCCAGAGTAGTGTACCAATTGATGAATCTGCTGCGTAATAATAATGGAAAAATCAAGATCACAGCTTGTTTGTACGTTATCACTGCTATATTTTGTTATTTTATTTTATTTTATTTTATTTTATTTTATTTTATTATATTTTATTTTATTTTATTTTATTTTATTTTATTTTATTATATTTTATTATATTTTATTATATTTTATTATATTTTATTATATTTTATTATATTTTATTATATTTTATTATTATATTTTATTATATTTTATTTTATTATATTTTATTTTATTATTTTATTATTTTATTATTTTATTATTTTATTATTTTATTATTTTATTATTTTATTATTTTATTATTTTATTATTTTATTATTTTATTATTTTATTATTTTATTATTTTATTATTTTATTATTTTATTATTTTATTATTTTATTATTTTATTATTTTATTATTTTATTATTTTATTATTTTATTATTTTATTATTTTATTTTTATTTGATTTTATTAAATTTATAAATTTTATTTATTTTATAAAATAAATTTTATTTTATTTTATTTTATTATTTTATTTTATTTTATTTTATTATTTGCCACCCATCTCATACGAGAGCTATGTTGTCTACAATAGCCCATAATCAGGAGTCTAGTAGCACTTTCCCAACTAACTTATTTTATTCAAAGGTTTAAGTTTTCACGGGTTGAAATTCATAAATTGTTTTAATGCTACTTTCCATTATTTTCTAGCTATTCCTGCTATTACAACTACAGGTAATCCTTGTTCAGTGACCACAATCAGGATTGGCAATTTAGTCCATAAACAAAGTGATCTCTAAGAGCAACCTTAGTTGTTCTTATGTTCTTACTCCAACTGTCCTTTGCTTTACAGATAGTCCTTGTTTGGCGACTCCCTTGTTTAGCGACCGGTCCAAGTTACAGTGGTTGAAAAAAAGCCCCAGCTTTGTGACTAATCCTTGCATTTAATGATGATGATGATGATGATGATAACAACAATAACAACAACAGAATTGGAAGGGACCATAGAGGTCTTCTAATCCAGCTCCTGGCACAGGCAGGAAACCTTATACTATTTCAATGGCAGTCCAATTTCTTCTTAAAATCTTCCAATGTTGGAGCCCCCACAACTTCCGGAGGCAAGTTGTTCCCCTGGTTAATTGTTCTAACTGTCAGGAATTTCCTCCTCAGTTCTAAGTTGCTTCTCTCCTTGATTAGTTTCCACCCATTGCTTCTTGTCCTGCCCTCAGGTGCTTTGGAGAATAGCTTGACTCCCTCTCCTTTGTGGCAACCCCTGAGATATTGGAAGACTGCTATCATGTCTCCCCTAGTCCTTCTTTCTATTAAACTAGACATACCCATTTCCTGCAACCATTCCTCATATGTTTTAGCCTCCAGTTATGACCATTGCAGCATCTTGTGGCCATGTGATTGCCACTTGTGAGCTTCCTAACTGCCTTGCAACAAATAAAATTAATAGAGAAGGCAGACAGGAAATCACCATTGTAGTCATGGGATGTCTTACTTAATAACCATCGTGTTCCTCTTAACAACCACAGCAGTATTGGGGTTGTAAGTCCATCACAGTCACACAATTTTTCATTTAGAAACCGAAGAGCTTAGCAACAGGGGACGCGGTGGCTCAGTGGCTAAGAAGCTGAGCTTGTCAATCAGAAAGGTTGGCAGTTTGGCGGTTCGAATCCCTAGTGCCGCATAATGGAGTGAGCTCCTGTTATTTGTCCCAGTTTCTGCCAACCTCGCAGTTCAAAAGCATGTAAAAATGCAAGTAGAAAAATAGAGACCACCTTTGGTGGGAAAGTAACAGCTTTCTGTGCACCTTTGGTGTTTAGTCATGCCAGCCACATGACCACGGAGACGTCTTTGGACAGCACTGGCTCTTCAGCTTTGAAACGGAGATGAGCACCGCCACCTAGAGTCATGAACGAGTAGCACATATGTGCAAGGGGAACATTTACCTTTATCTTTAGCTTAGCAACAGATCCGGGAAAGGAGGCAGAGAATTCATTCTTTGATTTTCCGAGTCCCTTTGCTGTCTTTGCTGCCCCCATCCTTGAAAAAAAAAATGCACGGATCTTTTTCTTCTTCCCACCAAATCCCTGAGAATTAGATTTTAGCTGCAAGCGCCCGGATTTTCCCACGGTAAGGAACTGAAATGGTAACTTTACTTATCTAGGTCAATTCATGAGCAAACACATATATCTTCCTTGCATCTGCATTTTGTATTTCTTTTCAAACATGTGCCTAGG
Source organism: Natrix helvetica (assembly GCF_964273705.1). Classification (NCBI taxonomy): domain Eukaryota; kingdom Metazoa; phylum Chordata; class Lepidosauria; order Squamata; family Natricidae; genus Natrix; species Natrix helvetica. The sequence continues at coordinate 8,471,493 of NC_138551.1, forward strand.
CCTCTCTCACTCGTCCTATGTGAATGTCATGCAAAATCTAAATATGTGACATTAACTGACATTGGATGTTTGCCAGGGAAGGACTGTCTTCTCGGGGGAAATGCAATTTTGCCAAGAATTCTCTGGAAATTAGAATTGGTCATAGTCCCAATATTTCCCTGAGAGCTTTCAAAAGAAAGTTAAGTGTGACGGTTAGCACTCTCAGAATCTCCTTCCTCGCTAAAGAAAAGTGAAGAGAGTTGGGATGGTTTGTAAGGATGAAAAAGATGCTTGGTGTATGGGGCTGGACTAGAAGACCTCCAAAGTCCCTTCCAGCTCCTATTCCGTTCCGTTATTCTATTCCACTCCATTTTTGATTCTGTTCTGTCAGTTCCGTTCCATTCCATTCTGTTCCATTCCACTCCACTCCACTCCATTCCACTTCTATTCTGTTCTGTTCTGTTGTTCTATTCTATTCTATTCTATTCTATTCTATTCTATTCTATTCTAATCCAATCCAATCCAATATAATCCACTCCATTGCACTCATTCTATTCTATTCTATTCTATTCTATTCTATTCTATTCTATTCTATTCTATTCTATTCCAATCCAATCCAATCCAATATAATCCACTCCACTCCATTGCACTCATTCTATTCTATTCTATTCTATTCTATTCTATTCTATTCTATTCTAATCCAATCCAATCCGTATAATCCACTCCTCCATTGCACTCATTCTATTCTATTCTATTCTATTCTATTCTATTCTATTCCAATCCAATCCAATCCAATATAATCCACTCCACTCCTTTGCACTCATTCTATTCCATTCCATTCCATTCTCTATTCTATTCTATTCTATTCTATTCTATTCTATTCTATTCTATTCTATTCTATTCTATTCCATTCCATTCCATTCCATTCCATTCCATTCCATTCCATTCCATTCCATTCCATGGTGTTGGTGTAACTATATCTTCTTCTCTTGCCTCTAATTTCTTTGGTTCGCTACAGATAACCCTCAATTTACAACCACTTGTTTAGTGACTGTTCAAAGTTACAATAGCACGGAAAACAGTGACTTGTGACCGTTTTTCACACTTATGACAGTTGCAACATCCCCATGGACATGCGATCAAAATTAAGACACTTGGCAACTGGCTCATATTTATGATGGTTGCAGTGTCCCGGGGTCATGCGATCACCTTTTGTGGCCTTCTGACAGGCAAAATGGATGGGGAATCCAGATTGAAGATCCAAGAGCCCCTTCACCTACAAACTAAAGTACCAGTTTGATGTGGTGGTTAAGGCACTTAGGCTGGAAGCCAGGAGACTGTGAGTTCTAGTCTCACTTTAGGCATTAAAGTCAGCTGGGTGGCTTTGGGCCAATCACCAGGAGATTGTGAATTATAGTCTCATTTTAGATATGAAAGCCATTGTGAATTCTAGTCCTGCCTTAGGAAAGGAAAGCTGGCTGGGTGACTTTGGGCCAGTCATTCCCTCAGCTCAGCCCACCTCACAGGACTGGTATGGAGACGGAAAATAGGAAGACAAAGGAGTATTGTGTGTGTTGTGTTATTTATAAAAACAATAAAGGCAGAATATAAATAAAATAAATAAAATAAAATAAAATAAAATAAAATAATAAATAAAATAAATAAAATAAATAAAATAAATAAAATAAATAAAATAAATAAAATAAATAAAATAAATAGAATAAATAAAATAAATAAAATAAATAAAATAAATAATAAAATAAATAAAATAAATAAAATAAATAAAATAAATAAAATAAATAAAATAAATAAAATAAATAAAATAAATAAAATAAATTGTGAATGCCCCAACACTGGAAGTCTTTAAGAAGATGTTGGATAGCCATTTGTCTGAAATGGTATAGGATTTCCTGCCTAGGCAGGGGGTTGGACTAGAAGACCTCCAAGGTCCCTTCCAACTCTGCTATTGTATTGTATTGTAAATAAAATAAATAAAATAAATAAAATAATAAATAAAATAAATAAAATAAATAAAATAAATAAAATAAATAAAATAAATATAATAAAACAATAAAACAATAAAATAATAAATAAAATAAATAAAATAAATAAAATAAATAAAATAAATAAAATAAATAAAATAAATAAAATAAATAAAATAAATAAAATAAATAAAATAAATAAAATAAATAAAATAAATAAAATAATAAATAAAATAAATAAAATAAATAAAATAAATAAAATAAATAAAATAAATAAATAATAAAATAAAATAAAATAAATAAAACAAACCCCAGCTGTGAACACAAAACCTGAAGCTGCTTTTTTCCAGCACTTTTTTTTTCTTATCAAGGACATCACTTCGAATGCTGCTAAGCTACCTAACAAGCACTCTTTGTTATTGCAGCCTCTGAAAACTCCTGCTGGGCCTCCTTTTCACCCAAGGAAGCCTGGCATTCCCCATTTTTGCTCCAGCCCTCTGGAGCTTTCCTGGGTCAGGAGAGAACCCCATTAACCTTGAGGTGCTGGCTTCCCCACCCCCTCTTCCTCTTCTGCTCTCTGAGCCATTAGAGAAGCCAGCAGCAGGTTGGGGAGACCGGCGGCCCTGTATATCATGAGCTTTCTTGCCGTTCTCGTTCAGCCAATAAATTATAGAATGCAAACCCACCTCTGAAATCCAGCCAGGCTCTTAAATCTTTGCCGTTTTTCCAACAGAAAGGATTCTAGCTAATTTAGGGAAAATAGGTTCGTCAATCTTGGTGAGAAACCTGCGTGGGTTTCTGTGGGTCTGTAGAGGCAAAGGTTCCCCTCGCAAATATGTGCTAGTCGTTCCCGACTCTAGGGGACGGTGCTCATCTCCGTTTCAAAGCCGAAGAGCCAGCACTGTCCGAAGATGTTTCTGTGGTCATGTGGCTGGCATGACTCAATGCCGAAGGTGCACAGAACACTGTTACCTTCCCACCAAAGGTGGTTCCTATTTTTCTACTTGCATTTTTTACGTGCTTTCGAACTGCTAGGTTGGCAGAAGCTGTGACAAGTAACGGGAGCTCACTCCATTACACAGCACTAGGGATTTGAACCTTTCTGTTCGACAAGCTCAGCATCTTAGCCACTGAGCCACCGTGTCCATCACCGTGGGTCTGCAGATAGGTGCCAAAGGTGGGGAATAGAGAGTGGGGTTTATAATTTCCTCTGGTGGATGATTCATTATGCAAAAGAATCCCCCCCCCCCGCCATGATCTCTCTGACTATCTCAGTTAAATGTTTGTGTGAAAAAAGGTGCTAGAATGCATGGAAATGGATAAGTTAACAATGGAACTAAAAAACAGAGAGGAAACAGAGTATTACAAGACATGGAATAGGTGGCATAATTGCCTTGAAAAGAGATGTAAAATTAATGCATAATGAATATATAGAAAGTACAATAAAAGGAAATGGTATATATTTAGAGAGTAACAGAAGTGTAAATGTTGTATATATTATATAAATGAGTAACTATGAAATAAGGAGGTATATGTATAAAACAATAGGCCTTAGAATGCGAAATTCAGAACCAGAAAAAGAAAATATGATAACGGAAAGCTGTAAAAGTGTAATTGTGATTTTAATGTTTAGAAAGTGTTGAATAAAATTTTTTTTTTGAAAACAAATGTTTGTGCGAATACCATCCCAGAAGGTCTCAAAGCCTCTCAAAAAGGTGGACACAATTAAAGAAGAAAGAGAGATTCCTCAAAGAATATGGTATATATCACATTGGTACAAGCTGGTGGAAACCGACTCTGAAGTTTCCTGTGGTTTTCACCGAATTAAAAGTAAAACTTTTCCCTCTTCCCTAAACAATCAGTCACATTCTCCAATCAAGGTGCTGTCTGGTTGCCTGGTAACTTCACGCCTCCTCTCTCTGACCACCTGTGGGAATGTCCTTGGTTCCCAGGAGAAAGTATGTTGTTTTGGCTACAACACCCCAGCTATCTCTATTCCCCCCTTCAGTGTGGTAGCACTGAAGCCTCAAAATGGCCTCGGTCAGGTCAGCTTCAGGGTTGACACTAACAAGTAAACAACCCTACCAAAGAATCACCAAAACCCTCCTACCAACGTTGACATGGCAAGCCACAAGAATATAAACTGAGAGCAAACCCCACTCCCTTCTAGGTTGATGATGTTTGTTTACTTATTGAGTTTGTCAAACATGTACAAGATAACAGGTATAAGTATAAACATGGACATGAACAAAGGAAATGAATACAAATAAATGGGGACAGTAGGCACTCTGGTGCGCTTATGCATGCCTCCTTTACGGACCTTTTAGGAATGGGGTGAGGTCCACGGTTGACAGTTTGAGGTTGAAGCTGTGGGGATTTGAGGATGTAACAACGGAGTCAGGTAGAGCATTCCAGGCGTTGACCACTCTGTTGCTGAAGTCGTATTTTCTGCAATCGAGTTGGGAGCAATTTATCTTGAGTTTGTATCTATTGTTTGCCCGTGTATTTTTGAGGTTGAAGCTGAAGCAGTCGTTGACAGGTAGGACATTATAGCAGACAATTTTGTGTACTATGCTTAGGTCAGAACATAGGTGGCATAGTTCCAGGTTGTCCAAGCCCAACATTTCGAGCCTGGTGGCGTAAAGGATTTTATTGTGAGCAGAGGAGTAGATCTTCTCATGACATACCTCTGGACCCGCTCAATTGTATCAATGTCGGATAAACTGTGTGGATTCCAAGCAGAAGAGCTGTATTCAAGAATTGGTCTGGCAAAGGTTTTATATGCCCTAGTTTGCAGTTCAGTGTTACTGGAGAAGAAGATTAGGTTGACAACTCTTAATGCCTTTTTGGCAATGCTGTTACAGGGAACTCTGGGGCTTAGATCTTTTGAGATGAGGACTCCTAGGTCCTTGACAGAGTGAAGGTCATCTACGAGGTTGTATCCACCCAGTTTGTATTTAGTGTTCTGGTTTTTGTTGCCAATGTGTAGGACAGAGCATTTGTTAGATGAGATTTGGAGTTGCCAGTTGTTTGACCATTCTGACACATAGTCAACATCTTTCGGTAGGGTAGCAGCATGGTTGGTGAAAACAGCCAAGCTCAGGGAGTCCTAAGGACCCCTTCATTTCAACCCTCAGCTCCAAATATTGTCCTCTATCGATACAACATACAAGTGCGAGTAGAAAGCTTCAAGCTATGTGTGCGATCGAGTAAAGTACAGACTTCTGAGAAACGTGCCTGATAAATCTTCCCTTCTTTGACTGCAAAAACGAACCCACGCCAAATGAGAGCAGGATTTGCATGACATGCCATGCGCTCTGCCATCTACTTTGATTTGCCAGCATGCACCATGTTTAAGCAAGTCATTTAGAGTCAGCTCATTTATGACTCAACGTGTTGTGGAAACCCAGAAGATAGATGTCTTCAGTAACCAGATTTGGTTTATTGTGTGAAGGCAGCTCTTCGTTGTCAGTCTTTACCAAACTGGGAGGGGGTCTTGCAGACCTTACTTTAAGGGTGAATCAGAGCTTCCCTTGCCCAGGAGAAAGAAGTGAGTTATGAACTGCCTGGCAAAATTTCTCAGTTCATTAGAAACCCACGCATGGCTTCGTTTCAAAGAAATATGAGTACCGTTCCAATGCTTTAGAGAAATATAACCTCAAAAAATATAGAAGGTGGCTGCAAATAGAAAAGGTGCCTCCAAATGGTGAAATACGCGAGATCAGTCTTTTCTCAACAACTTTTTAAGGAGGTGTGGACATGATGGCTGGGAAATTAGATTATTTATATGAAGGCAGAAGAAGAAGCAAGGGATGGGAACTTAATCAAGGAGAGAACCAACCTAGAAATAAGGAGATATTTCCTAGTCATTGAGAACAATTAACCAGTGAGATGACTTGTCTTCAGAAGTCTTTAAGAAGAAATTGGACAGTCATTTGTCTGAAATGGTGCAGGGTTTCCTGCCTGAGCAGCGGGTTGGGCTAGAAGACCTCCAAGGTCCCTTCCAACTCTGTTACTCTGTAATGATTCTAGTCTAGTGAAGAGAAGGACCAGGGAACACATGATATCAGTGTTCCACTATTTGAGGGGCTGCCACAGAGAGAAAGGGGTCATGCTGTTTTCCAAGGCACCTGAAGGCCACACAAGGAGTAATGGATGGAAACTGACCAAGGAGAGATTCAACCTAGAACTAAGAAGCAATTTCCTGACAGGGAGATCAATCAACCCATGGAACAGAAGTTGCCTTCAGAAGTTATGGGGGCTTCATCACTGGAGGCTTTCAAGAAGAGATTGGACTGCCATTTGTCAGAAATAGTCTAAGGTCTCCTTTTGGGGCAGGGTGTTGGACTAGATGACCTACAAGACTCCTTCCAATTCTGTTAATCTCTCTGTGTAATGTGTGTGATTGTGTGATGATATCTTTAACACAGGGGTATCAAAGTCAAGGCCTGTGGGCCAGATCCGGCCCATGGGATGCTTAGATCAGGCCCATTGGCCCACCTGGAAACAGCAAAGGACTGCCCGTGATGCCTCTGCCACGGAAAATGGAGCTCAGGGAGGCCATGCTCGGCCCACCTGGGCTCCATTTTCAGCTGTGATGGCCTCCTACAGAGGGCTGCAAGAGGCTGTTGTGGCCCAAAACGGAGCCTGGGCAGGCAGCGTGCAGCTGAAAACGGAGCCTCGATGAGTGACGTTGAGCTGGTCATGTCTCCTGGCCACACACAGTGGTCGCACACACACCCAGCCCCCCTGAGGTCAAACACCACCCTGATGCGGTCCTCAATGAGATCGAGTTTGACACCCCTACTTTTAACATATCAAAATTCTCACCTGTCTATCCCAGGTCCTTGGGAAAGACTCACGAGGTGGACAAAAATGCCCAAACCAATCTGAACCAATCTGGTTGACTGTGGGACATGTGATCAATACCCGATCCCTTGGAAACAGGACCAGTCATCAAACGCCTCCCTTTACGTGCTATCCAGAGCTGCTATTCAGCCGGATCGTACCGGTTCACATGAACCAGTAGTGGAAATCATTGGTGGAAATCGCCCACCCCCCCCTACTCTATGCCGTCCTATTTAGGCATGTTTTTGAGGCCAGGCGCACGCATGGAGGATACATGCATGAGCAAAGCACATGCGCAGAAGGCTGGGTCCATGCACAGAAGGTGCGGGCATGCCCACAAAGCGGGCATGCGCACGCAGGGTGAACCAGTGGTAACAAAATGTGAAATCTACCACTGGCGCTATCCTTAATCCTTACCTGGTTTCTCTCGTTAGAAGAGCGCAGAGCACTGTTAGCTGCTCCTCTTGATTGAATTAGTAAGCCCATCCATCTCCCTGCTTTATCTAAAGCAGCCGTTGGACCTGCACTCGCACTGCTAGTCCCCGAGAGCCTTCTCTGCTGTTTGAACGTGCGTGTGTTATACTACTTGCTCGATAATTTACAGCTGGGACAATGCGTGGAAGCATTTTATGCTTCCCGGCGGGAAGTTGCTTGTTGAACATGCTTTGCTTGGCCTTCATACATTCTGCTCTCCATCTGAAGCTCCCAGGAGAGGCTCTCCGAAGTGATGGCTTCGTTGCGCTGGCCTTCTGAGCTCCGCAACAGAAATAACTTATTCTTAATAAGCACAATATTTTCCCCTAATGCTTTACTTTTGGGGATGGCCCTTAAGAGAGCTGAGCCCAAGGAGGAAGAACAGAAGGCAACTCTGAGGGAGGTAAAGAAGAAGGATAGAATCAAGATTACGTGAAGGGTTAATATCACTTTATAATGCCTTGGTGAGGCCACACTTGGAATACTGCATTCAGTTTTGGTCGCCACGATGTAGAAAAGATGTGGAGACTCTAGAAAGAGTGCAGAGAAGAGCAACAAAGATGATTAGGGGACTGGAGACTAAAACATATGAAGAACGGTTGCAGGAACTGGGTATGTTTAGCTTAAGAGAAAGAAGGACTAGGGGAGACATGATAGCAGTCTTCCAATATCTCAGAGGTTGCCACAAAGAAGAGGGAGTCAAGCTATTCTCCAAGGCACCTGAGGGCAGAACAAGAAGCAATGGGTGGAAACTAATCAAGGAGAGAAGCAACCTAGAACTGAGGAGAAACTTCCTGACAGTTAGAACAATTAATCAGTGGAACTGAAATTGCCTCCAGAAGTTGTGAATGCCCCAACACTGGAAGTCTTTAAGAAGATGTTGGATAGCCATCTCTCTGGAACGGTATAGGGTTTCCTGCCTAGGCAGGGGGTTGGACTAGAAGACCTCCAAGGTCCCTTCCAACTCTACTATTGTATTGTATTGTATTGTATTGTATTGTATTGTATTGTATTGTATTGTAAGGAGATTGGGAAGATGGGAACCAAAGAGGTGCAGAGAGAAAAGGCTGCGATTCAGTGGCCAAAGGGAATTCTGGTTTAACGGATCTCAAGTTTTTTTTTTTAAAAAAATGGAGACACCTCTGCATGGAACTGTACCAGGGGTGGGATTCTACCAGTTTGGACCGGTTCATTGAACTGGCTGTTACACCGGTTGAATCCCACCACTGAACTCTACAGATCTGGGTGCGGGCAGTCCTTGAACTTACGAACACAATGGAGCCCAGCATTTTTTTTCTTCCTAAATGAGACCGTGGGTTAACTGAGTTTTGCCCCCATGGTATGACTTTTCTTGCCACAGTGCAGTATTTAAGCAACTACCAGGATGGGTCAGCGAAATTAGGTTTCCCGTGGATTTTGCTTGTCAGAAGGTCGCAAAAGGAGATCACACGATCCCAGGGGACACTGCAACCGTCATAAATGTGAGTCAGTTGTCAATCATCTGAATTTTGATCATGTGACCATGGGGATGCTGCAACGGTCGTAAGTGTGAAAAACAGCCCCAAGTCGCTTTTTTCCAGTGCTGCTGTAACTTTGAATGTCACTAAATGAATTAAATGAACTGTTGTAAGTTGAGGACTAGATATAGTTTTCCTATAAGCCGTGGTTTACTATTACAGGTAGTTCTCAAGTTTACGACTGTAACGGAGCCTGCCTATCACAGTCGTAACTTGTGACGGTTGTAAAACAGGGCAGTCATATGACCAACCTGATTTTATGACTTTTTTGGGTGGCAGTCGTTAAGTGAATCCAAGCTATTAAATGAACACTGTGTTCTTTAATCATGACTGGCTGAGGAATTATGGGAGTTGAAGTCCACAAACTTAAAGTTGTCAAGTTCGGAGACTCCTGGTATAAAGCAAAAGCTTCTAGCGTTATTCAGTTTTCCCCCCAGTGAAGTATCAGCCTGGGGCTGTTGTGCTGCCTACAAAGGAAACACAGAAGGGTATTGTCCGGACTCATGTCCCCACTGGTCCTAAAATACAGAGGCCCTTTCTTTCTCTGTCCTGGAAGCTCATCATATTCATGCTATTCATGCATCAGGCGTCAATCAGTCATGGAGAGCCCAGCTGCTGAATTAGAACAACGTTCTAGTTTTGGTCCCAATGATATAAAAAAAAAATTGAGAATAGAACAGACTACAATACAATACAATACAATACAATACAATACAATACAATACAATACAATACAATACAATACAGAATGTAGAATAGAATAGAATGTAGAATAGAATAGAATGTAGAATAGAATACAATACAATATAGAATGTAGAATAGTATGTAGAATAGAATAGAATGTAGATTAGACTAGAATAGAATATAGAATAGAATGGAATAGAATAGAATGTAGATTAGAATAGAATAGAATAGAATGTAGAATAGAATAGAATATAGAATAGACTAGAATAGAATAGAATGTAGAATAGAATAGAATATAGAATAGAATGTAGAATGGAATGGAATAGAATAGAATGTAGACTAGACTAGAATAGAATATAGAATAGAACAGAATGTAGACTAGAATAGAATATAGAATAGAATGTTGAATAGAATAGAATAGAATGGAATAGAATATGGAATAGAATGTATTAGAATAGAATGTAGACTAGACTAGAAGAGAATATAGAATAGAATAAAATATAGAATAGAATATAGAATAGAATGTAGAATAGAATGTAGACTAGAAGGTAGAATAGAATGTAGAATAGAATAGAATGTAGAATAGAATAGAATGTAGAATAGAATATATAATAGAATAGAATAGAATATAAAATAGAATGTAGAATAGAATGGAATACAGTAGAGCTGGAAGGGACCTTCATGGTCTTCAGCTGAAGCAGGAGATTCTATCTATACCATTTCAGACAAGTGGCTTTCCAATCTCCTCTTAAAAACCTCCAGTAATGAAGCTCACACAATTTCTGAAGGCAACTTCTGTTCCACTGGTGGATTGTCCTCACTGTTAGGAATTTTCTACTTAATTCCAGGTTGCTTCTTGGTTAGTTTCCATCCATTGTTTCTTGCCTTGCCTTCTGCTCTTTTGGATAATAATTTGATCCCCTCTTCCTTGTGGCAGCCCCTGAGATATTGGAACACTGCTATCATGTCACCCCTAGTCCTTCTTTTCTCTAGACTAGCCAAACCCAAATCCTGCAACCGTTCTTCATATGTTTTAGCCTCCAGCCCCCTAATCATCTTAGCTGCTCTTCTCTGAACATTTTCCAAAGTCTCAACTTTTTGACCAAAATTGCTTGCCGTATTCCAAGTGGGGTCTTACTAAGGCTTTATAAAAACTCTTGATTAGGAGCCGAGAGGCTGAAACACACAAAGAACACTTGCAGGAATGGTCTTGTCTAGTGAAAAGAAGGACTAGGAGTGCCATGATAGCAGTGTTCCAATATCTAAGAGGCTGCTGGCTGGAGGATTCTGGGAGTTGAAGTCCATGCATCTCAATCTTGCCAAGATTGAGAAAGACTGTTTTATGGGCAGGTTCCATGTTAACAAATTAGCTAAAACAGAAGAAAGGGATTGAGTCTCTCTCATTTGAAGTCCTCAATGACCCCAGGAGAAGAGAGACAATGGGTGGCTGGGGAAACTACTAGGAACAGGGGTTAGGAGAGCAAAGGCAACTGAGAAACAAGTGATCCGGTGCCAGATACACCTGTCGCGATGCCCAGCTCCTGGGAACAGGTAAATGAATCCAGGTGAGATCAAAACGTCAATTACCGCAAAGCCAACTTCCTTTTGATCTCACCTTGAACTCCTGTTTTGTTTCCAAGCTGCAAGCTGCCGATAAGCAACCGAGCGTGTGACCTTTCCGTGAATAATACCTCAATAATATAAACCTCGCCCACAACGCATTTCTTTGTTCGGTATAATCGCACTGGGAAACTTCAGCCTGGCAGCCTGGCCCAGCCAGCCCAGGGAAATGAGATGTTCAAATCCAGATGGAGTTTTCTGTTTTATGCTCCCCCCTTTCTAATCTGGATTTTGATAACAGCATCTTGCAGGAATTGGGTAGGTCTAGTTTAATAAAGACTAGGGGGGGCATGATAGCAGTCTTCCAAGATTTGAGGGGCTGCTACAAAGAAAGAGGGAGGTCAACCTAGCCTCCAAAGCAGCCTGAAAGCAGGACAATACAATACAATACAATAGCAGAGTTGGAAGGGACCTTGGAGGTCTTCTAGTCCAACCCCCTGCCTAGGCAGGAAACCCTATACCGTTTCAGACAAATGGCTATCCAACTTCTTCTTAAAGACTTCCAGTGTTGGGGCATTCACAACTTCTGGGGGCAATTTCTGTTCCACTGATTAATTGTTCTAACTGTCAGGAAATTTCTCCTCAGTTCTAAGTTGCTTCTCTCCTTGATTAGTTTCCACCCATTGCTTCTTGTTCTGCCCTCAGGTGCCTTGGAGAATAGTTTGTCTCCCTCTTCTTTGTGGCAACCCCTGAGATATTGGAAGACTGCTATCATGTCTCCCCTAGTCCTTCTTTTCATTAAACTAGACATACCCAGTTCCTGCAACCATTCTTCATAGGTTTTAAGCTTCTCTCCTTGATTAGTTTCCACCCATTGCTTCTTGTTCTACCCTCAAATGCCTTGGAGAATAGTTTGACTCCCTCTTCTTTGTGGCAAGAAGCAATGGGTGGAAACTCATCAAGGAGAGAAGCAACCTAGAACTAGGGAGAAATTTTCTGTCAGTGAGAACAATCAACCAGTGGAACAATTGGCCTCCAGAAGTTGTGGGTTTTCCATCACTGGAGGTTTTAAAGAAGAGATTGGACAATGTTTGAAATATTACAGGGTTTCCTGCTTGAACTAAAAGACCTCCAAGGTCTCTTCCAATGCCGATATTCTGTTATCTCTACGCCTTGCTTTTAAAAACTGTATTTATTGAAATACATTTTATTTATTTTTACATGAATAAAACTGTAGACTGGCAGAAGGTAGGCAGGTGTGAAAAGACAACACAGCGTTGTGTTTGTGTAGGTATTTTGTAGGTATATAACAGTGGTGGGTTGCCAATGTTTTTACTACCGGTTCAGGCACGCTCCCATGTGTGCAATGCTTCTGCGCATACACAGAAGTGTCCAGGCAGGTGGGGGGAGCCTCCCGCTGGCGTTACTACCGGTTCGGCCAATCCAGGCCGAACCGGGAGCAACCCACCTCTGGCATATAAGAGCCATAGTGGTGCAGTGGTTAGAATGCAGTTTTGCAGGCTAACTCTGCCGACTGCCAGCAGTTCGATCCTGACCGGCTCAAGGTTGATTCAGCCTTCCATTCTTCCGAGGTCAATAAAATGAGGAGCCAGATGGTTGGGGAACAATACGCTGACTCTGTAAACCGCTTAGAGAGGGCTAGAGTACTGTGAAGCAGTATATACGTCTAAGTGCTCCTGCTATCCAGAGGAATTTCAGCTGGGGGCCTGGTGGTCCTTGAACCAGAGATTTGGTGATCCTTGTGGAAAAACTGGAAGAGGATCTCCCTGCACTCCACCTGAAAAGCTTCTTGGATGAGAAGAGAAACATTTTCAAAGGAAAAAAAAACCCAAAAACGTTCAATTGCCTTAAAAAAAAAGCATCTTTGGGTAAACTACGGCCTGGGTGACTGAGAATCTCCATTGACTACTAAAGGAAAAGGTTCCCCTCATACATATGTGCTAGTCGTTCCCGACTCTAGGGAGCGGTGCTCATCTCTGTTTCAAAGCCGAAGAACCAGTGCTGTCCGAAGACGTCTCCATGGTCATGTGGCCAGCATGACTAAATGCCAAAAGTGCACAGAACGCTGTTCCCTTCCCACCAAAGGTGGTTCCTATTTTTCTACTTTCATTTTTTTACCTCCTTTCGAACTGCTAGGTTGGCAGAAGCTGGGACAAGTAAAGGGAATTCACTCCATTATGTGGCACTAGGGATTTGAACCGCCGAACTCCTGACCTTTCTGATTGACCAGCTCAGCGTCTTATCCATGGAGCCACCACATCCCTTACCATAGGCTACTCCCCTCCACCAAATTTTCATCGCAGTGATAATGATCACAAAACATTTATTAGACAATAATCTAATAGAGAGCCAGGGTGGTGTAATTACTCGACAAACTGTCATTCTGGTCCTGCTCAGGCATGCAGCCAACTAGGTGACTTTGGGACAGTCCCTTTGTCTCCGTTCCAGGAAGAAGGAAGCAAGGACAAACCACTTCCGAAATTCTTGCCAAGAATACTGCCGGGACTTGTACAGGCCTTTGCCTCTAGTCAACATTGACTTCAAGGCACCGAATATTATAAATAAAAAGTAAAGCAAAGCAAAGAATAAAGCAAAGAGTAAAGTGTAAAGAGTAAAGTAAAAAGTAAAGTATAAAGAGTAAAGTGTAAAGAATAAAGTAAAGAGTAAAGAGGGAAGTAAAAAGTAAAATGAAGAGTAAAGAGTAAAGCAAAGAGTAAAGTGTAAAGCAAAGAATAAAAAAGTAAAGTATAAAGAGTAAAGTGCAAAGAATAAAGTAAAGAGTAAAGTGTAAAGAGTAAAGAGCGAAGTAAAAAGTAAAATGAAGAGTAAAGAGTAAAGTGTAAAGTGTAAAGAGTAAAGTAAAAAGTAAAGTATAAAGAGTAAAGTGTAAAGAATAAAGTAAAGAGTAAAGTGCAAAGAGTAAAGAGCGAAGTAAAAAGTAAAATGAAGAGTAAAGAGTAAAGCAAAGAGTAAAGTGTAAAGCAAAGAATAAAGTAAAAAGTAAAGTATAAAGAGTAAAGTGCAAAGTGTAAAGAATCAAGAGTAAAGTGTAAGGAGTAAAATGAAGAGTAGAGTAAAATGTAAAAAGTGAAGTAAAAAGTAAAGTGAAGGGTAAAGAGTAATGTAAAGAGTAAAGTGCAAAGTAAAGAATAAAATAAAGAGGAAAGTAAAAAGTAATGTGTAGAGTAAAGTAAAGCAAAGAGCAAAGTAAAAAGTAAAATAAAGAGGAAAGTGTAAAGTGGAGTAAGTAAAGAGTAAAGTGAAGTAAAAAGTAAAGAGTAAAGTAAAGATAAAGTATAAAGTAAAAAGAGGGGGAAAAAAACTAAGGTGAAGTACAATTAAGGTAAAGTTAAAGTAAAATAAAGTCAAGTCAACCCAGTCTAGAGGCTAGGCTCATCTAAGTTATTAAGCTTGGCCAGTTTTAAGTTTGGCTGGCTTGTATTTGTGATTAATGTGGTAGAGAGTTGCGCAAGACCTTGTGTGAACCTCAGGAATCAGATGAAGCATTTGTGCAGCCCCATTTCGAAGAGAACCTCCATTTCTATTTATTCATGGCTCAGAATTCTTCTTCTTCCGGGGCTGAGGAAGTGGTGGGTGAGCATGTGCACGCATCCCCACTTGTGGGAGAAGCGAGTGAGCGGGATGCCCACTGCTTGCACAAATGAAGCTGCATGCATGCACGCTTGCCCAATAGCACCATTCCCTCTCTCCCCCAAGTCCGCAAAGCTGAAAACATTGGAGAACTCTGTGCTAGGTTTTGTTGTGGCCTGCCAGCAGCCAGTAGAGCTGGTGGCAGATTTGGACAGTGAGGAGGTTGGGGAGGAACATGGGCCAGTCCTGGAGTCTGGGGAAGGCTCTGATGAGGGCTCTGTGTCGGAGGCAGAGAGGGGGTCAGGGCCGTCCGACAGTTATCAGCTGCCTTCGGAGTCGGACATCAGTGAGGCAGAAGAACAGCTGGAGCCTGTTCCCAGTGTGCGCATGCGCAGAGCTGCCAGGAGAAGGGAACAGCTAAAGAACAGGGGTCGACTCAGGAGTAAAGCCACAGGTGGACGATGAATGGCCCCTCCCAGAGGAAAGAAAAAAGGAGCGAAAGGGGAGTGGAGTTTGCAGGAGACAATTAGTTTGCTTAATTAATGTGAAGATTTGTTTGTGACTCTCAGAGACTCCTTGCCAAATATTTTATTGCACAGCGTTGCATTTGGAAGATACCAGCCTGGCAGCTCTCCAAGCCTGATAAGGTCTGTGGTTGTTAATTCACCCTTGAAAGACTGTTTGCCGGGACTTTGCTGGATGTGAATGAGAAGAATTCACATGAGCTTCACAAAAAGGGGTTTTGTCGGGACAAGGAATCTGCTTCCTGATTTGGTGAAGCCCAGGTCACAACAGGCTTTAGAAGGAGGCCACCGGCCTGGCAGTAACTGGGAACAGTCAACACAGCGGTGGAGCACAGGGTATTTCATGCCAGGAGAGTCTTCTGCCAATGCCCAACGGGCAGAGAGCCTTTTAGTCCCAGCTAGAAGGGAAAAAAACAGTCACGGAAGAGATCATTTTCATTCGAGACAAAGCTGAGAGAAACGCATATAATAAAGGTATGGGGTGGGGTGGGGGGCTTGGTTGTTTGTGCTTCCTGCAATTCGATGCCTCTTCTGAAATTTCTGATACGGCCCCGGGAGGTCAAAACGAGTTTATTCCCTCTGCGTAGATGAGCTATTGGATTTCATTTCAAGGCAGGGCACCAGAGATGGACGTGGTGGGAGATAAGAGAGGTGGGGTGGGTGATAGGTGGAACGGAGTCGGAGAAGAGGGGACAACCAGGGGGAGAACTTCACCCTAAGGCAGGGGAGTTGAAGTCCACCAGTCTTAAAGTTCCCAAGTTTGGACACCCCTGCCCTAAGGCTTTCACCATAACTACGTGAAACATGGAGCTTGAAGGGGAAGGGAACGGAGCTTGGCAATGCAAAATTTAGCTAATGCACTATGTCAGTACACACAGTGAGTGGACTTAGCTAGAGGCTATCTATACTCAAAAAGACCAAGATGGCAGCGACAGCAGTGTGAAGGCAACTCTGCCTTTTAACGAAAGCCACCATCGCAGTGCTTTGAGTGTTATCTTGAATAACAGAATAGCAGAGTTGGAAGGGATCTTGGAGGTCTTCTAGTCCAACCCCCTGCTCAAGCAGGAAACCCTATACCGTTTCAGACAAATGGTTATCCAACATCTTCTTAAAGACTTCCAGTGTTGGGGCATTCACAACTTCTGGAAGCAAGCTGTCCCACTGGTTAATTGTTCTAACTGTCAGGAAATTTCTCCTTAGATTTAAGTTGCTTCTCTCCTTGATTAGTTTCCATCCATTGCTTCTTGTTCTCCAAAGCCTTCAAGTGCTTTGGAGAATAGGTTGACCCCCCCCCTCTTCTCTGTGGCAGCCCCTCAAATACTGGAACCCTGATATCATGTCACACTTAATCCTTCTTTTCATTCAATTAGACATGCCATTTCCTGCACCCGTTCTTCATATGTTTTCGCTTCCAGTCTCCTAATCTTGAACCTTTTTGAGTGTAGCCTCTGGAGACCCACGCTGGCAACTTTTATCTCCTTTTGCTGTTGTTAGTTGCGAAGTTGTGTCCGACCCATCGCGATCCAATGGACAATGTTCCTCCATGCCTTCCTGTGCCCGGGTATTTATTTATAGGGGAAAATGTCCAGACCAAACGTAATTTCTAATGTTGGATTTCCCCCCTTACCAGAGGGAGCCCCTTTGTGGAGTACTGCGAAGCCATTACCATGGCAACTCCACTGTGCTGTACAGTAGAAGCCATTTTACAGCAGTACAATAGAAGCCATTTGAAAGCACAACAGGCTGTATCTTAACAGAACACACACCCCTCGGGGTGTTAGGGGTGTCATACCCCCACAGTGTTTTTTTCCAGAGAGTAAGTCATCTGTCTACCAAGTTTGGTTGAAATTGCTTGAGGCGTTCCAGAGTTATGCTGGAACACACTCACACACACATTCACACTCATACACACAGAGGCCATTTTTATATAGAGAGAGATCTTGCAATCTTCCTCCTTCGGTCTAGGTGTCCTCTGATGCACAAGCATTGAAGTCTTGAGGGAAGAGACCGTAGAGGCTGCTTCAACCTCTCTGTGGACTTCGCTCAACTTTTTGAGGACAGAAAGATGTCAGCCGGGGAGGGACGTGCAGTCAGTGGCGGGCATTGTGTGGAAGGATGGAAGAAGGTCCTTGGGGAATTCATCTCTTGAAAGGGACAATGGGGGCTTTGAAAGGTCTTATGAGTCATTCCAGCGGCCCCCACCTCGCTCATTATCCACCGCACAAAAGGGACGGAGGTCGGCTTTGGTTACAAGCGGGACAGAGGGCCCAATTGAGGGAAGCATCTCTGGAGGCTTGGGCCATGGGGGCAGGGCCGGGGGCTTCCAGTGCCATCAGCTAATAAGCAAGACAGATCTGCCACCTGCCTTTCAACGAGGTAATGTTTTGATTGGGACCATCACAACCTTCGGCTTCTCTGCAGCACATGGCGCAGTAGAGCAGATGAGCTGAAACGGAGAATCAACAGAGTCTTTAAAGCAAGGGTGGGGAGCTAAGGCCCTTTTATAATTTTGTGGACTTCAACTCCCAGAATTCCTGTGACAGCCCTGCTGGTTGGCTCTGGAATTCTGGGAGTTGAAGTCCACAAGTTGCGAAGGGGCCATGGTTCCCCACCTCTGCTTTAAAGCAGGGGTCACCAACCTTTTGGAACTCAGGGACTACTACATTCATAATTTTAAATCCCACGGACCACTAATAGGATTGGCCTAATAACTGGCTGGGTGGGCGTGGCAAGGTGATCATGTGACTGGATGGGTGTGGCAAACCTGATGTCACTCACGTTGAGGGGCACCTCGCCAGCCTCTATTCGCCCCTCCCCTCCCAATCACTCCTCGCTTGCCCGCCCGGGCTCCTTAGGGCCCCAACAGGAACCAGTTGCTGGAGCTGAGCAGCCCCCAGGAGAAAGAGTTGGCAAAACAGCTCAGCTCAAATTGGATCTGACCAAGAAGAAGGCTCATCAGAAGCACCTCACTGAGGACTACGAACATAGGCTTTCCAAGCAGAGGGAAGACGTGCGAGAGTGCAAGGCCAGGTGCAGGCGCCTGGAGGCTAAGCAGGCTGAGATGGTCAGCCAGTTCCAGGCCATGATGCAGCCCCACTGGAACAAGCCCCCCCCCGGCTCTTCTCCACCAGCGGCGCTTCCCTCCAACCTTTGCCCAAAACTCCGCACCAGGAGGCTGAAGCAGACCTCAAGTCAGAATTTCTGCCTCCCCCAACCCTCACAAAAAGACCCCGAAGGGGGAGACTCTCTGCAGTAACACAAGCGTTCATTGGACGTATCCAGCCCAGGGGGGCGTAGTTTGAGGACCCCTGATTTAGTCTAATATAAAAAATGCAAATAATTTTTCTGCGGACTACCAAAATTTCTCATGGACCATCAGTGGTCCACGGGCCACCAGATGATTACCGCTGTTTTAAAGTTTCCATGTTAAAGAAACATCGGTCTACTTCATCGGTGATAAAGTGCAAGTTTACCCACCAGCACTCTGCTAAACTTCTCTTCTTCCTTGCACTAAACCACAAAAAAGAAATTCTCTTTCATTTAACCGGAGGAGAACTAGGTGGAGGAAATGCCCCACTTTTACCTGGGACTCTGCTTGAAACTCCAGCTAAACAGAGCTTCCGTCGGGGCCTATCTGCGGTCAGAAGCTTACTGGAGCTGCAGGTCCACCAGCCCACAAAGGTGACAGCCAAACAAAGTCATTGAGAGTCAGACTGTTCTAACGGAGGCTTCCCAAGAGCGTGAAGCAAACTCCTTGTCCTGACAAAAACCCCTTTTATTAATTGACTGTGAATTCTACTCATTCACATCCAGCAAAGTCTTTCGAGGGAGGATTTACAGCCACAGACCTTATCTGGCTTGGAGAGCTGACAGGCCGATATATGCAAGACTTGGCAAGGAGTCTCGGAGAGTCACGAACCAATTAAGCGAACTAATTGTCTCCTGCAAACTCCACTCTCCTTTCGCTCCTCTTTTATTTCTTCTGGGAGGGGACATTCATCGTCTGACCTTACTCCCAAGTCAACCCCTGTTCCTTAGCTGTTCCCTTCGTCTGGCAACTCAGCACATGCGCACACTGGGAACAGGCTCCAGCTGTTCTTCTGCCCCACTGATGTCTGATTCTGAAGGCAGCTGATAACCATCAGACGGCTCTGTCCCCCTCTCTGCCTCCGACTCAGAGCCCTCACCAGAGCCTTCCCAAAACTCCAGGACTGGCCCATGTTCCTCCCCAACCTCCTCACTGTCCGAATCTGCTGCCAGCTGTGCTGGCTGCTGGTGGGCCACAACACAGACGCATCTGACCAACAGGAGGCACTCATGGCACAGCTAGGCATCACCAACAATTAACCAGGTGCCACTTTCTGTGAATCTTTCTGCAGGTGGCAGCTCTCCAGCCCTCTTAACTCCCACCCACCCCCCGCAATGCCTTGTTCCCAAGGCCACAAAGTTTGTTGACTTTTCCAAAGCTCTTACCGTATTTGAACGCTCCAATGGAGGCAGAGACGAGGAATCTAAAGAGCAGGTTCATGTTTGCTCCCATTGTTGACACATTTGGTGACTCACATCTGGCCTGCTCTGTTCAGGTGCCACCGTTCCTGAAGTTGCCAGGCTGATCCATGCAACCACCCACCTGCTGCCTTGAAGGGGGGGGGGAATTGCTTGGAAAGCGGGTTCAGAGAGACTCCTTCCCGCAAAGCTCCTTGTGAGGCAGCCTTTGTGGGTGAGATGCCCCTGTGTAGACTCCTGGACAAAGAGGAGAGTAGAAAGTTAATTTGGGTCGGTGGAAGTGGATAGGCCAAAACATTGTGGGACCATACAGTCGGCTATAATTGTATTCCCAATACAGTTCCAAACTTGATTGCAGAAAATATGACTTCAGCAACAGAGTGCCTGAAATGCTTTATCTGACTCTATTGTTACATCCTCAAACCCCCCCTAACTTCAACCTTAGCTTGTCTTCCATGGACCTCAACCCATTCCTAAGAGGCACCAGAGTGCCTACAGTCCCTGTCCTACTGTCCCCATTTATTTGTATTCGTTTCTTTCATTCATATTCATGTTTATATTTATACCTGCTCTCTTGTACATGTTTGACAAACTAATAAATACAAATAGAGTTACAACCCCTCTCTCCCCAAAAGCAGCTTTAATAAGACAGTCGGTTATTTTAAGAGACAAATAGAAAGAGTGCAGAGAAGAGCAACAAAGATGATTAGGGGACTGGAGGCTAAAACATACGAAAAACACTGGCAGGAACTGGGTATGTCTAGCTTAATAGAAAGAAGGACTAGGGGAGACATGATAGCAGTCTTCCAATATCTCAGGGGTTGCCACAAAGAAAAGGGAGTCAAACTATTCTCCAAAGCACCTGAGGGTAGAACAAGAAGCAATGGGTGGAAACTAATCAAGGAGAGAAGCAACTGAGAACTGAGGAGAAACTTCCTGACAGTTAGAACAATTAATCAGTGGAACAGAAGTTGCCTCCAGAAGTTGTGAATGCCCCAACACTGGAAGTCTTTAAGAAGATGTTGGATAGCCATCTGTCTGAAATGGTGTAGGGTTTCCTGCCTAGGCAGAGGGTTGGACTAGAAGACCTCCAAGGTCCCTTCCAACTCTACTATTGTATTGTATTGTATTGTATTGTGTTCTGTTCTGTTCTACTCTACTCTACTCTACTCTACTCTACTCTACTCTACTCTACTCTACTCTACTCTACTCTACTCTACTCTACTCTACTCTACTCTACTCTACTCTACTCTACTACCAGCTTTAGTGTGGCCTTCAGGAAGACCAGAGTTTGATTTCTTTTGTAAGAAGAATTGGTAATACAGGTAGTCCTCGATTGGAATTAATAACTGTGTTACTAACTGAACTACTGCAGCAATTCACTTAACAATGATGGAAAGAAAAGTTGTAAAATGGGGCAAATTTAATTTAATAACTGTTTTGCATAGCAACAGAAATTTGGGTCTCAGTTGAGGATTACTTATACTATTTGAACGTGAGACCACTAGGTGATCCCAGGGCTGTAGGCCAAACTGGGGAGTGGAGGAATCAATCCCTCCCTCCCTCCCTCCCTCCCTCCCTCTCTCTCCATAGCTGCAGCCACCATCTTGACTTCTCTGACCTTCCCAGTTGATGAACTGCTCTAAAGGAAATAGGAAAAAAATAGTTTCTAACAGCTACTCATGCCAGCAAACAGCCCTCAGAGGTAGCATTCACACAACTGTTTTAATTTAGAGCTGCTAGATCTGGACTGCAAAACTCCCAGGGACCACCAGAGGGCAGTGGTGTCCCTCCTGCCACCTAGTGGTCACTGGCAGCATTGCATTCCAAACCAGCTACAACCGCCTATCTGATTACAGGTACTGCAGCAGCCCATTTTCTGGGTCTGCCTGATGCCATGAACCATAAGCTTTCCAGGTGAACTTCTCAAATAACCCAAAGCCAGCCTCTCTGTTAGAAAAACTCCAACCAAGCATGTGTGAATGCAGCCACATTGGCCATCCCTTAAGCTGGTTTAAGTACCTTGGTAAAGGTACTTGGCACTTGAAGTAAAAGCCTGCAGTGCATTCCCAATCTGAGTAGTAGTCAGACTGTTTCTCAAGTTTCTTCCCAGTTCTTGTAGGCTGACTCTTAACACAAGGAGCGGTGTGAGTAACAGAGTTTAGTAATTGTTCTCTAAGGACAGGGTGGATCCCTAAAGGGGGATCATAATTGGAGGGGCAGGCAGCTGCAGGAGGGATGTTGAGTTTCTGGGGTTGGCAGTTTGGCACTTAGAGAGAAAATGGATCTTTCATCCACAGGAAATTAAAAGCATCCCCACTGGGACTTATTAGGGTAATTGGCCAAGGCTTAATCTTAGTCACAGTTCATCAGAAGTTAATCTGGGATGCAAACTTTGCGTGTTCCTGCTACCTAACACAGAAATGCTCCTGTCTGTGCAAAGTGTCAAATTAACTCTCATTAAAGGAAAACTTCAAACGCTGAAGAAGAGCTGTAAGATGGGGGGGGGGGGGGGAATCTGCAGAAATCTAGAATGCAGCGCTTGACTGACAACCGTTCAAAATTACAACCCCCCTTGAAAAATAGACCCTTTTTTCACACTTGCCACCATTGTGACATCCCTGATCAAAATTCAGCTGCTTGGCATCTGACTCGTATTTATGACCATTGCCGTGTCCCAGGGATCACCTTTTGTGACCGTCTGACACGCAAAGTCAATGGGGAAGCCAGGATCACCTAACGACTGTCT
This sequence comes from Natrix helvetica, assembly GCF_964273705.1. Lineage (NCBI taxonomy): Eukaryota > Metazoa > Chordata > Lepidosauria > Squamata > Natricidae > Natrix > Natrix helvetica. The sequence continues at coordinate 8,493,928 of NC_138551.1, forward strand.
TCCTAATAGAATCAAGATGACAGGAAGTGTTAATATCGCTCTATAATGCTTTGGTAAAACCACACTTGGGATACTGGAGCCAGTTTCGGTGGCCAGGATATAAAAAAACAGATGTGGAGACTCTAGAAAGAGTGCAGAGAAGAGCAACAAAGAGGATTAGGGGACTGGAGGCTAAAACATATGAAGAACGGTTGCAGGAACTGGGTATGTCTAGCTTAAGAGAAAGAAGGACTAGGGGAGACATGATAGCAGTCTTCCAATATCTCAGGGGTTGCCACAAAGAAGAGGGAGTCAAGCTATTCTCCAAGGCACCTGAGGTCAGGACAAGAAGAAATGGGTGGAAACTAATCAAGAGGAGAAGCAACCTAGAACTGAGGAGAAATTTCCTGACAATTAGAACAATTAATTAGTGGAACAACTTTCCTCCAGAAGTTGTGAATGCTCCAACACTGGAAGTTTTAAAGAAGACATTGGGCAACTATTTGCGTGAAATGATATAGGGCAGTGATGGCTAACCTTTTTGTCATCTCGTGCCAAAAATGCAATGTATGTGTGCCCCCGCACCTCACGTCCTGCCCCTCTGTGCATGCTCGCACATCACCCCTCCCCCCACATGCTCCGTTTTGGGCCTAGTAGGCATCCCTGCAGTCTCCTGGGACCAAAAACGGGCCACGGGGGTAGGGGCGTCACCCCACCCACATGCTTCCCCCATGCTCCCCTCTGCATGCGCGTGAGACCCTCTGCCCCCCCCCCGTGCATTTGCGTGCATCTCCCGAAAATCAGCTGGCTGGCAGGAGGCACATTCGCATGCGTGGTGGAGCTGAGCTGGGTCGACGGCTTGCATGCCCACAGAGAAAGGCTCTGAGTGCCACCTATGGCACACGTGCCATAGGATCGCCATCCCAGGTATAGGATTTCCTGCTTGAGCAGGGGGTTGGACTAGAAGACCTCCAAGGTCCCTTGCAACTCTGTTCTTCTGTTATCTTAAGCTGCCCTCTTGAAGCCAACCAGCAATTCCATTACCTGAAAACAACAACTCACGGTTGCACGTAAACAAATCCTCCAGGGACCCATTTCTTATCGAGACCTGCAATTTTTCTGAGAAATCCAATCTTATTACCATAGTTTATACTGTTATCGTCTGTTCTCTCTCGCTTCTGCCTCCCCTTCCTTTCGGTTTATTATTCTGTACACTGAGTACTCCGTTCTCGCTCTCCCTCCCGCCCCTCGTTCCTTCTGGTTTTATTATTCTATATTGTTGGTACTCAGCCATCGCTGTCTTTCATTGATCACAGCAATTCTGCCCCAATTTGACATATCTATTATGGCCATATTCTCACGTCGTGCCAGACACTCCTATCTCCTGTCTCCGATGTTGGCCTTCTCAATTGCACAGAAAGGTTTTGGTCAAATGTGGACTGTATTTATTCGCTTTCCAGGAAGTGTAACATTTAATAGGGCCTCTTTGAATACTCCTAGCGCTCGGCTGAGGCTGTTTTAAATTTTCTCCGGCAATAAACGCTGCCTTGCTATGGCGCTGCCCTTCCTGAGGTTAACACCAACCAAGTTGTGGGTGATAGATTCATGCGCCTGGGAGGGTTTTTATCTGACTACTTCAGAACTGTTGTGTGTTTTCCCAAAACCAGATGGACTTGTTAAAGATCTAGCAATTGCACAATTACAACAGGCTACCTTTGGTTAGTTATAACCTCGGCTTTTGGGTGCGCCCAGGGGTGGGAGCCCACTGGTTGAACAACCAGTTCGCTTCGTGTGTGTGCGCTCTCGCTTCGCTCGCACAGGCACAATTTGGGGAAAATTTACCTTCCGCATTACTGCGGGGGAGGAAAACAACTGAGGTGGGCCAATGCACTCCGTCCTGTGTCTCAGCTGAGAAGATAAAGGCCAGTAAAGCGCAGGGGGGGGGGGGAGAGGAGGCGGGAGGGCCCACTTGATCATTGGAGCGAACCGGTTCGCTCCCAGCTGATCGTTGGATCTACTGGTTCGCCAGAAACAGTCTGAATTGATAGAATCCCACGCCTGGGTGTTGCCTGTCTAAATTCTGTCTGAAGAGAAAAGAAGATCTAGGGCAGGGGTGTCAAACTCAAGGCCCAGGGAGTGGATCCAGACCGCCGGGTGCTTAGATCTGGCCTTTGGGGCCGGCCTGGAAACAACGAAGGACCGACCTGTGGTGCCTCTGCAGGGGAAAATGATTTCTCCTGCAACGCTCTGCTTTTTGTCTCGCAGAGGGTTGCAGGAGACCGTCGCAGCTGGAAACGGAGCTCAGGAGTCCATTTTCCCCTGCAGAGTGCTCAGGCCACCAAAGGTGCCCCGGCGTGAGTGGTGTTGACCTGGCTACGCCCATCCTGACCCTTCGAGATCAAACACAACCCTGATGCGGCCCTCAGTGAAATTGAGTTTGACACCCCTGGCCTAGGATGACAGGATAACAGTATTCCAGTATTTGAGTGGGGTACAACAAAGAAGAGGGGATCGACTTATTTTCCAAAACATGAGAAAGCAAGACAAGGAATGAGGAAACTAATCAAGGGGAGAAGCAACCTGGAATTAAGGAGAAACTTCCTAACAGTGAGAACAATTAATCAGAGGAACAGAAGTTGGCTTCAGAAGTCGTGAATGCTTCATCACTGGAGGTTTTTAAGAAGAGGCTGGACGGTTGTTTCTTTGAAATGATATTGGGTTTCCTGCTTGAGCAGGGGGTTGGACTAGAAGACCTCCAAAGTTCCTTCCAGCTCTATTCTGTTCTAAGTGCATTAAGCCAGGGGTGTCCAAACTTGGGAACTTTAAGACTTGTGGACTTCAACTCCCAGAATTCCCCAGCCAGCCATGCTGGCTGGGGAATTCTGGGAGTTGAAGTCCACCAGTCTTAAAGTTCCCAAGTTTGGACACCCCTGCCCTAAGGCTTTCACCATAACTACGTGAAACATGGAGCTTGAAGGGGAAGGGAACGGAGCTTGGCAATGCAAAATTTAGCTAATGCACTATGTCAGTACACACAGTGAGTGGACTTAGCTAGAGGCTATCTATACTCAAAAAGACCAAGATGGCAGCGACAGCAGTGTGAAGGCAACTCTGCCTTTTAACGAAAGCCACCATCGCAGTGCTTTGAGTGTTATCTTGAATAACAGAATAGCAGAGTTGGAAGGGATCTTGGAGGTCTTCTAGTCCAACCCCCTGCTCAAGCAGGAAACCCTATACCGTTTCAGGCAAAAGGTTATCCAACATCTTCTTAAAGACTTCCAGTGTTGGGGCATTCACAACTTCTGGAGGCAATTGAAGTCCACAAGTCTTAAAGTTCCCAAGTTTGGACACCCCTGCATTAGGCCAATATAGATTCTTTGGTTAGTCCATGATTCAGTGCATCACAGACATGCAACGAAAGGATAGATTCAGTAACCAGGTTAAGTATGTCAGGTAAACACAGTCAGGATATTGGCAAAATCCTCAGAAAGCAGGCCTGAAAGGGGAATCAAGCATTATGTACAGAGATGGTATTCAGCAAGTTCTGACCAGTTCTGGAGAACCGGTGGTGGAAATTTTGAGTAGTTCGAAGAACCGGTAAATACCACCTCTGGCTGGCCCCGCCCCTTCTATTCTCTTGCCTAATCGGGAGGAAATGGGGATTTGGCAGTAACCTACCCCTGCCATGCCCACCTAGCCACGCCCACAGAACTGGTAGTAAAAAAATTGTATCCCACCACTGATTATGTATAGTCTTGTTGTTTGTTGGGGGTCTGGAAGTTGGAACTCTAATAACAAAGGCAGGGCACCGTGACTGTGATGGTGTTATTGACATTCCCCCTATTTCTTAAGGGATCTTCAATTGTACCGTGTGGCCACCATTTTGAATTTTGGGGCCAAGCCTTGTGGGAATTCCTGCCCTGCACTCATGAAAGCAGACGTCCCGTTCTGTCTGAGTTCACAACACCGCGGTGTTTCACAGCCATGGCAACTTTATAAGCGGTGGGGACTTCAACTCCCAGAATTCTCCAACCAGTCATGCTGGCTGAGGAATTCTGGGAATTAAAATCCACACTGCTTAAAGTTGCCAAGGTTGAGAAACACGGCAGTAGGGGGTTTTCCAAGTCACCTAGTTGGTTGCCCATTCTCCCTCTTCCTCCTCCTCTTCTTCCTTTTCTTTTTCCCCTTCTTCCCCCTCTTCCCCCTCTTCCTCCTCTTCCCCTTCTTTCCTTTCTTCCCCTTCCTCTTCCTCTTCCCTATCTTCCTCTTCTTTCCCTTCTTCCTGTTCTTCTTCCTCTTCCACTTCTTCCTCCTCCTCTCCTCCTCCTCCTCCTCCTTCTTCTTTTCCTCCTTCTCTTCTCCTACTTCCTCCTCTTCCCATTCTTTCTCTTCCTCCTTCTCTTCTTCTTCCTTTCTTCTTTTGCTTCTTCCCCCACTTCCTCCTCTTCCCCCTCTTCCTCTTCTTTCCCTTCTTCCTGTTCTTCTTCCTTTTCCACTTCTTCCTCCTCTTCCTCTCCTCCTCCTCCTCCTCCTTCTTTTTCTCCTTCTCTTCTCCTACTTCCTCCTCTTCCCCTACTTTCTCTTCCTCTTTCTCTTCTTCTTCCTTCTCTTCTTCCCATTCTTTCCCTTCTTCCATGTCTTCCTCCTCTTCCCTTTCTTTCCTTTCTTTCCCTTCTTCCTCCTCTTCCCCTCCTCATTCTCTTCTTCTTTTTCTTCATCCCCTACTTCTTCCTCTTCCCCTTCTTTCTCCTCCTCCTCCTCTTCTTCTTCCTTTTCTTCTTCCCTTTCATTCTCCTCTTCCCTTCTTTCTCCTCCTCCTCCTCCTCTTCTCCTCCTCCCTCTCCCTCCTCCCTCCTCTTTCCTCACACTCCTCCTTTGTGCAAACTCCACCCCTTTGATTACTTTCAGGTCCGTTGCCTTCCTTGAAGGTAGACAAATGAATGAATTCAGGAACGCAGCTTTTGTCTCCGCTGCCTGAAGGCAGTTTCCCTCTCTTCTCCTCTTGCTAATACTTTGGGATCAACTTTCCACTTGCCCATTCTTGTAACTAAAGGGATAGTTTGTAGGACAGATGCCAGGTCCTTTGTGCTCTCCTCTCCCTTCCCACCCCTCTCTCTACTAGCGGGTCCCCACCAGCAGCCTGACTAATCCTCCCCTGATAACCCAAAAGTTCAGATAATCCTTCTTATTACTTCCCTCTAATCCGTTGTGAAGTATGACTTGTTGATGGCCATTTTAACAGCTCCGGCCTCTCGTCAATTGCTTTCCCTGGTCTCTGCTGGGATGGATGGAGTTGGTTGGGGCTTTTGATGGCCAAAGCAGGGGCAGGCTTGGACTGGTCCCAGGAGGGGTTTAGCCATGCAAGGAAGAAAAAAAACCTGGGGGCTTTGAGCAAATAAAATCCACTATTGTCTGAAGACCGGAGAAGTAGCAGCTGCTTTGTCTGGGACCCTTTTAGAACTTGTCTTGGATGCCCCAAAAGCTACAGTCCACAACTGACTGTAGCAATTGGAAGATATGATGAAAGCTCTTTAATGTCACAACATATGGACAGACTTAACCAGAATTTCAGAATTAACCAGCAGAGACATCACCCTGCCAACAAAAGTGCGTATAGTCAAGGCTATGGTTTTCCCAGTTGCAATGGATGGCTGTGAATGTTGGATCATAAGGAAGACTGAGTGCCAAAGAATGGAGGCCTTTGAACTCTGGTGCTGGAGAAGACTCCTGCGAGTCCCTTGGACTGCAAGGCGATCCAACCGGTCAGTCCTAGAGGAGATCACCCTGACTGCTCTTTAGAAGGCCAGATCCTGAAGAGGAAACTCAAATACTTTGGCCACCTAATGAGAAGGAAGGACTCCCTGGAGAAGAGCCTAATGCTGGGAAAGACTGAGGGCCAAAGAAGAAGGGGACGACAGAGAATGAGGTGGCTGGATAGAGTCACGGAAGCAGTCGGTGTGAGCTTAAATGGACTCCAGAAGATGATAGAGGATAGGAAGGCCTGGAGGAAAGTTGTCCATGGGGTCACGATGGGTCAGACACAACTTCGCAACTAACAATAACAAACCAGAATTTCAACTGGGCAACAGGGACCATGCTAGACCAAGTCAAGTCCAAAAACAGCAGGGAATTTCTAGAAGCTTGTCACTCTGTCAAATTAGCCATCAACAGACTCATAGACATAAACAATATCTACATACTATGGAAAAGAGACAAATCAACCAGCCAAAAACGGAACAAAAAAGAACCCCAAATCAGCCCTCCCCAGCACCCAGATGAGGATAGATTAACTCCAGAATTAACATCAGGCCAATAGTTAAGAAGTAAACAATCCCCCAACCAAGGAATTGCCAACCAAACCAACAGTAAATGGCCCAACAAAAGAACCTGTATGACCATCCCCTCCAATACTGACAGGGGAAGCCAATAGCAGATAAACTGAGAGCAAACCCCATTACCTACTAGTAGTGATGAGGTTACCTCGTTGGGTAATGAAATGTCTGCAAGAAAACAACTCAGCGACCACCTAACAATCCTCCTTCTCCTCCTCCTCCCCCCTCCTCTTCTCCTCTCTGCAAATCCCACTCCCTACAGGCACTAGTTGGGTAATGAAATGGATGCAAGAAAACAACCAAGCTCAGAGAGCACCAAGGACCCCTCACAAGTTCATAATTTCCAATATGGCAGGTGTCCACTTCTACTCTCCTGCCGAATTCTTCACCTCTCCATCTATGGGGCTTCTCCTTCTCTCCGTCTCCTTCTCTCCCCATCAATTCATTTCTTTTGTCCCTCTCTGTTCTTCCTCCAATTCCGGTTTGAGGAGGAGAAAGATAGATAAAGATAAAGCCCATGGCCATAAATTCTTTCAGTGCATTCTCTATCTCCCCCAACTTTTTCGTATCTCCTGCAGTGGGTTGGGTGGGCCAGAGAGAAATGGCATAAAGCAAAGATAATCAAAACGACACAACCCCTTTTGATTTACATGCACATCCCTGAACACTGTTTAACTAGGATTTGGCTTCATCTGTGCGTGTAATCATCTCAAATCTGCCCCTTTTGCAGTTTTCTCTCTCTCTTTTAAACGATGTGTGCATTCCGTTACACTTTAAAATCACAAGAAATGTCATGGGACCAAAAAGTGCTTTCCTTATCAAGTGTGCTAATTTTAGATCCCACGTGGCTTTCTGACTACGCTTGGGTCCCTCCCTGCTACTGCTAGTAGCCATTAACGCAATTGGGTTTCATTTATAAAAAAAAAATTAGAGTCATGGGAACGCGATCAGAAAGTAAGAGCCACAGAAAGACGACAGAAAGAACGTAAGACAAATAAAGAGAAAAGAGAATGACAAGCATTATAAGATTACGTAGCAATTCCAAAATAAAGCAAATGCTGCGTTTTAGAATATTTTGTAGCCCATTTATAACTTCAGAACATTATTAAAATCAAGTGGATATGCAGTCATTAGCAACAATAGTGCCGATGACGAAACTATGGCCCGCGCACTATAGATGGCACACGGAGCCATATGTGCTGGCATATGAGCTGTCAGCTCCATCACACAGGCGTGCACCGGCCAGCTGATTTTTGGCCTTACGGAAAGCCGGGGGAAGCCGTTTTTGCCCTCCCCAGGCTCCAGGAAACTTCCGTAGCATGGGTAGGGCGAAAAGCAGGCCCAACGGGCAACTGGAAGTTTTGGAAACGATCCGGAGACTTTCCTGGAGACTGGGGAGGGTGAAAATGGCCTCCCCCCCGGAGGAAATACCAAGCTCAGATTGGTAGCAAATAGTGTGGCAAGTGTTGGGGGGGTAGGTGGAGTGGGGGGTTCGTGCCTCTGCAGGTGTGGCAGTGGTGGGTTTCAAAATTTTTTTGAACCTCTTCTGTAGGTGTGGCCTGCTTTGTGGGAGTGGCTTGCCGGCCATGTGACCAGGTGGGAGTGGCTTGCCAGCCATGTGACCGGGTGGGCGTGGCCAACTTGTAAAATGTGGTGAAACTCACTTAACAACGTACTTGCTTAGCAACCAAAATGTTGGCTCAGAAACTCTGGCATTTGAAGCACGCAAGCCTTAAAACTGTCAAGTTACAAGATCCCTGCACCCCTAACCCTTTAGAAAAAAAACCCCCCAGGAGTGTTCAAACTTGACAGCTTTAAGACTTGTGGACTTCAACTCCCAGAATTCCTCCTCCAGTTATGCTGGCTCAGAAACTCTGGCATTGAAGTTTGCAAGTCTTAAAGCTGTCAAGTTACAAGACCCTTGCACCACTAACCCTTTAGAAAGAAAAACCCCAGGGGTGCTCAAACTTGACAGCTTTAAAGACTTGTGGACTTAAACTCCCAGAATTCCTCCTCTCGCTCTTCATCTTGATGACATGCGGACGGGTGGGGGGAGGGAGCTGGAACCGGTTCTAAACGGCACTGTAGATTTGTGGAACCTCTTCTATAGAAGAGGTTAGAACTGGCAGGAACCCACCCTTGATGTGGGGGCACGCGCCCTCGCATTTTTGGCACCCAAGAAGAAAAAGGTTAACCATCACTGAGTTAGTATGATTAAAAATTACAAGTTAAATTGAGAAACTACAGAAATTTCTGTCTGGGATTTCAGTTTTTTTTTTTTTTAGCAAATTAAACAAGAGACTACACATAGGCAGTCCTCATCTTACAACCAACATCGAGACAAAAATTTCCACTGCCAAGTGAAACATTTGCTAAGTGAATTTTGCCCCATTTTACGACCTTTCTTGCCACAGTTGTTAAGCGAATCACTGTAGATGTTAAGTTAGTGACAGTTGTTAAGTGAATCTGGCTTCCCCGTTGACTTTGATTGTCAGGAGGTCGCAAAAGGGGATCCCATGACTCCAGGACACGGCAACCATCATAAATATGAGGCAGCTGCCAAACGTCTAATTTTGATCATGTGAACATGCAATGGTGTGAAAAACAATAATAAGTCGCAAGTTTTTCAGTGTCAAATGGTAACTAAATAAACGGTTGTAAGTCGAGGACTGCCTTTCCTTAAAACCTTAGGCTAAAAGAAACTTCACGTCAAGTATGAATCCATATGTGGAACTGTTTTCCAGGAATGGCTTCCAAGTGGAATTGAATTCTGTATCAGATTTGTTTTATTTTTCAAATGTAAGGTTATTTTCGAGAGAAACAAAATACGGCCATTTAATTTGCCATTTTTTCTATGAAGATAATAATATATAATTTGCAATGAAAAGCATAAGCGTGTCCTGGCACTTCCTACCCAATGCAAAGCCAACTCAATAGACTTTGTAAAAACAGAAGGCTTGGCAAAGGGTATCAAACAACTGCTTGGAAACTGGAATCCAATCTTTAGAACGTGTTTCATTTTACAACAGATCATCTTCCAGAATTGTTGGTCTTTGCAACATTTCCACTAAATATGAAAGAATGCTTTTGGCCTTAATCTTCAAATAGATGATTGATTCGTTTCCAAACACTTTTAGAGAACGGGTTCTCTCTCTTAGCAATCGGTATCAAAGCAATATGCTTTTGTCAAAACATGTTGCACCAGGTTTCTCGGTGTAATCTTCTCCACCAAATACAAGCTGGGCGGATACAACCTCGTAGACGACCCTCACTATGTCAAGGATCTAGGAGTACTCATCCCCAAAGATCTAAGCCCCAGAGCTCACTGTAACAGCATTGCCAAAAAGGCATTAAGAGTTGTTAACCTAATTTTACGAAGCTTCTTCTCCGGTAACACTGTATTGCTAACTAGGGCATACAAAACCTTTGCCAGACCAATTCTCAAATACAGCTCGTCTGCCTGGAATCCACACTGTATATCGGACATTAATACGATCGAGCAAGTCCAGAGGCATTTCATGAGAAGAGTCCTCCACTCCCCTGCTCACAATAGAATCCCTTATGCCACCAGGCTCGTAATTTTGGGCTTGGGCAACCTGGAACTTTGCTGCCTCCGGTATGATCTAAGCACAGTACAGAAAATTTTCTGCTACCACATCCTACCTGTCAACGACTACTTCAACTTCAGCTGCAATAATACACAAGCACACAATTGATACAAACTCAAGATAAATTGCTCCAAACTTGATTGCAGAAAATACGACTTGGCATAAGCGCACCAGCGTGCCTACCGTCCCTGTCCTACTGTCTCCATAATAATCAAATTCACCTTCCAGATTTTGCAGAATACAAGTTGTCCTCGACTTTACAATGGTTTGTTTAGTGACCATTCAAAGTTACAACATCGCTGGAAAAAGCGACGTGGCTGTTTTTCACATTTACAACCATTTGCAGCCTCGCCATGGTCTCGGGATCAAAATACAGACACTTGGCAACTGATCCAGAGTTATGACGGTTGCTGTGTCCCTGGGTCCTGTGATCCCCTTTTGTGACAAGCAAAGTCAACGGGGAAGCCAGATTCTCTTAACAACTGGGTTGCTCACTTAATAACTGCAGTGATTCACTTAACAACTGTGGCAAGAAAGGTTCTACAATGGGGCAAACGTCACTTAACAAATGTTTCACTTAGCAACAGGAATTGAGGTCGTAAATCGAGGACGACCTGTACATTGAGCTGTAAATTAAATCAACGTCCTGGATTGGCACAGTGCATTTGACCACAATGAAAATCTAAAAAAAATATAAATCAACCAAGTTCAACATATCGTGTGTGAATGTGTCTGCCTGTGTATTACCTCATCTGTTCAAACATATCATGAAAAAACAATGTAAGATGAATCAAGAGCTTTTCACTAGTTCAGGGGTGTCAAACTCAATTTATATTGAGGGTCTCATCAGGGTTGTTTTTGACTTGGGGGGGGGAGGGGGAGGGGTGTGGGGGGCGTGGCCAGGGGAGGTGTGGCCAGCTCAACATCACTCGTGTCGGGGGCACCTGTGATGGCCAAGTGGTAAGGTAAGGTTCTTCCCTCAGACCAGGGGTAGGTTGCTGCTGGTTTTACTACCGGTTGGCAACCCCCACACACACACCAGATGTGTGCTGTACACGCGTGCACTCACTGTTCAATGTAAATTGTTCTTTGCACATGCGCAGAACACTTGACAGTGAACTGCTCACACGCAGTCGCTAAAAACTAAAATGGCGGCCGCCCAACACTGGCGAGAGAACTGGTTCAGGGGCGTGGCAGGCCTGGGTTGCTGCTGGTTCTGCAACCCAGGTCTGAATTCCACACTGGTTCAGCCAAACTGGGCCGAACCGGAAACAACCCACCTCTGCCTCAGTCCAGGGGTGGGTTCCTGCCAGTTCTAACCTCTTTTATAGAAGAGGTTCCTCAAATCTACCGTGATGTTTAGAACCGGTTCCAGCTCCCTCCCCCCACCCGTCCGCACCACGCTTTCCCCGCCCGCTGCTCACTGATTGGCTGGCTCACCAATCGCCCCGCCCGCCTCTAAGAGTCCTACCTAAACCTTAAAGTCTTGAAGCTGCCAAGTTTGAACACTCCTGGGTTTTTTTTTCCTAAGGGGTTAGGGGTGCAAGGGTCTTGTAACTTGACAGCTTTAAGACTTGCACACTTCAATGCCAGAGTTTCTGAGCCAACATGACTGGAGGAGGAATTCTGGGAGTTGAAGTCCACAAGTCTTAAAGCTTTCAAATTTGAACACCTCTGGGGGTTTTTTCCCTAAAGGGTTAGGGGTGCAAGGGTCTTGTAACTTGACAGCTTTAAGACTTGCGCGCTTCAAATGCCAGAGTTTATGAGCCAACATTTTGGTTGCTAAGCAAGAGCATTGTTAAGTGAGTTTCACCATGTTTTACAAGTTGGCCACGCCCACCCAGTCATATGACTGCCAAGCCACTCCCACTTGGTCACATGGCCAGCAAGCCACTCCCACAAAGCAGGCGACACCTACAGAAGAGGTTCTAAAAATTTTTGAAACCCACCACTGCCTCAGTCCCTCCGTCACTCTCATTATAATCTCCCTCCTTCCCTCCCTCTTTCTCTTCTTTTTCCTTCCCACTTCATTCTCCTGTCTTCTTCCTCCCCTTCTTTCCTTCTTTTTCCTTCTTGCTCTCTTCCCATCTTCTCTTCTTTTTCTTTCCTCTTTCCCTTTCTCCTTTCCTGTCCCTTCTTGCATGCTCAAATGCAAAAGGGGAAACATTTCTCCTTTTGTTTTGTTTTTAGTTTGTTTTGATAGCCCTCTGCCGGTGAAAACAGAGCCACCTCCCCCCTTACCCCCACGTGCGTTACCCTCAGGCCCCACTTTCAGTCAAAATCGTTTGCATCCCTCTGCCAGTGAAAATGGAGCCCAGAGGGGCTGCACGTGGCCCCCTCAAGCTCCGTTTTCACTGGCAGTGGGCTGCAGGAGGCTATCGCGGCTGAAAATGGAGCACAGAAGGTTCCGCACACGGTAGTGTGCTGGTAGAGGCCCTATGGGCTGGTCATTTGCTTTTTTCAGGGTAGGCCCACGGTCCAGATCTAAGCACCCTATGGGCCAGATGCAGCCCATGGGTCTTGAGTTTGACACCCTGCGCTAGATGCTCACAACAACTCCAGATCAGCCAATCTGTGAAGTTTCCAAAAGATGACCTAATTAATTTATGAGCCTCGAGACAAAGTTCAAAAGAAATCCAGTCATTTATTAGGATCAACATTTTGGCATGTTCTTCTGCAGAGCCGAAACTGATTTCCGGTTAATGGTCTTTGCACTTTACCCCTGTGTCTCCTCTCCCCTCGGCCTGTGTCATAAATCATTGGTATCCACCAACGAGGTACTGCAGCAGGCTCTGAACTTTGCACCCCACAATATGAGATCTGACTCTGGACGAAGGTATGCATTGAATTCTCCATCCAATATCAACTTGATAATAGTCATGATAACGCTTTACATGTTGACATTCAGCTCCCCTCACTTTCCGAAAGCAACCTCGTTTCGTTCCAGATATCTTGGAGGTTGAAAACCTGGCGTCAGGATTTGAATGTGCAAACCTGCCTAACTTTGACCATAGGGTCAGAGGTGGTATTCTGCCAGTTCTGACAGGTTCTGGAGAACCGGTAGTAGAAATTTTGAGTAGTTCGGAGAACCGGCAAATAGGCTGGCCCCACCACCGCTGCCTCCCAGCTGATCTTCTTTTGTGGCCCTGAACAGGAGAACAGAGCTGGAAAGCAGGTTAGTGGAGTGGGGAGGGAATGGGGATTTTGCAGTAACCTTCCTCTGCCATGCCCATAAAGCCACACCACGCCCACAAAGCCACACCCACAGAACCGGTAGTAAAATATTTTGAATCTCACCCCCGCATAGGGTGCAATGGAAGAAAAAAAGATGTGGAGACTCTAGAAAGAGTGCAGAGAAGAGCAACAAAACTGATTAGGGGACTGGAGGCTAAAATATATGAAGAACTGGTGCAGGAACTGGGTATGTTTAGTTTAATGAAAAGAAGGACTAGGGGAGACATGATAGCAGTCTTCCAATATCTCAGGGGTTGCCACAAAGAAGAAGGAGTCAAACTATTCTCCAAGGCCCTGAGGGCAGAACAAGAAGCAATGGGTGGAAACTAATCAAGGAGAGAAGCAACTTAGAACTGAGGAGAAATTTCCTGACAGTTAGAACAATTAATCAGTGGAACAGCTTGCCTCCAGAAGTTGTGAATGCCCCAACACTGGAAGTCTTTAAGAAGATGCTGGATAGCTATTTGTCTGAAACGGTATAGGGTTTCCTGCCTAGGCAGGGGGTTGGACTAGAAGACCTCCAAGGTCCCCTCCAACTCTACTATTGTATTATTATTGTATAATAGGGGAAGAATTGGAGAAAGACTGGATGACATTTTTCTGTTGCTGTGTGAGGCATTGGATTGATTGTCTTTTAGTCTTCAATAACTGGAAACACAGCGGAAGCTTCGAGATAATGCGTAGAGAAACAGAAGCACGGAGGATGCCTAACTTGAGTCTAACTCCTCATAGAAAACAGTGCAATATGTACAGGTAGTCCTTGATTTACCACCACGATTGAACCCAAAATTTCTGTTGCTAAGTGAGACAGCCGTGAAGTGAATTTTGCCTCCCTTTTTTATGACTTTGCTAGAGCCACAGTGAATCAGCGCAGTTGTTAAGTTAGCCACACAGTTGTTGTGTGAATCTGGCTTCCCCATTGGTTTTGCTTGTCCGAAGGTCACCCAAGGGGATCACGTGACTCCAGAAAACTGCGGCAGTCGTAAAGACGAGTCGGTTGCCAAGCAGCCGACTTTTGATCACGTGACCACGGGGCAAATGCTCCAACGGTCGTAAGTGCGAAAAACATTCTTAAGTCATTTTTGTTTTCAGTGCCGTAGTAACTTTGGTCACTAAATGAACTGCTGTAAATCGAGAACGACCCGTAATAGCGCAATTCGGAAACAATAACTGCCATCTTTTTTTTTTTCACGAGAAAAGAGCAGTTACTTTGTTCCTTGGCTTAGCCCGGTAGAAAAAACGGGCCAGTTTCCTTAAATTTCCCCCTTAATTTAAAAAGATTTAAGCTCTTAGGCTGACACCCTCCCCACCACGGGTTGATTGAATAATCAATTAAAATCTACTGTGCAAATGTAGCCTCTCTGTCTCCCAACTCTGGCAGCCGAAATAGGAAGCGAAAAAATGCTGAGCTGGCTGCGTTTGGCTTTTTAAGATCAAAGTTGCTAATTTGGATTGAGATTCTGGGATTAATCCTTCCTGCTGCAATGAAGTCTACGGAGGGGAAATACACAGGGGCACTTTGTTTACTCCTTGGCGCAAAGAGCAACTTCTGAGTAACATAAAGATAAAGGTTCCCCTCTCACATATGTGCTGCTCGTTCCCAACTCTAGGGGGCAATGCTCATCTCCGTTTCAAAGCCGAAGAGCCAGTGCTGTCTGAAGATGTCTTCTTGGTCATGTGGCCAGTATAACTCAACGTCGAAGGGGCACGGAAGGCTGTTATCTTCCCAACAAGGGTGGTTCCTATTTTTCTACTTGCATTTTTACGTGCTTTTGAACGGCTAGGTTGGCAGAAGCTGGGACAAGTAACAGGAGCTCACTCTGTTATGCGGCACTAGGGATTCGAACCGCCGAACTGCCAACCTTTCTGACCGACAAGCTCAGCGTCTTAGCCACTGAGCCACCGTGTCCCTGTATCAAGCCATTACATGATTCAATACAATACAATACAATAGTAGAGTTGGAAGGGACCTTGGAGGTCTTCTAGTCCAACCCCCTGCCTATTCATTTATTTGGGGACAGCCTGCTACACAAAACACAGTAATTGTATTGTTTTAACCTGTGAATTTTGAAGAGTTCTTGCAATGCACGAGAAAGCCTTCTGAAACATGACAGCGCATGGGGCGGGGGGGGGGGGGAAGCCGAGTTGTGTTGTTCTTCTTCTGCTTAATATTATTCTAATTTGATATTGTTCATTTAGCTTTTGACAACTGCAATAGATCCTGGGTCATAACATCTGAGTAGATGCATGGAATTAGTGCAATGTTTCTCAACCTTGGCGACTTTAAGTCCTGTGGACTTCAACTCCCAGAATTCCCCAGCCAGCTGTCTGGGGGAATTCTGGGAGTTGAAGTCCACAGGACTTAAAGTCGCCAAGGTTGAGAAACACTGAATTAGTGGGAGGCAAGATTGTTCAGAATGGCTCCTATTCCTCTCCCCTCTGGCCATTGTCCGTCCAGCTCTGAGCTTCCTGAGCATGAAGCTGACATCCATTCATTTCACCAAGGTCAGTCTCTCGATAGGTAGGTTCTCCCCTTGTGACCACAATTAGTACTAGAAATTCCATTGCTAAGCAGCGCAATGGTTAAGAGTGTCACTGGGTCACTGCACCCAATTTTACATCTTTTTTGGGGGGAGGGGCACGGTTGTTAAGCAAATCATACGGCACATTGACTTTGCTTGTCGGAAGCCAGCTTGCAAATGGCAGAACAACAGAGTTGGAAGGGGCCGTGGAGGTCTTCTAGTCCAACCCACTGCTCAAGCAGGAGACCCTATACCAGCGATGGCAAGCCTTTTTTTTTTGCCAAAAGGGGGGGAGCGCAGAGGGGGGGGTCGCGGGCGTTCCACACCCATATTGCTATGCGCATGATCCCAGCACGCATGCGCGCACGACCAGCCCTCCTCTCATTTTTGGCTTCCGTTTTTTTTGTCCTCCGGAGACTTCAGGAAAGCCAGGCCCCTGAAGGCTCCGGAGGGCTAAAACTGGCCCTATGAGCAAACTGGAAATCCACTTCCCAATCTTCCGGTTTGCCCGTAGGGCTGGTTTTTTTTTTTTTTTTTTGTGCTCCATAGGCTTCAGAGAAGCTCCTGAAGCCTCCGGAGGGCAAAAAATGGCCTCCAAAGAAGGCCGAAGT
The DNA here is from genome assembly GCF_964273705.1 of Natrix helvetica. NCBI lineage: Eukaryota > Metazoa > Chordata > Lepidosauria > Squamata > Natricidae > Natrix > Natrix helvetica. Next base: position 8,510,214 of record NC_138551.1, read on the forward strand.
CAGCTGGCCAGCGCATGCCCTGACAAATGGCTCCTTGTGCCACCTGGGACACACATGCCATAGGTTCGCCATCACGGCTCTATACCGTTTCAGACAAATGGCTATCCAACATCTTCTTAAAGACTTCCAGTGTTGGGGCATTCACAACTTCTGGAGGCAATTTCTGTTCCACTGATTAATTGTTCTCACTGTCAGGAAATTTCCCCTCAGTTCTAAGTTGTTTCTCTCCTTGATTAGTTTCCACCCATTGCTTCTTGTCTTCCCATCAGGTGATTTGGAGAATATGTTGACCCGCTAGTAATCAAATGACCCCCAGATACTACAACCATTGAAAATACAGGTAGTCCTGTATTTTACAACCGTTGGCGCATCCCCATGGTCACATGATCAAAATTCAGGTGCTTGGAAACTGATTCACAGTTATGACGGTTGCAGAGTCCCGGTGTTCTGTGATTGCGACCTTCCAACAAGCAAAGTCAATGGGGAAACCAGATTCACTGAACAAGCATGTTCCTAACTTAGCAACTGGGGTGATTCACTTAACAGCTGTGGCAAGGAAGGTCCTAAAATGGGGCAAGATTCATTTAACAAATATCTCGCTTAACCGCAGAATTCTGGGGCTCATTTGTGGTTGTAAGTGGAGGATTACTGTACATGCAAGCATCCAAATAACGACCAGGTGACTGCACCAGTCATAAGCGACTGCATTGTGACTCCATTGGTCGTAAGTTACTTTTTTCCGGCAGCATCATAACATGATTGTATGGTTGCTAAATCAATAGTTACTAATTGAGCACTAACTGTTTGCTAATCTGGACCAGAATCTCCCCTAATATAGGAGAACAAACCAGTGGTGAAATTCATTTTTTTTACTACTGGTTCTGTGGATGTAGCTTAGTGGGCGTGGTGTGGCTTGGAGGGTGTGGCTTGGTGGGCGTGGCTTGGTGGGTGTGGCTGGGGTGGCATTTGCCAATTCTCCAAACTATTCAAAATTTCCACTACCGGTTCTCCAAACTACCTGTATTTTTCAGAGTATAAGACGCACCGGAGTATAAAATGCACCAAGGTTTTGAAGAGGCAATTTAAAAAAAAAAAAAATGGCCCATTTTTTGTGAAAACGGGCCTATTTCCCCCCCCAAAAAAAGGCATTAATAGCCTTTAGGGGGCTTGCAGAGTGCTCCTGGGAGGGTGTCCCCCCCCAAATGAGCAAATCCCTGCCCGTTTTGTGTGAAAACGGGCCCGTTTTTTGCCAAAAAAAATTGCATGCATAGCCTTTAGCGGGCTTATAAAGGACTCCTGGGGGCTGGGGGGGGGGCAAAATTGAGCAAAAAAAAAGGCCCGTTTTTCACTCATTTCTGCACTCTCCGGCCACCAGGAGCTCTCTGAAAGCCTTCTACAGGATTTGCATGGCAATTGTGGTGAAGGGGTGGGGCTTCGGGAGGCAAAAAATAAAACACACCCAGTTTTTCAGCCTTTTTTGAGGGAAAAAGTTGCATCTTATACTCCGAAAAATATGGTACTCAAAATTTCCGCTACTGGTTCTCCGAACTACTCAAAATTTCCGCTACTGGTTCTCCAGAACCTGTCAGAACCTGCTGGATTTCACCCCTGGAACAAACCCATCAGAAATAGATTCAGCAGTCCACCTGCCTTTTAGAACACGAAAGCCAACCTTCACAAGAGCAACACAATTGGGAAATTGCTCCACGCATTTCCAAAGTCTCAGCATCCATCTGAGAACCCTTCACCCCTCAGCCCTGTCCTTCCTCTTTCTTCAGGACTTTAAATTCCAACGCTCAAAGTAAGGGCATTGTGAGATGTGTCTGGAGAAGCCAAGTTAGGGGAGTGTCTATGGAGACTGTCAGTCATCCAGGTCAAGGTTGTCCCAAGGTGATTTTTTTTCATGACTTTCTGGACTTTCTTTAAAGACGTTTCACTTCTCATCCAAGAAGCTTCTTCAGCTCTGACTCGATGGTGGGGAACAGAAGGATTTATACTCCATGCAGACAGCTGGTCATTTGCATTATTTTAGAAAGTCATTGAGGCCACTTGGAGGTTTCTCTGTGTCCTTGGGGTCACCAGGGTGGTGCAAATGGGTGTGGAGCCTTCTTGGAACTGCTGAAAGGACTGTGTTGTAAACTGGAGTTAGATGATGTCATATCCCTCCCCCTCTGTTCACAGAGGGCTGTTCAATTTGGAGATAGATGGCCTCTTTTTGACCCCTCTCCCAAACAGCGATCCTCTCTGCCCAAAATATGGACTTTGTTTTCGCTGGCAGAGGGTTGCAGGAGATCCATCCCGGCCAAAAATGGAGTTTGGGATCCTGTTTTCACTGGCAAAACACTTGGGCCATCCTAGGCTCCCCTGGCACGAGTGATGTCCAGCTGGCCATACCCACCCTGGCCTCCCAAGGTAAAACCCAACCCTGATGCAGCCCTCAATGAAATCGAGTTTGAGACCCCTGATCTAGGGTGTTAGCTATCCCTGCCAGCATTCCTGAATGTACGTCTCTGCCATCTTGAGGGAAGAAGATTGAAGTCCAATCAAATGGTCAACTGGCCAGTAAAAAAGAGAGTCTTGAAGCCGGGGTGTCCAAGCAGAGGTGGGTTCGTACCGTTCGTACTGGTTCGGCAGATTAGAAAGTAATTCAGGCAAACACATAACAGTACCAGTTCTATCCTGGGTGCCTCCATCTTTATTTTCTGTTCTGTGCATGCACAGAACTACCTTCATTGAAAAAAAATGTAATTTCCCCCCACCCTTTTCTAACAATGTGCACATACGCAGACTTTTTAAAGTGCAAATGCACATGCGTGCAAAATTTCTCGGGCACTGAACCGGTAGTAATGGCGGTAGTAACTCACCCCATGGGTCTAACCTTGGCCAGGGGTGTCCAATTTCCTTGCTGGCTGGGGAATTCTGGGAGTTGAAGTCCACAAGCCTTAAAGTGGCCTTGCTTCTCTGATTAAATCAGATTTAACATCAGACATCTCTGATTGAATCCATGAGAGTTCACTGGATTGCTGAGTTCAGCTCCCCTTTACATGCTCCAGGCAGGGCTCGCTCGAGCAATGAATCAGATCGAATTAATCATATCAGGCAGTGAAAGAATGAGCACGCTCCCTCCTTGCCAATCTTCGGGAAGTATGAAAGACGGAGTCGCTCTGGAGAACTTTTCTCTGATTTGATCGTTTTTATCTTCAGTTTTTATTGTTTGCATTTTTAGCTTTGGAAGGCTCTGCTTTGGTTTTTTTTTTTTTTTTTAAGAGATGCTCGTACTGTGGGTTTTTAAAGTGATTTTGCATTTTGTGTAAGCTGTTGAATGCCTTTGATTGTAGCTGGGTGAAAATATGAACACACACACACACACACACACACTCCTTGACTTACAGCAATAATTGAGCCTGGAAGTTGTGTCCATCGTTAAGTGGGCTACCATGTGACTGTGACTGTTTTTGTAACCTTTTTTGAGATGGTTGTTAAATGGCACTATTGTCTACAATGGGTGCTTTTTGCTAGAAACTTTGATAAGAACTGGCAAGCTTTTTAAAATCTCTCTTTCGCTCTCTCTCTCTCTCTCCATCTCCGTCTCTGTTCCTGTCTCTCCATCTGCTCTGTCTCTTTCCAGCTCTCTCTCT